>NC_141705.1:28614925-29011107 GCF_971803275.1 Cyanistes caeruleus | reverse complement strand
TGACTCTTCTCCCTGCAGCAGCTCTGGGGTGCAGGGAACAGGAGCTGCAGTCTGTTCATCCCACATCGTCTCTGCTGCTCTCCCCCTCAGTGCACAGACTGCTCACACTCTTCCCCTGCTCCAGTGTGGGGTGCCTCCCATGGAAGGCAGTTCTCCATGAACTTCTCCAATGTGAGTTCTTTTTGAAAACTTGTCATTTCCACCTTACTCTCTTAGTTTAGCTTAGCTGTTGTCAAACCAGCATTGCAATATTCAAGTAATGTAGCTTTACTAACTGTCATGCTAAGTCTGTCATCTGGACCTCATTTAATAATTTAAAAATCTCTTCTCCTGCCAATAAACATCAGAAATAATTACGGAGGTAGGACATTTTAGAATGAATGTCTTTTGGGATGAACATCTTTATTTTCTTTACATCAAACAAACATAAAGTATATAGTTATATTTGCTGGAAAAACTGATGTGGAAATTGTGCCTAATGGGAAAAATTAATGGACATTTTTAGCAATAAAGCAAAAGATATCTCATTAGAAGCTGATAACAACCAGTGTGGGTGCTAGACAATTGAATAATGTTTCAATGTAGTAGTACATGCCTAGTGACAGAGTTTTTACACATTTAATACTATTTAATATTGTATATTATAATTTCTGATATTATCAACCTCCATGTAGAACTAATGGAATTTGCAATTTGCAGTACTATAATTTTAACATCTTATAATACTAAAGTGATAAATCTCATCCCTGCTTCACACATCATTGCCATTAGATAAACTAAATATTGGGAAATTTGGAGAGGGAAGGTTGTCTTTGAAGGAGCTATTTGCATTGTTGCCTCATGACAACAGTGCCCAGGGTTAAGTAAAGAATAAACATATCTGTAGTCTTAAACTGCTTCTATTACATAGCTTAAACATTTGTCTAATTTAATGTGTAGGTGAACATGCTTATTTAGTATCATCTCTGCTTGGTGTAATAGAAATCTAATTTTTAAAATAATATATTTAGAAATAGTGTCTCTGAATATCCTTAAAAGCTGTTTACCCAATATTCATGAATATGAAATTCTTTCAGCATAGATTTGTGTTTAATAAAATTGGTTTAATTTTATTTGAAGAAACTGAATGGTGTTTTTATTCTTCCTCAAAGTTATGATACACTTAGAGTTTTCATAGTGGGAGTGGCAATAGCTCAACCTCTCCCAAAAAAGGGCACTTTGATGGTATTTCAGCTCTGACCCTCCCATTTCAAATCTGAAATCCAAATTGTGAAATAGGGAGAGGAAATTCAGATATTAGCCAAAGTTTCTTGTCACTGACTATGAATATTGCTGATCAATCACATGCCAGGTACTGCTCTACTGGGCTTGAGGAAATGGAATTCAAGTGCCCTTGAACAGAAGGGCACTAAGTACATTTTTAGTATAAATTCATTGTGTCAGTTTCTGTACTGTAAATTTAGGATAATCATATGTTACCTCTAATTAATTAATTAATTAATTAATTATAGCAATATACTACTTGAGAACATATTTCCAATAATGGCTTGAGAACATATTCCAATAATATTGCCATCCTTATTTGCCCCATTGAGTTAGGTGGCTTTTTTTATGGACCTATAACCTAGCTGGGCTATTTTAGTAAAGTTTTCCAATAGATAAGGATCCAGTTTTAGCTCTTTAGCACAATAGCTGAAAACTGACATCCAAGGTATTTTGAAGGGTCTTGTGTTGTTAAACATTCAATTCTGATCATTATTTTTAAGGTAAGCAGATGCAGAAGATGCTTTTCTTTATGTAGCTAGCACTTATTTTAGAACTCCTGATCAATCACTATCTCAGCATTATTACTGTTTGCTTTCCTTGTTTAAGCAGGGGGTTTGCATGAATTACTATGGTTACAGTCTGCATGGTAAAGAACAACAGATTGTCCTTGACAGCAAAAATATTTATTAATTTCTGATATTCTGCTACTTTTACAGATCAGATAAATACAAAGAAATTCTGAAAAAATATCAGCAAGATTATAAGCTATTAGAAAGGTTACAATATTCTTGAAGGTATGAAAGCTTTTACCAGATGTGAAAATAAAGCCTAGACTTTTTTTCCTAATTCTATTTAAGAAGGAGTTTTTATTTAAAAAATAATTGCTTCCAGTATAGATTTATTTTTGCAAGAGATTTAGAAAACAAAGGTAAACTTGTGTGACCTTTCCTCAGAGTTTTGAAAATAGTAGTTTATCAATGAAATTATTCAATATCACTGAATGTGATTTTTGCCAACCAAGACAATGTATTAACAAAGCTCTGCTCATATGGCATATCACAAAAATAAATGAAACACTTATTGATCCACTTTTATGAATTCAACAGAAGTTATATTAAAACAGGCTCACTTTATTGATGCATCTGTCTCACTAACAACTTTTACATGTTTTAAACAAACTCATGCTACACCATTCTACAAGAGACTTTACTGTTTGAAACATCATTAAAGAACCAGTCTTGGGACCGTGAATAAAGGAGGAAGGACATTTAAAATACATATTTATAATATTTATGGTGTATAGGTAGATGGCCTATATTCCATTTGGTTACTCTAAGTAGGATTACTCTTATTAATGACTAACTTTCTTTGATTTATGTTTATATTAGATGAGTTTATCAAAAAAGTACAAATTCTGTGGGATTCCTTCTGTTCTGTGATCTTCCAGATCTCTCTTGAGATCTCTCTCTTTGTTCTTTCAAAGTCAGATTTCAGTTCTGAAAAGATTCCCTCACCCTGGGGAGACTACAGGCTTTAACATGTAAGCGTATGGTTTTGTCAAGGGTTCTTATCACTGAGTTTGGCAACCAAACCAACAAACCCAAACTGATTGACCACCTATATATATATATATATATATATATATATATATTTAAAATTAGTTTTTATCTATCTGTCTATAAATGATATTAGTCTCATCATAAGATAAAATTAACTTGAAAATAGAAGAATTGTGAGAAATTACCTCATATCTGACACCAGTAATGTAAGCACCAGATGTGAACAGAATATGGCAGAATCATAGCAATCACTGTAGCTGATAGGTAGGAGCTGCCTTTTCTGGCTGGCTGCATTATGATGTCTGAGTTCATAACTGAGAAAATGGCCTCTGCTACCCAGCCTGACACTGCAAACCAGCAAAAGCTAAAAAGTCTCAGTAAGGATCTGTTCTGCTCATAACAGGCTCAGAAAAGATGGGGTCAGTCTGCACAGTGTGAACACAAAGCCCTCAGGTGACCTTTTCTTTCTCTTTTCCTCTTAATTAGTACTTAATGTTGTACCAGTCTGTCACATGCCAATATACTGACTTCAGATGAACTGTTGTGTGGGAGCACATCTGGGATGAGTCTAGGCTGCCCTGAGAGGAAAGGTTATTAAATCCTTCATCAGTTCACCAGCTCAGGATTGGCCGCCTGGACCATCTTCGCAAAGAGTGGACAGAGTCTGAGTTGGGAAAAGGATGATTGTAGAATAGCAGGTTGCTTTAAAACCTTAATAAATTTGGAAATGTGTGTTCTAGCTCAGCAATTAATTTTTCTTTGCTATTATAATGGAAGTTTAACAAAAATGATAAAATCACAATTGTTTATATAATAGTGTCTGGGAGTTTACAAGAAGTATTGTAGTCATAAACTCCATGAGAAGCAATGCACACCAGAGGCTGGATTTTAGGCACAAATGTTGAATTATAATTATTTGGGGAGGTACATGTGAGAGACATATTGCATACAGGAGGTAATCCAGTGCATATCAAGCCAAGCAGCCCCTGTCTGTTTTGGCAAACGTTTTTATGTCATTATTTGTAGATTTTAATCTTTTTAACTGAGATATAGTAACAGCTAAGTGAAAAGTGTTCTTTTTCATCAGATGGCAAAGAATACAATACAAATTAAATACTGCAGACTTTGGTTTTGAGCATCAGTTTTTTCTTTCTTGTGTCAGTCATGCAAAAATTAAGTAAGCAAATAATGCAAGTGTTCTGTTGTGTTCTAGTAGAGCTGAGGCCACCAGATTCCAGCACATGATAAAACATACTGAAAGATTAACTTGCCTTTTGTAATGAAAAAGATTGATCTAAAGTATTTTAAGGATTTCTAAAATATAAAATCTAGCCTACAACATATTTCAAAGTTGAGCTTTGTATTCTCTTTTATTATTCATCCACCTTATCTATAAAAAACTTCCAATAAGTTCAGTGAGAAAACTTGTCCTAGTGGAGAATTCTATGTGAATTACACCTGATTTTCATTATTTTTAGATTTTGTGTCATATACTATTTAATATTTGAGATTTTTCATTAAAATTCATAGATAAATCAATATAAATCAAATTATTTCAATAAAACTGTACATTACTTTAAAATGTGTGTATGGTGTTCAACTTAAATAAAAATGAAGTCTGGCAATTTAAAGCATTACCATTTTAATTAAAGTGACTGCTAACACATTGAAAAGTTGAACTTTGAAAGGTTTAATGCTGTTTGTAATCTACCAACCTCCAAGCAGATAAAGTAAGAATGGTAACAAGAAATGGGGAAAAATTAAGAATAAAAATCTACTCATAATCATATATAGCAATTTCACAACATTTTTCAAGTAGAAAGGTATTCCTAGCTCCTAAATCATAATAAGTTCAGGGAATTTCAAAATAATTTAGGCAGTGGGTAGTTTGTTCTGGATTTTGTTGGATTTTTGCTTTTCTTATTCCCTTTCTAATACAATGCTGGCTTGCAATGACAACTTCTGTATAAAACCAGCTTTTATGTTGACTGGAAACCTGAGAGTGTGTTTTAGTCTTATGCATTCCTCATCTTTATTATTCTTGCTTCAGAATATCCTGAGCTGAAGCAGTCAAGGTCATGGTCATGCACTTGAACACAGAGTACTCTGTGTTTCTTCCATCAGATGGTGGGTTTGGGGTTTTGCTTTGTTTCATAGGGTAGCTGCTGTGAAGAAGGACCCAAGGTTGACAATTCCCTTTACCAGTTATCCCTAAACTTTGTGACTTCTGTATATTAAAAGTTTGCCCTACATGTTATGAAATCATGATTTCTGGATGATTATTAATTCTGACTAGGCCCTAGGAGATGGTTTAGATGTAAAATAATTCCTTTCTATTTCACCCTTCAGCAGAATTACACAAAAAAGTTAGCAATGGAATTCAAACACCTGGGAGCTTTCCACAGCCCTTATTCTTCCTTCTGTACAGTGTTTTGTTTCTGCTGCAGTAGTGACAAAATGTACGGTTTTACAATTCAGGATTGTTGCATGTGCTGTACAACATAAAAATTCAATCTTTCACAGGCTTAACAGTTTGATAGCAAAGAGTGTTTGAAAGCTTCCCAATTATTTAAGAAAATGATTTCTATTGACTTTTGTTACAAAATATGTGGAAATTAAAATTAGTAAAGTAAGGACAAAAATTATTTTATAATCCATATATTCCTTAGAAATAAAATAACTAGTAGTTATGGGAAGAATGAAATCCAGCTAGAGCCACACAGCTTTTTTTACAGCTTCGATGTAGAACAATTTCTTATATCTTTAAGATACAGAGAAGAATGCCAGGCAGGAACTGTGTACCTAAGTCAGCTTGTTCTATCTGGTGGGGGGCTCTTTTGAAAAACTCATAGCTCTTATTACTGACTTACTGTGGTTATTGCAATTCATCATTATTGAGGTTTTATCTCACCACAGTGAGACGTCAGTTTTCTTGGTTGGCACGTTTATAAACATAAAACTAGTTGTTTTTTAAAAAAACAAGATGTCCCTTGCCTTTAGGCTATAAAGACTGCAGTGGTGAAAGGACAATGCTGTGGGAAAGAGTTACTTTTGATCTAATGAATACAAAGGAGACATCTCTACCTCGGGAGGTGAATGTGTGGTCATTATCAGTCACATAAAATATTTTAGTTGCCCTCTGCAGACATGACTTCTGGGCTCTCATAAATCAGATGAGATGCTGATGGTCAAAGAGACTTATTATATTCCCTGAGTCAAAAGTAGTGTTTTTCCACAGTCATTTTGACCCTACACTTATCATCTAGTCCTGTTTAAAAATAAATCTTAAGAGTTATTTTTCACTGCTGGCTGACATCCAGGAAAGGAAAACTAGTACTTGACTTTTATGCAATGGAAAACGAGAGCTTCCTAGTTTAAAATTAACTTGGTCTCCCATGAAGTTCTACCAGTTACCAGCCAGCAGGCCTTAGAAACCTAAATGTTTTTGTGTGGGGATGAGCTCTTGTATATGAACAAAAGTGCTGACACTGAGAGCCTTGAGGAGAGCCAGACATTTAAGGCTGCCCTGCTAGGAACAACCTCTCCTCACACTCTTCAAAGAGCTCTTACATCTGAAAGGTACCTGAGCCCTACTAGGGTTTTTCTGTAATAACTTCATGCTGAGTTTTCTCTTGCTGCTTTCTTCACATTCCAATGAGATGGGCTCTTGGGGAACTTGGAGATCAGATGAGTTTTATGCACATAGTCCTAGGGCAAACAAAGAAACGAATTACAAAAGGCACAGAAATGAAAGCAAAATAAAAATTGGTCCCAGTGCCACAAAAAACTTCAGTCCAGCCAAATTAAAAAAAAAAAAAAAAAAAAGTCCACAAGGAAATTCTTTACCATATCAGGAAAACTGAAAATAAAAGAATCTGATTGTGACTTGAACAGGACTGACTTCAGCTCTGATCTCACTTAAACTTCTAAAACTAAAGGCTGAAATAGTTCTTTCTCAAATAAGAAAGATCTAAATTTTTTTTTTTTTTTTTTTAAACTTTGAGGAGTAGCAGTATTTGCCAGAATTAAGTCCTTCTCTCTTGGGGATGATTTGCAGTAGTATTATTGTGAAAAGTGCAAAATACCTAAACAAAGCTGAAATAGTTTGGAAAGCATGATTTGGTTTTATTTAAATTCTGTTAAAAAGCTGTATACTTAGCTTCATTTTCATAATAGATATTTAAAATTATACAGTTGGTTAGGAAATCCAACAATCACGGTATTACTAATAAAATTCTGGCATTCAGTTCAATTAAAAACTTCCTCATTTACTGTGAGAGAAGACAACTATTTAAAATGCGTTCTGACTAAACCCAGATTCCAGGAGATGTAACAGAAGTTCTGTCTGCAAAATAGAATAAAGCATATGAAAAAATCAATTTGCCTTTGTTCCAGAGAAACCCACCCAGAATCCGCCTTTTCCTCTGGGGCCACGGCCAGTATTGCTGCCCAACATGACCTCTTCTCTGTAAGTACAATTTGGTTTCTCCTGATTCACCACACACAGGCAACCTAAAAAGCACCAACAGGATTGTAAGGACATCATAAGGACCCATGACATGTACTCCCTCCATGGAACTGCTGGCATGCTGTCAGCTGTGCAGGTTTCCTGAAGGACAAGTGTGGCAGTGCTACCTTGTAGTGCCATAGACCTACCATGGCCTCAAAAAAACCCATGAACTGCTGCACATCACACATCCACTGTCTCAGACCCTGGGAATGCTAAGGGCTCCTTGACTGTGTGGTCACTCAATTGCCATTTAATCTGGAACTTCTCTGAGAGCATTAGACATATCTTCATCTCAGTTAATACAAAAAAAATATAATCCAAATGATCTTTCCTACTGTATGGTTTTAACAAAACTGTACCTGATAGTAAAAGATTTTAAAATCATAGAAAATTTGGGGAGTTAGAAAGAAAGTTAGGCTTGGCAAGCCATGGGAAAAGTAGGCCCAGGGATATGTTAGGCCTTGTGCTTGCTAAAGGTCATGTGAAACTGCACCTGTGTAGTTAGTATATGATAAATGATATAATTGTTAGATGTTATTAGGTATAATTGTTGTTTAAAGAACATGAGAAACAATGTTAGGGGGTTGAGAGTGGATCACGAGAAATCCATGCTTGGGTAAAAACAATGCATACAATAGAACAATGTAAGTTTAATAATTAATATGTAAGTCATATAACATTAGAGTATAAAAACATGTTCAACTCAAAACCAAGATGGGTCAGATTTGGGTCTGTGTACCCCTGACACCCAGAGCTCTTCAATAAAGCACCTTCATATAATCATTCCATGATTATGTGTGCTCCTGAATGCTAACACACCAATCTCATCAGTATTAGAGCTTGTCTAGAATTTTGATTGACTCTTTCTAAGTTCACTGCAGCTCAAAAAGCTTACTGCAGTTCAAAACCTCATCAGACATTTTCTAGCTTTCCTGGGAATTAGGGCTATATGTCTAACTCACGTCCCTTCTACCACCACCAAAGATTTTAGATCTGTAATGCTCTTTGGGATCATATACAGCCTTAGAATAATATAACTCAGGAATTATTCAAAAACATATGCTTAACATGTTACATATTCTAAATAATCTCATAAATAGCCAGCATATCACAAGATAAAATAAATAGGATATATCTAAGTGCATGGAGGGAGTGATCAGTTGCATGAAGGCCTTCCAAGCCATAACCAGAGATCATTATGTATCTGCTAAAATTAAGACAGAGGAACATAAGTGATTTCTCTCTGCTGTGCACTACTCAACTGTTCCAAACACTGCATTCATTAAAAAGAAAAATTCTCTGTCTTAACAAAACTTTCATTAAAGGTTAGGCTTTCTGCAAAATAGATTTAAATTGTGCTAAAAGGCAGCTACCTCAGAAAACACCTGTGGTTTTTACTAAAGTATCAATAGAAATCCAGTTTTCTGAGGAATTTTAGAATTGCTAACAGATTGTGGAGGTGGTAAGAATACCAGATATAATGGCTGGAAATAAAAGCAACATTCCAAATTTAACGAAATAATAATCCCTTTGTGACCTCTAGCAAGTTATTTAGGATACATATTGCAAAAACTCGTAAGGAATTCATATGCCAAAATACCTCTCACTTTCAGTGGGAATTAGTGTGTTAAATGTACCTGAGTCGCTCACTGATGTGGGACATGTTCTCTGAAACTGCTTAGAGAAGTGAATCCCCAGAGAATTAGAACAGCAACATTTTTAAAGAATTTATTTGTAGAATAGTGCTGAATGATAGTACTACACCAAGGTACAGGAAGACCTTGAATTTTCCAGTGGTTAACAGCTTAGAAATATATATGGATATACAAGCACAAACACATGATTTCTGCATGACCTAGATGCATACTCTGCCTGGATTCTGTTGATCAGGATTAGAAAGCTCACCCTGCACAGCTGGAAATCCAGGAAGGTAATAGATCCCACCAATTCTGAAAATTGTGGCCAGGCCATTTAGGTTACATGAGAGTGCTGACTTCTTTGAAAATTAGGGCTATAAATGCAATTCAGGTGGCCCAGAGGAATAACTGAGGAAAGTCAACAGCCTTTGCCTTGTTTTGTTTACCTCAGAGAGCTCATTGTCTGGAAATAAAAGCTGATTCTATAACTCAGTTGATTATCCCACTGATAACGAGGACAGAAAATTGCTGAAGATTTCTCATGTAGGACTATTCCTTGTGATTAGCTTTTAATACTCCAAACTCAAAAGCAGCTTTCTCAAGTCTAAGAGAAATCACTATTTAATCACCTGGGACTACTAGGGAGAATGCAGCCCTCGCTGGTTGACAGGAAAGGGTAACACAGAAACATTCTGAAGCTGGTGATAAAGTAGAAGTTATTTCATCTTGTTTTTTGCCCTCTGAAAGAGCAAAGATAAATTCACTGCTAGAAGAAATAGGAAATGCCCTCAGGCACTGAAGATCTCAAGAGTGCATGTGTGTCTCTCTGCCTCCCTCTCTCTCACACCACCAAAGAGAGTAGCTCTTTAAAAATCCTGCTTCAGACAAATAACTGAACTCATCCTATAGAGCCAGGAGAGAAATGAATCTGCACTAAATTCCAGGATTAACTGTTGAGGAGGACTTTCACACACACTGGTGCAGCTGTGAGGTATCAGAGGACTGCACTGTGTATGTATTCCTAAGGGAATAACCTAGTTTTTTTGATTCACAATTAGGACACAAAAAACCAGATGGGATATGCCATTTTCCTCGCCTCCCCTCCCCTACCATGTACATGGTCAAATAACAGGCAAGTATTTTTTGGTCTAAGCCAAAAGTCGAGAAGAGTACGTGAAATGTTGCTATCAGATACATCTTTATTCATTTGATGGTGATTCAGCAAATAGCAGTAAACAGTGGCTGACTAGAAAACTGGAGGTAAGCTGAGGCCATGCTCTCAGTGTTTACATTTTTATTTTGCCAATCTGTTCCCTTGAACATTTGGCCTCCTTTTGGGCTTCCTTCATCTTCCCCAGCCTGGGTCGTGCTCTTGGCCATGGACTATGAACTAAGGATGTTGCCTTGATGTGGACCTGAGCAAGCTTACCAAGGCACAACCTCTGAGGAAAGAGAAATAACTTTACTGAGGGCATCTGGCAGAGTTTGGCTGTGAGCAACATATCCAGCTGTTCAGCACTATCTGTCAGGGCTTTAGGGCTTATCATAAAGCTGGTTTTGGGAGACTTAGTGAAAATTGGTATTGGCACCTGATGTGTCTGGAAGTTTCAAGCATCTCCAGCATTAAACAGACGCTGGTATTTAGGAGTTTGACTAAGTACTGCTATAAATCCTTTGGATCTAATTTTGTGTATGTAATTTATGTTTTGAAGGGAACACAGGTGTTATTCTGGCTTTTATTCACAAATTAAAGCGCACCACAAGAGACATATATCCATGTAAATTGAAACTAATGAAGAGGCTCCTACAAAGCTTAGCGAAGTCCAGCTATGTTCCTTTATAGATCTCTGCAATAAAAGAATTCTATAAAATTGAATTGAATTACTGTATTAGCATACTGTAGCATGAAATTCACTTTATCCTTCTAGAAAAAAAATAATTATTTAACGTAATTTCCTAAGTGTTAATACTGTAGAAACAAGGAACCATAGTCAATTTACAATTACCATCTCAGTGAGATAGATTTTCAGATACCTGTTATTTACTTTGTCCTACTCTTTTTTTTTTTTTTTTTTCTCAGCCTTGGACTTAAATTCTCAAAGTCAGATTTTCCTGTTTCTGCACAAATGCTCATTTTTCTTCTGTTTCCCCTCTCAAATATATAAAGTCTGTTGCAACCTGAAGCCACTGAGTATCATGCTTAGCATCAAGCCATGTGAAAACATAGCAGCAATATGTGGTCTAATGCTGGGCCAGAACCTACCAACGTGCGGGAATGGCCTGAAGTCATATCAGAGGAGGGTTAGGTTGGATATTATTAAAAAAAAGTTCTTCACCTGGAGAGTGGTTGGGCAGTGGAACAGGCTCCACAAGGAAGTGGTCACAGCACCAAGCCTGACTGAGCTCAAGAAGTGCTCGGACAATACTCTCAGGCATATGGGGTGACTCTTGGGGATGTCCAGTGCAGAGCCAGGAGCTGGACTTGGTGATCCTTGTGGGACCTTGGGGGTCCCTTCCAACTCAGCATATTCTGTGATATCTGGAGTGAAGATGTTTCAAGAAGAAGAGGAAAGCCCCATATTGCTGACAGAGTTGTCAGTGCTCTACTGAGCTGTGAAGAGAGAAGGCTTCTGGCAGCTCTCCATGTTGAGGTGCAATGAGCAGAGCAGATGCAGCTGTGGAGACCTGCTGGCAATGCTGACAGACAGTGCCAGAGGCTTTCTCCCCCAAAAGAGGGAGCAGAGAAAGAGGCCAAACAGCACACTTTAAACATCAGAGCCTTGCAGTGGGTGGATTGAATCTACTTTGCAAAAGGAGAGAGGATTTTTCTCTGTGGTTGTCACAGTCTATTTTGAACACAGAAGACTCAGAGGAACAATTAAATGTTCTCTGCAAAACCCTGTGCAAAATCTTAACTTGGAGAAGTCTAAGCAGCTTTAGTGCCTGTAGATTCTCTCAGATAAATACTTGAAGTGTCTGCCATACTGTAAAAATCCTTTTTGTTTTAAAATTATTTTTTGTCTTAAACAACCAAATATTTGTATTAAAAAGTGAAAAATAAATCTTTAAAAGAAGATTTAGGTAACAAAAATCAATAGGAATATGTAAGGCAGTGTTTTGGAGTATCTTAATGACTGATTAATGCAGATCTTGACCTATTTAGCTCATTTAACCAATGGTAACTCAATGTCACTTCAATTATATAGCAAACAAGAAAAGGGGAAATTAAAAATACTAGAATGAAACCATTGTAAATTACATCAAAACAGTTAAGGGTTAAACAACATTACTAGAAAAACAAAATTGTATTGTTTTGTAAGCCAGTTGGCTCTAAAACTGGGTTATTACTCTAAGCAAAGTATAGCCATCCATCACTTCTTAGTCCTAAACAGAAACTTGAAGGACATAAGTTTAAATGAAATTTCAATTTATTTCTTTATTTTTAAACAGTCTCAAGATTATATATATTAGTGGATTTTATCTTATACTTGCAATAGACAAATTGTATACATTTACTGCATCTCAGCAGTAAATCTGAATAAAATGCTTACAAGGGATATTTCAATTAGCCATGGTATCTCAGTCATTTACAGTCCTGTAAATATCCTCTTCGGTATCTCAGTAATGGCTGGCTTTCTTGTGTTCTACAGATCCCTGGTATACATTCATTTCAGAAAGGAGTTTAAATGAAAATAGTTTCTACCATAATGCTTGAAGGAAAGACAACAGCCTTCTTTAGTTGTCATTGTGCTCAGATTCAGTTCATGATGACTGAAAGCCGAATGAAATGGGGTGGTGAGGCTCAACAACAGTTTCTAAAGTTTCTCGTTTTGCACTAATGCATGTCTTTTGAGAGTGTCCTGGTTTAGGGCAAATCTGGGAGAGAACCTCCAAATGGGGTTGCCTCAGAAAGCAAATCCAAGCGGCCTCTCCCCACAACTGGCTCGGGAAAGGAGATTTCCTTGGAGAAAAGTGGAAAAAAAAATGTTTATTTAACAGAAATTGAATAATATTAAACAATAAAGCCTCTCGCTGTTCGATGGGATGGCAAATCTAGGAAGAAAAGTCCTTTTCATGTGGTGTAGCTCGGCTCACTCAGTCCCTTATCCGTCCCTCCGGTGCTGGAAAGTGCCGAGGCCCAGGCCCCGGTGGGCCAAAGGCCTGAGCTCCTGGGGTTTGGCTGGGTGTTTTCCAGTCCAGAGCAGGCTTGCACAGATCCAAGAGGGCAAAAAAAAAACCAGATCCAGGGAACTCCTCTGCCTTAGCTAGCTAAAACTAACTAAAAACCAAAGAGAAGCTTTGTCCCGCTGTCTGTCCGTGCCGGGGAGTGATGTTTTCTCTCAACACAAACTGCGGCTTCTTCTTCCCCCATTTCTCTCTCAGAGCCTGTCTTAAAGGTGCAGAACTTAATATGTAACATAAACCAGGGGACTGGGGATACAAGCATCATAAAGTCACCCCAGGACAGAGAGAAAAGAAGTTAAGTTTATGACTACATAGCATTTCTTCCTTTCCCTCAAATTTGATCAAATCCATGGTGTTAAAAAGCAAATTTTGTGATGGCTTTTTAAACTAAGTGAAAATATTTGCTTCCCCTTCTGAAGGTTAATATTCTGTTTTATTAACCTTTCTACACATTTTTTTTTTGTAGTTTTAATATACAGGCAAAAAGAAATCAGATAGATAAGGCACAGCAGTGGATAAGAGATTATCAGTGGTCAGATTGGATAGTAAGCAGAAGGTACTCACACAGATGAGAGCTGTAGCCAGTTAGCTGAAACTGATAGTGAAAGATTAATCCAGCTGAGGAAATTAGTTTTTGGTCAGTAGAAAGCAATTGAAATGCTACATATTATTGCCAGCAGTCTCAGTGGGAAAACTGAAAAACAAGAACTCTTAGTGCAGGACCTGAGAAATAACATCTCCAGGTAGCAGAAGCATGGTAGAAGAGCAGCCATGGCAGGAACACAGGTATAAAAAGATTTGCTTTGCTCAGAACTGCTAGAAATAAAGACATAAGGTGATTCTATTTTAAGGATGTGAAAGACTTCAGGAAATAGGAAAGATATGAGAGGCATAAAGCACAATCTTTCGGAGTCAAAGTCATGTTGGGACACATGATAAAAGATGAATTACAGGCATGACACTGGGAAGTTTTGGGTCAGATAGATAAGCAGAGAGAGCTTCATGGTGTTTCTAGATGCAAAAAATAACTCCAGTATTAATATATCCATGAGAATCTCCAGTTACTGTTATAGACTGAAAAATAAATGAAGCAAATATTCACAGAATCATTTAATCCTGGACATGGTAGTAGAGAGATTAACTCAAAAAATTAACATGCAGAAGAGTAAATATTTTAAACTTATTTCAGTAAGTACTTAAACTATACACAGTGTTAAAAATAACCAGAACTCCAAGATCGTAAATTAAATGGTAACTATGTAGAAATAATAAAGTACTTCATTTTGAAATGGCTGACTTGTGGGACAAAAAACACAACAAAGGAAAAGAAAAAACCAAAACCAGAAACAAGCTGGGAAAGATGAAGCAAACTGCTGAAGGACAGAAGTGTGACAGAAGCCAAGAATTAATTTCAGTTGAAAGTACTATAAATACTCAGGATCTAAATCTCAGAAAAAGACAGAGCAATCCTTGGAGAAAAAAAACCCTACACTTACAGCATGAACACCTTGGAATAGGTATCTATCTATCTATCTATCTATCTATCTATCTATCTATATAGCATCCAAAGGGAGAGGGAGAATGGAGGAATGATCAGCAAAGTAAGACAGACTAGAAGTGAAGAAGCACAGAGAAGTATTAAAACAAGCTTGGTCTTTGGGATAGAACATGCAGCCGACTAAATAATGATGATATTTGAGAGAAGAGCTAGTGCATGGTTCCTAAACCTGGATAATAATAATCCTAGCCCAGAAAAGTTAGTACAAGATTATGGGGATGTCTTAATTTTCCCTCCCTCCCTTTCTCTCCTCTCTTTCTTTCTCTCTCTTTCTCTCCCTCTTTTTCTTTCTTTCACTAGTCTATTCATTTGAGGACAGTCACAGTTCTAGAGAAGAGCAAAGGCAGAGAGAAGCTATATTAAAGGAGAGAAAAATGTCCTGGGGATTTCCCATCATGTAACCACTCACAAAGAATTATGAAAAACTTTAAAAAGGCTTGAAGAAGAATATAACGCAACCTGGATACAAATTAAAAACTGAAGATAATGCAGAGTAGTTCTAACAAATTCATAGCATTCCACTCTCATTTAATAGCAGCCTTTGATTTTTCCATGAGTAAATTATTTTGACTTAACAGAAATAATTGATGGTGAAGAGAGAACAGAGAAATTTTAAAATGGATGAAGAACTCACAAAACACAATGAGATTTTATTGTCTACAAGTTTTTGTGGCGTTTCTATTGAATGAATTTGTGACTCAATGTTTTGAATTTTTTTATTAAGGTTCTTAGTAAAAAAATGAAAATGTGAAGATGAAATCAAGTGGTATTACAAAATAACTAAATGCATTTAGCATGAAGACGAAAAGATCAATTAAAAAAAAGAGAAGCAGTTCTCTCTGAAGTGCATACAATGCTGGTAAACACTGTCTAACAAAGAATGCCAAAAATTCACAGAAATTCTCAGACTGTCTCTTGACACCAAATCATAGTGCCTATCTCAATTCAACAAGATGCTTGAGTCCCTTCCATATAATTAATGGCTACTTTGCCAACTTTTTGCTGGCTTCATTTCAAACCAATTCACTCCATACTTAGTCCAAAGGAGATGGTCCAGCTATGCACTTGGCACTGGTATCTGGAGATTAAAAGCTTGTTACATACTTCTGAGAAAATACCTTGCTTTATAGATGAAGACTCATTCACAGGTTCTGTATCTGACCTTATTAACAATTATTTGTCATTTTCTACAACCACAACATTAGATTAAAACTTATTCATATACCAAGTTTAAAATATGAAAGTCTAATGTTCATTCTTATCAAGACATTTCTGCTCACTGATACCCAGGAGATGAGGAAATGTATTCATATTCAAAGCTACTCATGTCAGTCCTCACATAACCCCGAGGAACCTTTTCTTCAGGGAGCACAAAGTGTATGTGGCAGTTGCATTCTCACTGCCAAACTCCCTGCTGCTTCCACTTAAGTAGAAAAGTTTTAGCAGTTACTCTGTGCTATGCAATTTACATTGCTTTTGCTACATAACCTTTTCCTGGCTGACAACTGTCTGATTGCTGTACTTGAGGAGATAGTGGGACAGGCTGACCCAATCAAATCATATGTAGAGCCAGAGTTCAAGAAGGTTTGGGGTTTGTTATCAACAGAAAGGTTCAGCCAAACTTTGTTCTGCTCCTGTCAGTCAGATCTGCTCCTTTCCCAAATTAAAATGTAGTTTCTGGCATAGACTGCAAAGAGAATTATACTGGTAGAAAAGACATTCTTCATGGGAAGATTTAATTCATTAACTATAATAACCAGGATTTTGCTGGTTTAATTTTCTCTCCATTTTATTTTTCTTCTTGTTTGTGTGTAAAAACAATTAATCTGGATATTTTATGCATTAATAGGTTAGTATAATGGGAGAACTAGAAAAACAGCCATAAATTATATGTCGAGTAAGACAATAATTTATCCCAGTGTAATTGGAACTGCACAAGAAAGTGAAGTGGTGGAAGAGCCATTCCCATTCTTAGATGTCCTGATGTCCTCAACCTGGGAGTACAGCCCCCATCTAATTAAACAAACTTTACTCAGTGAATGAAAAGGATATGGAATTAGATCTTCATGCACTCTACCATATCCTTTAAGTCTCCTGAAATGCCAGGCATTATTCCCAAAGGTGAGGCTGGTTAATGAAGATGGAAACCTCCTGTTCTTCCGGTCACCTCTGAAACTGCATGCTCTAAAATGTGTGTTTATGTAATGCTATCTATTTGTAAAACAATAGTAAGTGTAGGATTATTGGGAAATTCAGGTGAATCAGGGATGTTGCATCATTCTGTATGTTTCCACTGGAGCATGTCAAACAGTGGCCATTTAGCCTGGTTTCTCACCTTCGTTTCCAATCCAGGCCCTACTTATATCACAGGGAAAATATGTTCATGAAAGAGTTAATAATAGTATTTTGCTTTTCAACACCACCTTCCTATTGTAATCAAAGAGTTGCAGAGAATGGATTTAAAACTAAAAATGCAAGACTGTTCCCAAGATGCTGGTACAGTGAAAACCCCAGCAGCTGAATATTCTCACTATTTGACCAAGATAACTATAAATGGCAATTCAGTGTTTATAAATGAGCAATAAATAAACCGATATTAAAAGCATGACTGTATCTTCCATAGCTCATCATATGTTTGTTTTTTATGTTGCATGTGAAATTGTGAATAATTGCACCCTTGTGAAAAGTATTCCACAGAAATTAAAGATTTTTCTGATCCCCTACATGCAGAGAGAGTAACATAGAAACAGTTGCAGAATTATTAAGGCAAGGTGGTAACAGCCAGAATTTCTACCTTACAAACCCTGCCTGAAGGGCAGAAGTAGTTGGGATGAAGCTGAAAATTTTCTGGCTCTTTCTGGCTGGATTTTTTGTTTGAAATATTTTGTTTTATAAATCAATAACAGTAAGCCCTGAGGACAGGGACTGAAGCTCTGGCACTGGTGAGAACATTATTCATCTTCCTCGGCTGGTTGTTCAGCCCACTGGCATACAATCTTACATTGGAAGTGATAGCCATGCCTAACAGGAATGGATGATAACTTATCTAAAGGCTATATCTATTGGGTCTGTATTATTATATTGCAGGTAAAAGGAGTTTTTCAATTGACTGAAATAAAATGGAGATTTGGCACTGAGTGAGATTACTTATGAGTAGGATAAAGTGACTTCAGGTTTTAAAGCTACATCAGAGGTATAGTAAATACATCTTTTATTATTAGACGCTGAAACTCATCCATGTGTATCAAGTCAGCAAAAAGCTTTTATACTACTCTCTGTAGTTTAGAGATTCCAGTGCTGGAAAATGTTATAATAATTTTAAAATGTAGATAGGTTATTATAACCTTAATATCTTTCCTTCAAAGGAGAAATCAGCTTTTCCCCCAAAAGAAGTCTTATCAACTCTTAAAAAAAGAAGTTAGTGAGACTCTCTTACACCTATCTGTCAGTATGTGAAAGAAAATGTGCATTAATCCTATGAAAATGTACTTCTTTGTACATCTAGTTCAGTCAATATTTATTTAGTTGTGTTTCTCTTCATTGCTCTTACTTAATCTATTGCAGACAAAAAGGGTTAGGAGAGAGAAAAGGCTTTCAGAAGGACAAATACTCCCCACAACATACCATAGAAGGAGGCCTATAGGTGCTGGTTATTCACTCTTGCCCCCACTCCTGAAAACATCTACCTTACTTTTCAAGCTCTTCAAAACAGAAAATTTTCTTTCCTAGTGTGTTCAGAAAACACTTGACATCATTACATATACCATTATAAAAACATCCATCATATACAGTTATTCCATGAATGTTGATTATTTCCTCTGACCAACCTGAAAAAGTCTTCTAACTCCTTACACTTGTATCTGTCATCTTACATCTATTCATTTGTATCTGACAAAGCTAGATGTGGTCTGCTCTTTTCATCTTTCCTTTAGCATCTTGTAGTCTTTTATGTTCCTCCCTGTGTGCTCTTAGATGTGTCAACATTAGTGCTCACAGAAAAAGGGAAGACTTAAGGATGATCTGATAGCTAGTTCTAAATCAGGAATTGGTTTGACAAAGTAACACAAGCTAGCCTGCACAGCCTGGCACACTGTGCCCAATGAGGCAAATGGCAGAAATCATCTTAGGAGACAGCCAAGCAATTTTATGTTGAGAGAAAATTGAAGGAGACAGTGACATATCAGAGAGTAGAGGGAAAGATAAGCTTAAGAGGGACAGGCTCTTTGGGATAAGTTGGCTTTCCTTGTGTAAATAATTCTTAAGCTTTGAGAGACATCCAACTTCAGCAGCTGATGTTTTATGTTACACTGAGGCAAAAAGTTTACTAATAAAATCAAATTTGATTTCATTTAAAAGGAGCACAGAGGTGTTTTAGGAGCTATGGGCAGGTTAAATGTGACACATCTGAGATTTAATATCTGAAAACTAACTTTTCTAGCTAGAGATTCTGCAGATTTAATGTGCTTGATAAATCACTGTCATTGCTACAATGGGACTGACATAGCAGGTATAGTAACAGAAGCCCAAAGGAAACAACATGGTGAAGATGAATGACATCAAGCAATGCCTTTAATGGAAAGCAACTTGGACAGAAATGCCTTGAGCTGCTATGATTTTTTTATCATACCTTTTAAAATGCTGCATTGATTCAACAGTAATTTTGAAACTGATACGTAAGTGCATGTATATACTGTAAGAATTTAGAAATATAAGTGTATGTGAAATATATATAGCATACATTATTGAAAGTGACTTTGTTTTGTTTGCCTGAAACAATGGAAAATATGTGAAAATAAAATGCTAAAAGCTGGCTGAGTTTTAAGCCCTGTATAGATTTGGGTATTTCTACAACACCCATCAAATTTTAAGCAAATAATGTAAACTCTACAATAATGTAGAGTACAAGCAAAAACTACAAAGAATATTATAGTATGGACTATAAAATGAGTTTTGGGAAGCACTCTTGCATTTGAGCAAATGACTTCATTTGTACTTGGTCAAAGTTTAGTCACCAGAAAACCATTGAAGGCAGAATTTCGGGGAGGTATTTTCACCACTTTGAAAATTAAATTGTAAATCTAAAACCTTATAACCTTTGCCCAAACATTATCATTGATGTTTCTAGCATAAAATGAGAAGCCACCTTGAATTTGCAAGTTACGAGGAATAATTTTCTCAGCATGGTTGGCATTGTACAGTACTGCAGCATATCATACACAGAGAAACAATGATGCAGTCACTGACAAAGAAGCAAAGGTATGTGGTCAAAAGTCCATCTTAAGAAGCATAGGGTGGGTGGGTGGTGGGGAGGAAGAACTGGAAGAGCAAAACAGAGAAAATCTCACTTGATAAGTGGGTTGAGACAGTAACAGTTTAATAAATGAAGGGAAGGCCAAAAAGAGCCCTAGTGAAAAAAGGCAATCACTCGGCTCCTCTCAGAAGCAGACCAGTGCCCAGTCAGTGTCTAGACAGCATCCACCTTGGAAAGTATGCCCCACCACTTTTAATTATGCATATGATGTCAGATGACATGGAACAACCCTTTGGTCAACTCAGGACAGCTGTTCTGGTTATGTCCACTCCCAGCCCCTTTCTTGTGGGGGCAGAGTGAAAAATGGGGAAAGTCTTGATGCCGTGTAAGTCGTGTTCAGCAGCAGTTCCAACACCAGTGTGTGAACACCAGAACTTAGTCACAAATCAAAACCATAGGAGCACAGTGATTGCTGTGAAGAAAGTTAACTCCATCCCCACCACACAAACCCAGTGAGTAAAGGCATTATGGACTGAAACTTAATTTTAGTCTTTGTCCCTGCCTGTCAGGGAATTATTTGTTATGGGGTATGATCATGCTGCCTTTTGAGTAAGTGCAAGTAGACCCTAGATGTCAGTAAAAATAGAACTAGATATTTATTGTACCTTGGAAAATCTAGGTACAATATTCAAGCCATACCTGATTAAATGCCTTTGAAGCCGAATAAAGTATGAAAGTTAATTAAACTGAAAGGTGGGATTTATGGAACATGGCTGGTGTGGTCTTTAGACTTCTCTGAAATCCAGATTCAACTCCAGGGATCTGGAACTTCTTTGTCAAGATAATGCTTCATTTTGACAATTCTATTCAAAGCTGTAATGATATTTTTATCTTCCAGCACACCTAAACTTCTGCAATATCGATCAATATCGAAACACTAATATATGAAAATGTCACATAGCCACTCACTAGAGTATTTGTATAAATGAAAATATAAACTATACCACTCCCAAAGAGTGGTAGTTCACACCAGGACTTACTGTTCTTCCTTGGATTGAAAACAATTCAGGTGAAAACAAATAAACAAATCAAACCCCTACCACTATTTCATTTTGCATTCATTTTCCTTTCCTTGAAGTTTCATCTATCATATATAACAAGACTCTCTAAAGTGGATGCTGTTTGCCTGTACTTGAAATATGCTAATTTTTTTTCCTTTGCATGTGGACTTCATTCAAGGTCACCATTTATTGCCAGTTTCAGTTGTCCAAGCAGTAGTGCCTGAGTCATTCCCATCCAGGTTCTTATGTCCTTTCCTTCCATCAATTCCTTTTTCTGAAGACTCCAAAGGTCCTTGTCAGGAGTGAATAATCAGATTTTGTTTAAATTTTATTAAACACAAAATCTGTGGTTTCTGCCTTCTAGACTGTGTCAGCTTCACCACTTGAATTAAATTTATACCCCCAAATGGATAAAAGATTTAAAAAAACCTCACTGCAGTTTGAAAAATTTTGAAAATTTTGTGTCACAGCAAGAAAATTAAACTTGTCTTTAAATGATTCAGAGAGGAGTGAAAATTGCAGGTAAGTATTTTTATTGGTGTAATGTCAGTGGAGATAATTTCTTTTGCAGGATTATGTCTTTCTGTGGCATTCTACACAGCTACCTCCCCCACCACTTTTCCTAGAGGTATTAAAAAGCAATACAGCCTTTCACAGCCCATACACCTTTTCTGTACTCAAGTGGACACAAACCAAAGTAAGTTAATGGTTAATACATATTCCATTCAAAACATCAAATATCATAAATGCTGGTGTCAGAAAGAATGTAAGTTTGGATCTAATACTCAGTAAGAAGTAGCAGCTTAAAAAATGATAATATAATTTTGGTTTGTGGAGGAAAATCTCTGAGTATGTTAGATTTGTCACTGCTAAAAACATGTGCAGCATAAATCCTGCATAGGCTCTGTAGCTGTGGTAAGCAAGGCCAAACTGGGAAACAACTTTACTTAATGGAAATGTAAACAAAAAAATAACTAATTGATCCAGGGGGACTCCTGTGTCATTAAAAATGCAGTCAAGTTTGTATGCAACAAACATTTTCCCCAAACTGAAAATAAGACTGGATCCACAGCAGATTTGCCTGCCTCAGTGCTAGGTACATATGTAGTCAACTTGGGTTTTTTGTCACAATAGATGCACTGGATGACTCATTTTCAATATTCATCACCAAAATAAATCAGAATTAACTGAAGAACATAGTTGGTTGCACTGACACTTAGATATTGACATAATCACTGTCTCCCAAAATTCACAAGGTTTATGTACACAGGCAAATAGAAGTAACTATTTTTGCACAGTCATCTACCATATTTTCCTATGATTAAAATTCATAGCAGAATTTGAACATCACACTCTTTGCAAGATGCTTTTATATTTTATGTATGCAGCTATAATTATTGGCAATGTCAGTTGGCACTTGTCAGAAATGCCATGCTCTTAGTAATAGTATTTCTGTCTTTTGTGAAACTTTCCAAATTTTTTTTTCTTAGTTGAAGGGATATCTGTAGAATAGAAGATTAAAAGAAGCATAAAAATCCTGAACCATCAGTATAGTAGTACATCTTATACAATTCATAGATACTTTCATATTTTCCTTTTCCAGGAATTGCCAATTAGCAGGAACAGTCATCTCCTGTGAAACTTACTGATCATCTTCATTATGTTCTTCAAATAGGTAATGATCTTTTTTATAAGATTAGGACCTGTATTTTCTCATATAGGCTGTTACCCTAGGTGGAAACAGCCATGCAAAAGAAATGCTGATGGCATTCCCTATAGCAGGATAATGAAGGAAGTCAGACATTACTTGAAAAATATCAGGGGACACTAGCTCTTTTAGTTTAAATGAGAAGTGCACAATGGCTGTCACTATAAATACTGCTGTGATCTGGATAAACATTAAATAAATCATACAGTGCTATGCATGGCTCCAGGTTTGCTCCAGCCTTTTAAAAGTGCTGTCATTTGTGCCTGCATGCTGTACTTATGACCAAGATCAGCTTTGCAAAATAGAATGTAAATAAAGGTAGGGCTAGAATATGTGACTTACTAGAAAATTAAGTGAGAAAGACTGGTGATATATATGGGAGAATGATATTTCTGATGATGTTCTCTTTCTTTTCCCTTTCTTTTCCCTTGGTTCATCCTGGAGACAGGAGTTCTTTCTGGTGTGCCTCCAGGAGCAGTACCAGTCCAGCTCCAGGTGAAGCAGACTGGCTCCAGAGCAGCACCTCTCCCCCTTACAAAGTCCTGATCATCTGCAGTGTCTCAGACCCATCCTGGATCTCAGCCTAGGCTCACCCCAGATCTGTGTCCCTGTACTCACAAAGATGTGAATCCAAGGCGAGCAGGAAGACAGCAGCACTTATCTTTAGGTGTAGGATGTTACCTCTGTGGGAGGCAGTATTCCTTATGATTACTTCACGACAGAGTGGAAGTCACACAACACAGTGGAAGTCACAGACTTGGAAAGGCAGGATCCAGCCTTTATGAAAGGTGGTTTCTCCTTGGCTCCTGTCAGCCCTCCAGCTCAGAACGAACAAGGATGCCTTGGCTGTCAGGGTGCCAGGTTCTTTATGCTATAAAAAAGAAGATTTTTTTTTATGCCTGGGTCCTTCTGAACTGGGACTGAAAACATTTTGAAAGCTTGAATTACATCTCAGAAGGTATTTCTTCATTCAAGCAGATCACAACAGGGAGCAGGAAAAAAGTACTTGGAAGAAATTTTTTTTGGATGTCTGAACAGATGAAAGAGCTACATCCCAAGTGGGCAACAGGATACATTAGATACTTTTCCCTTCTTGGGTCACATGCTGGCACAACAGACAGTACACATCATCTTGAGAAGTGATGAAATTTCCAATAAAACAGCTTCCTCTGTATTTCTTGTTCTCTCCACATTTTCAGAAGCTAAATTACCCTTTAATTATTTTCAGTCTGGCTCATTTTTTGATTTCACACTTCTCTCAGAGCTATCTAGAGTCTATCCAGGAACATTTCCAGTGTGCCTTCAACCTCCTGTTGAATCTCAAATGCATTTTTTCTTTCTAATGATATTTACCTATACAGAACCTGATATAGTATTGACTTTAAAGGCATTTTCCCCACTTTCTCTTCCTAGGATGAAAAGCTCAACATTTAAGAAAGCTTGTTGACTACACTGTCCTTGAAGGTGGAAAGTCCTGCCTACTGCACATTTCTACCTTTTCTACTTTACCCTAGCTGTCTCTCTCCACCTTGACCCCAATATTAAATCAAAATGACTAAATGTGTAATGCAAATCATCAGATCACTGACATGTTTTATATTTTCCATACAAGTATGATGTTCAGTCATGACAGTGGTCTTGGACTGGGATGACTTTAGAAAAGATGTTTGGAAACTTTGACCTATAGACTATAAAGCTGCAAAACATCAGCACTGGTTTGGTTTGCTTTCCATTGTAAAGCCCTTATGGTATCTTAGGTGCTGATAAAATGATAGCACATCATCTCCTGGCTTTCTTCTGTCTTAGGCCAGAGGATTTACTTTTCATATAAATAATATAAATAAAAATAAAATATAAAAATAGATATATTTCATAATTGCTTTAACTGTGGAATTACAAATACTGCATAGCTTATAGAAAAACATAAAATATTTCCATTATGTTTGACATCTACTGTGTCTGCCCATAACCGGACACCAGCTATTCCTATTTACTCTAAAAAATTCTTACTTCTCCCTTAAAAAATGAATGTTAGCTGTAGTTCAGTGTGTAGGAGAGAACAAAGATTGGCTGTCCCCTCAAGGCATTTGGTAAGATAAGAAATAACCTTAAGGCAATATTGTGACTTTTGCAACTATTGCTGTTTTGGAGATGTAGGGTAACGAAGTCCATTCCTTCAGTTTTAGCTGCCAGGGGCAATCTGCCCACAGAGGACAGAGCTTATGTTTCACATTTCTTGTCTTTCATGGATAATGCTAGAAGTATGAATTATTTGATATATTAAAGGAAATCTCATACAAATCCCTATAGCCACACAATTTTAAACTTTTTTTTTTTTTTTTAATAGGCAAGGAATATTAAGTTAATCGCTTAAATATTGAGACATAAGGCTATTTTTGAACTTGTTACGGAAAGGAGGATGCAGTGTCCTCAAATTCCACCACACCAACTGGCTTATTGGGAAAATGTGGTGGGTTTAGTAGTGCCATGTACATCTGCAGATGTAAAACTGCCATTAAAAAAAGAGAATGCCTGACCAAACAGCTAACCTTTGGGAAAAGTAAAAAAAAATTACTATCTTACTAGGGAAGTATTTCAAGGTTAGATCCCACAACACTCTTAAAGAAGATCCTGCTGTAAGGCAATTGTGAGCCTGGAACACGACGAAATACAAAACTGCATAGAGTGTACATGGAAATAAAATAGCTGGGATAAAAATTTGGGTTAATCTTATTAAATTTATCTCAAAGATGAAGAGGCAAATAATTTGAAATAAAAAAGTACATTGGGATTGAAATAAAAATTTGTAACTATAGAGTCTAAAAATTCTTTTTTATTCTGCTAGCAAATGCATTCCTATACCTCTAGTACAGCTGAACCCAAAATCATGGGGGAATTCATTGACAAGAATTATTCTCAGGGTTTAAAACATGGAGTAAAATTGTGCCTAGAACACAACATTAACCATTACAGGCTCCCTGGGCAAACTGTCTATGGATTTCTGAGACTATGAGACATATTGAAAGTGAGGTGGCATTGAATCCCTTCTCTGCATCACTGTGAGCCCTTGGTAGTGGGAAGCTGGCTCAGTGTTTTCAGAGAATGTGTGATAAAAGAGCATAACTCTCTCTACAGGGCTTATTAGTCACTTGCCACTAGTTTCCTGCTTGAGAATCACAACATTGTGTAGTTTGGGTGTAGCCTGCTAATTACTTTTCTCTTTTACTCATTCTTCCAAGTCTTAAAATAAACCTGAATGAGATGATGTGGGTCAATAAATGCCCAAATATTCACTGAAGCAGGAAATGTAATCTCATGGAATCCTGATTGCTCTAGAGACTTCTAAAAAAGAGTGGATGCTGTGCTGTGCATACCTGTTGAGGCTCTAAGACACAAAGACAAAAGGAATTTGCTTGCATCTCATTTATCAGGATTTGTTCCTTGTTTTATAATGCTGGTGTATAAATGTGACAATATCATGAAATATTTCTGCAGACACAGATAATCATTAGAATTTATATTCCAATAGATTCAGATAATATTGCAGACAAGGCACAAATTTCTAGTATTAGTTATGTCACGGTTTAACATATTTGACATACAGCAAACATCCATTCAGGAACACAAAAAAAAATAAACATCTTAAAAATACTAGCTACCCGTTCTGTCATGAGGAGAAGACTAACTATGCTGCATTCTAAATTACTAGAAGTACATAATTAGGCAATGATGATTTCAAATATTGAGTTCAAGGATTTTCTGGACAAGAACAGTGGTCCAAATTTGACTTAAGCTGTTGTCTGCTGGCTAAGTTTAGCTATGAAAAGAGGAAACTTAACAATCTTAGTTTACACTAAAATAGAATTTCAGCATAACAACTGAGAAGGGATATTGTTCAGTTAGTGTCTCATGAGAGGCATAATCAAGAAGTATGAGTCTCTGTACTCTTTCCAAAGGCACCTAAATTTGCATAATATCTGTGTGCAAATTTGTCCATATCTATACATGATGCAGGCATTTGTTTGACAAGTTGTCAGTCTGGAATAAATTGACTCACATAATCCCAATACAGTATTTTGCAACTCAGAACCACTGGGGATTAAAAAACAGAAGTCTGTGGGTGTATAACTTCTGAATACCTGTAGTGATGACAGACTAGCTACAGTAGTCTCCATTTCTGCAAGGAGTCTGTCTGTCTCCCTGACTAATGCATTCCCAGGATTTAAACTCCAGTTCCTGCTTCAGCAGCCCTCAACAAGTTACAAGAGCAAGTACACCCACTTCTGATTTTATTCTACTGTTTTTATATCACCCATGTTTTAGTCATCTTTTTAACTGGAATATTTTTACAGCTATCTCAAGAGTCCCTTCCCTTCCCTTCCCTTCCCTTCTCTTCCCTTCCCTTCCCTTCCCTTCCCTTCCCTTCCCTTCCCTTCCCTTCCCTTCCCTTCCCTTCCCTTCCCTTCCCTTCCCTTCCCTTCCCTTCCCTTCCCTTCCCTTCCCTTCCCTTCCCTTCCCTTCCCTTCCCTTCCCTTCCCTTCCCTTCCCTTCCCTTCCCTTCCCTTCCCTTCCCTTCCCTTCCCTTCCCTTCCCTTCCCTTCCCTTCCCTTCCCTTCCCTTCCCTTCCCTTCCCTTCCCTTCCCTTCCCTTCCCTTCCCTTCCCTTCCCTTCCCTTCCCTTCCCTTCCCTTCCCTTCCCTTCCCTTCCCTTCCCTTCCCTTCCCTTCCCTTCCCTTCCCCCCCTCCTCTCCCCATTGACTTTCTGAATTTTGCATAGCATTAAAACACATTTTAGTCTCCAAAGGGCACACACAAGAAAAATAATACAATGCATTTTGTTAAACTTAGGACACAATATAATAATGTCTTCGTTCTTGCTATCAAAAGGAAGTCAAAACCATAATTGGATAAAAATTCTCACAGTGTCAAAATTTTGACATTTGAGGCACTATTTTTTGTCTGTTTGGTAATGCAAAGTGCTTCTTCCTCTTCACAGTGGTAAATTTAAAATTATCTCATTTGCTACTGTCTGTTTGAACTTTTCATTTCTCACCTTTCATGTCAATCAGGGAATGTAGAAAGGGAAATAACTTCTTGGTGATTGGACACACATAGCTTTAATCATCTGTCAGCTCCTGTAAATCAGCAGAAAGAACAGTCAAAGACAGTTCAAAAACTATAACTGAAGTGTTAAAGCTAACCAGGTTTCTCTGGTTGCTTGATTTAATGAAAAAAAAATTAAAAAAAGATTAAAAGTGAAAGTAAAGTACACTGGGTATCCAAAAATGTTAAATACGTAAGGGATCGTTTTAATGATCCTGGATGTAAAAGAATATCTATAAGCTAATGCTTAATTAGATTTTGGAGAACATATTGTGTGCAGAAATTTGAATAAATGAAGAATATAACAAATTACTTCCTCTACCTGGGGTTTTTGAATGTAGATACCATCAACCCCATAAGCTGGATTCTCACACTGGATGCCCTCTCTGGGGCCACCTGAGGCCACACATTTCTATCCTCCTACCACCAATCTAGCATAAGAATTAAGAAAAACAGCTTGACAGAAATTAAACAGAAATTGTGTTTGAAATAGGTGAGGCTTTCTGTATTCTCAATACTGTTAACTCTATAAATACATCTCTTTAAAACATGGTCAGGAAACCAGAGGCAGTGCTCACCTGCCATGCCTTGCTGCTGACATTTGCTGCCTCTTGGATTTTGTCATCTTGCTTGCACCATCCTGGCTGCAGAGCTCAGCCAGTGCTGGTGACAACGGGGAGACTCAGGGAGCAGTTTTATCTGTTGCCAAGCTATTGACAGCAGTATCTTATCTTATTTTGGCAGTTCCTTCTCTTCTCAAAGCCTTTTTCCTTCTCTTGATTATGCAACATTTACTTCCTTTTCAGATTCTGTAAATATTTGCTGATATTATTGTTTACATCGATTTTTGTGCCAAGTGTTTACAAAGTTGGATTTGTTGCCTTTTCTTAGTCTGTAAAATATTAGTGTCATTATTAAAGGAATTAAAATAATTTTCCTGGGGGACCTATAATTTTTTAAAAGTTTTTCATTCATGCCAGGAAATGAATTTCAAGTCAAAAGGCAATGAAATGAATCCTGACAAAGCAATTAAACCTTTTTTTTTGATGGGTAAATCCCAAGGAATTTGATGAGAAGCAAATAAAAGTAGTTATGAATTGTAGCTTCATTCTCTTTACAGAATAAAAAGAATGCAAATTAAGAGGCTGATGCAGTCAGGAGCAAAACATCTCACAACATCATCAGAAGAGAAAATTATCTTCATTCTTCAAGTAGATTTAGCTCCTTTAAAAATCTATTTAAGCTTCATAGCTTTTCCCCCATTGCTTTACTGTTCCTCTGCGGATCAGTGAAAACATTAGAACTGATTTCTCCTCTTGACAGAAGTAGTAATGAAATGCAATTCTGATAATATCAGTGATTGACAAAACAGAAAAATCATGGAAGTATGGTAAAGATAGGGCCAAGTGCTCTTTCGTGTGGAAGCTCCTGAGTTACCTTACAAGTGATGCATGTGGACCTTATTCTGTCTGTCAAACAAGCACAGAGACCTTCAGGATCTAGCAGAGTTTAAATAAGACGATGTAATGATTTCATGGGGTGCAGACAAAGTGAAGCAGATGAAGTTTTTTTCAGTCAGAATATTTACATGCTTAGAAAATAAATGTCTGCAGTCTTTATTTACTTTAAAAAGTTCAAAGGGTGAAATGAGTGGCAGAATGTAGTTGAGGCTCATTGTATTTATATTATTTCAGAACAATCAAGATGGCAAATTCCAGATCCCTGGAACTTTACAGTAGTAAACACTTAGTCATAAATATTTTCACATACATCAAAATGTGCTCACACACCTCATGCACTGATTTTTGTGGCACTCTGAGGAAAAAAGAACACTGCAGCTATTTCCCCAGCATGCACTTACACACTGCATGCCACCAATCTTGACTGAGTGCAACCACAATAGTAACAGGTAAAAATAAACGTGAAACGAAACACTTTGTGGGGAAAAAAAAAAATCTATGGTCAATGATGTTTCATTATATTATTTGGGAAACAATACTTGTAAAGGCAAAGTAGAGCAGGTATTGCTGTGCAAACAGTGATCAGAGGGGAGAAAAGTCAAAAGGCAAAGACTTCTGGCAATAGAGTTCTACCACATCGGTCTCTACCAAATAATTATGCAGATTATTACTTTAAAACCATATTGATAAGACAACAAATGCAGATACTATTCCACCTGCTGTCAGCATGTAAAGAGATTTTTAGAATCAGATTTTATGAGCCTTTAAACTGTTTGAGTTTCTTTATGAAATGATCAGCAATTTTGCTCAAAGTTAACGTACAGAATGGAAGAAGGAAGATTATTCCTACCAGTAATATACATTTTATAAATGAGTAAGCAGAAAATGTTCTCAACAAGCATTTAAGGAAGCATTATAAACACATAAATAATCAAAATCCATTTACAATTTACATTTTATAATTATATAATTATATTTTATAATACAATTTAAATTTTATAATTTCTTTGAAATATATACACATATTGTAATTCTGTCTAGCAGTCAAATTTTGCAGCTGTGATTTTTTCCATAAAATATCTATGTGTAATTGCAAATGGTGGATAATTTAAACAATCTTTACAGTTTATTAGACACAGTTTAGTAACACTGCCACTGAATTCAGTAGATTTGATAAAATTCTAAGATATTGATTAGACTCTAGCAGTTAATGATATTTAATATGGAGGGGGTTCCATTTCTTTGATTTATCTTGTTTATTTTATTTCACATTATTTCACTTTATTGTCTTTTAAATTCTATTCTATTCTATTCTATTCTATTCTATTCTATTCTATTCTATTCTATTCTATTCTATTCTATTCTATTTTTCTGTTTTATTTTAGTGATTTAAGTGATCAATAGTTCCAAGTAGGCTCAGATTTTCACATCTAAACACCTTCCATTTTCCTTGGCCATATTACATCTTATCAGTTAAATGGGCAAACCACAACCATGACCTGCACATCTCTCTAGGATAGGTGCTACTACTTTTCATTCATTTTCTTGATGTTCAGAGAAAAAGCTAAAATCTTTTATTCCTTTAGACAAATTCGGGGCCTACCTTTCCTCAAGTTACAGAATCAATGAAGTTCATAGGATTCAATATGGGAAATGTTGCAAGGTTTTAAGTAGTATTTCATTATTTACTTCATTAAGATGAAATGTTTGGAGTTTAGTAAGCACTTAAATAAACTGCTCCCTAGAGAATTTATTGTGCTTTCGGACAGCAAGCTCCCCCATTCTGAGCAGACACACTTGGAGCTGTCTCCAGAGGCAGGAAATGCTGCAGGTAAGAAGGGGAGAGGTGGGGGAAGACATGGACACTCCTCCAGAAGCCCTCCAGACAGAGGAGCTGTGAGAGTGGTGTTCAGAAAAGGGTGTGCTCCCTGTACCCTCAGTGGTGATGTGCTCTCTCTTTCCTGTATCCCTCCATGTGCCAGCTGGGCCTGGTACGGTGGCTACTCTTTGATCCTTGAGAGAGCTCCAAATACTGGTGTCTACACCTGGTGCAGGCCAGGAAGTGGTCAAAGAGAGTGGATACCAAGTGGAGTGGCTATCCAGATTTGTGCTATATCCCTGCAGGGACTCATCCTGGACTTTGACAGGAGTAGGGGATGTCCACCTGGGTGACTTTGCAGAGAGCAGTACAACTGCAGGATGTCACCTATAGCTTCAGACTTCTCAGCAACTGAACTTTCTTTTATTTGCATTTATTTATAATTTAATTTTTATTCTCGCAAGTTTTTAATTTCATTGCAATGAAAAGAAAAAGGATGCAGGGGTTTAACATTTGGAGTTGCAAGGACAGTAGCATCCTTTAAAGTTGTTAGCATTTTCTCTTATCATTTTCCCTGTTAGCATAAAGGGAAAAGAAGGAATGGATTCAGCCACGGTACTGCTCAATAGTGTAGCTACATCTGTCATGCTAGCAGCCTGCACCAGTACAACATACTTCATGAGGAGTTACTTTGATGGACTGTGCCCCGTGACATTGGACAAGAGCAGTAATGGCAGACAGTAAGTCCATCAAAAGGATTCACGCTGAAAAAGCTGCGGACCTTGTCAGAGGGTGACCTATGTGTGACGGCATGACCATTAATTTTTCCTTTTGTAATTTTTTCCTCTTCGTTAGCAGATTAGTCTTAATTAAACACTAGCTGTTAGATCAAAGGGAGCTAGATCAAAGAAGGAAAAAGCCCAATACATTTATGCTAAAGTACTTGGCATGATACTTTCCGAAAAAGCATGTGAGAAAAGTGTTATCTGACCATACACTTGTAGCCAGAGCCTGAAAAATAGGAGCCTCCTCTTTATAGCTGGAGTACTGCAGATTTTCTGTTTGGGGTTTTTGGTGTTTTTTTTCAAGTCACACAAACACCTCTTCCAGCACTGTATCAAATAAAGGCATCCACTTATTGACAATCAACCTGGAAGTAGTGCCCAGCTTCAACAATAAATACAAAATAGTCTTGGCCATGCTACAAATAAGCATTACTAGTTTAGGAGGCAAGTGAATTCAAAGATGATTAAGTGGAAATCTGCTCCAAGTTTTAAGAAGGATTTGACAAGAGAAGCAATTTTCCTTTGAGCTTGTATTCAGCTTTGAATCTCACTAGAACAGAGTTTTCATTTCACAGGCAGTCACTCACTGCACACCCGAGCTTTAAAATTTAATGAATTCATCCTTTGCAGGAGGTTCTGGCAATAGCTCAGATATATTAGTAAGTGCAACGATGTCAATCAAAGAAAGAAAAAAGAAGTGCAAGCAGTGTCTTTCATTATCATGTTCATATTGATAGTTTCAAAGCTTCTGTGTTTTGAATTCTGGAACTGTTCTCCACTTTGAACAAAATATAACCATAAAAAATAAGGAAGCATATTAATTAATATAATTAGTATAATTAGGAAGATAATAGATCTATCTAATTATACAATAGTATATTAATGAATATACATATTTTAGGGAAAGTACTTTCATGTTAAAATAGCCAATGCAAATTTTAATTTGGCTGCTGTAAGAGGTAGCCACAGTCACACATGTAAAGATCAGCTTCTGTTAGGGTTCCTCTTAACACCTATGCTTGCACCACTAGGATTTACAAACATGCTGGGGGCAAGACCTGGGGTAACCTTATGAATAAAGTACATCTGAAGGAAATAGGCTCAGCTACCGGGAATAAAAGAGCAGGAGGAGGCACCTGAAGCTTTGCAGAGAGCAAGGAAGCCTAAGAGAGGTGGATGGTGTGGAAACTATGAGCAATAGTGTTCTGTGACAGAAGCTGTCCTCACTGCTGGAGAGGCTTTTCTGAAGGGCGGAGGATGTCCCAGCACTGCTGAGGGACTTCAGTCCAGTGGTGGGATGGTACTGCTGTGTTGCTTTCTGAAAATTGTTGGTGTATGAACATGCATATAGATATTTGTTTTAACGTTATCAAAAGACTCCTTGTATATCCTGTTGACTCAGACCTTTTTGTGTTATGCTGGGAACTGACAGGACAAAATAGAAGTCTCATTGTCAGAATTGCTGTATAGAACATGTGAAGCCATTTCAAGTGCTACATCTATTTGAGAGTCCTGATTTTCTTGATCAGAGATAGCTGAAATTGAGTTGTTTCTATTCTCTCCTTGAAGTTACAATGACAAAGGCCATGCAGTTTTTAAAGGCTGAGTTTTATGAAGATACTCTAAGAATGTGGAGCTGCAATGAAAATGGACCAACACATGAGTCATTTAATATAGTTATCTTTTCCATTGTATCCTTGCTCAATGGATGATTTTCTTAGATCCCACCAAAATATATGGTCTCTTGTGTTCTCCTTGGACAGGATGAGCTCTAACGTATCTGGGTTTTAGGTAGGTATCTTCTCTTCTGCATCTTAAGAGTGCCTTAAATGTCAGTCAGTGCTGTAGATACCCGGTTCCCTTTGCCTCTCCTCAGCCTGATGCCTGACAGTTTACCAGAGAAGAGGTGCAACACCCTTGGAGAGTGAGCCACATCCTTCACTCCTGGTGCTGTGTCTGGCTGGGAGCAAAGCAGCCTGTACCTTCCATCACAACACCTGTGCCATACAACTACATGCAGATGGAGGAGAAAACCAGTATGTCGATGCATTGGGGTTTTTCTATCTTTGTTTCGATCAGCTGTATTTATTTACAGTTACCTTTACCATCTTCTGGAGCTCACATCTGCTTGCAAATACTGGAAACTCATAACTTGTGTTTATAATTTGAAATTTTCCATGTTTTTATATTTCATGTTGCTTGATCTCTTTTCCTATAGTCTTGCATTGAAACTAATAACTGCAATAGAAGTATAGGAAACATAACTTGTAAATATAAAGTTACTTTCTATTATGAGACTTGTAAGCTTGATTTAATTTCTTTATCAGAAGCACTAAGTGCTCTTTTTCTTGCCATGACACTTTTTATCAGGACTTTGAAGATGATACTGATAATTAGCACAAACATGTGCCTGCTGGTAGCATGCATGAAAAGAACTCAGCCCAGCAGTCTCCTAAACTAAGCAGATTTGAAACCAATCAATTATTCCTAAGTAGGAAGACAATTACTTTGCATAAGAAAAGATTAATGTAAAATATAATTGTTGCTTTTATAAGCCAGGATTATTCATGATTTTGTATCTCATCAAGCTGTAATCCTAGTTACATAGAAGGTTACATGTCAGATCCACAAGCCAAATTTCTCCTATGGCTGCTCTGTTAAATTCAAATCATACACAACATCCTCTCTGTACAGAGTTTGTGCTGAATGAGCTCTTCCCAGACATTTCCTATCACCAGTACTCTGTAAAAACTTAATTTTGTGTTCTGTCTTGTAAAAATAGTGCAGTTGGGTTGTGCATGTTTTAGCACTGAGCACTGAATGCCAACAGTTCCTTACATCATACATACCTACATAACAGCTTTCTTTTATTATTTATGTTATTTAGGCGTGGACTTACCAGTTACTTACCTAAACACCAGATCCTGTTGACTGTAACTAACCTGTGGAACTTTAAGTAAAGGATTATCAATATATACAATGTCTGAATGCAGATAATATTTATGGGGAGAGTGAAACCTAATTCCATTATTTCTTCATAATGCAAACATTAGTTTGGGAAGTATGACAAGTAGACTCCAGGAAAGCTTCCACAGATATACTTGTTATTTAATTGCAGCTAGCATGTGATAATTGAGAGCTGGTGTGTATTAAGAGTACATTTTGTACCTGTAATTTATGTATAAACCCACTGAGATGAAAATACTATAAATCTAAATATTAGGTTTATTATAGAATATTTTATATCTAAATATTAGCTTTAAATATGGAGCAGTACTCTTGCTTTTAGAATTCCAACATTCTTGGGAGTATTGCTGCTTGCCTTGCCTTATCTGAAAATTGTGCTGAAAGCTAGTCTGTTTCAAGCCATTTTGTTATACATCTTCATTTATCTCTATTATCTTGCCTAGTTTTTTTGTCTTTATTAATACATGACACACTAGAGCACCTTTCAGCGCTGATTTATATTAGTGTCACAAAAATTGCAGCCTGCAAAAAGGAAATACCTTCCTTCAGGAGGATGATAAATATCTACTTAAGCTTGTAATGACAGTAAATGTTAATGTTTTCCTGAAATGAATCAGACAGAAGAGGTGCTTAAAGGAAGTGTGACCCAGAAAGCACAACCAAGTGAAAACAAAGTCTCTTAATGCACTTCTTAAGGTATCCCTCAGTGTGAATGACACTTGAAAGTACCAAGCCACTTCAGAAAGAAAAGTGATGATACTTGCACACTACTAGCAGTAGAGAGTCTCTTGAAGGAACAGTAAACTTGGAGGGCTTTTTAATATACCTAAGATTTGACAAGAAAGGAAGGCTGTGAAAGAAAGATCATTAAATTAAGGGATTTTAAGGAAAAACAGGTTTAATATGGCATAGTGGACACCTTGGTTTATTGTGCCATGCCTTGTAATACTATGCACCTCTTTTGAAGAGGTCTTAGTGATCAAAATGGGTTTTTTCAGTTTTTCATGAAACTAGATTTTATAATAAACACAGTCTCTAGAGGCATTCAAAATGTCCTTGAATACACAGGAAAAAAGATGTAGGTTATTTGTAGTTATATTTTATTCAGATTTCTCCTAGAAGGAATCTCTGTGGGGACAGAGGTCTTAGAACCTTATGATAGTTTGATATATAGCTATGTAGCCAGTTAAGACTAATTTTCTTGACCTTCTTAAGAATTGCCTCACCTGGCAACAGTATAAAATGTGAAAAAAACCTGTTTCTAGACCTGTGGTGGCTAGATTTCAGTCTTATCTGTCTGCCTTAATGACACATTATAGTGGCTTTGTTCACTGTCATAATGCACTGGCATGAATGCTTTCACTGTTTTGATTCTGTGAACGAAAATGCAGTCTTCAGATTTGCTGTAATGTGTGTGCCTGTGGTTTTTTGTTTGTTTTTGTTTTCTTTTATTGTTGTTTTGTTGTTGTTGTTGTTGTGAAACTAGTCTGGGGAAGGAGCTACAAGCCCAGCAGCAAATCTCCCTTTGAGGAAATCTGGTAAAATAGCTCTTGCAGGAGAGCTGGGCTAAAGGTTTTGACAGATGTGATTACAGAAAGGCTATAGGATTAAGTTGTACCATTACTGTCAGTAATGTCTTAACTTGAGGCATTTAAAATACTCATTAAAATTCCCACAACTTATAAAAATTCCTAAATAACTGAACTGTGAGGGTAAGTTTGAAATGAACCTACAATGGCTTCAGGACAGAGGAAGCATTATAAAGCAATGAACTGTGACTATATCCTGCTCTCCCTGAATTAAAAGTGCTGGCAAAATGCTTACTGTGCTCTTTCCACACATTTTCTGTATTCAAATTTTTGTCACATTCTATGTTAATCAGAAATCTTAGGTGCCAGTAATTGCAGTGTTTGCGTGAAAAATACTGTTTGCAAATTTTTATTTTTGCCAAGCTGTATTTGGTTATTCTGTTGTGCTTTAAGCCTGTCCTCCAGAAACAAATGGGTTGTGAACTGCAGGAAGGTCTCTGGACTGATGTGACTCTGTACAGCAGAGGCTGATGTTTAGCTTTGTTTCCTCTTGGTACTTTATAATATGCAAGCTGTGGTAAGGAAAGATCATTCTGCTTCAAAGTTCAGGGGCACTGGGCCAGCCCAGCCCTCTTCTGAGAGTTGCCTTCGAAGGAGACCAGCTGGAAGCTGGTAAGGAAAAGAGGTTGCTTGGGTCAGGCAGTCATGGGATATGTGTGTACAAGGGCAGGGAGCTTTGGCCTGGAGCTGGACACCTCTGAGTTAATGAAATTCTCTGAGAAGTCACAGAACAATCCAGTCGAGCTCTGTGGCTCTCACTTAAAAGTGGTGAGACAGAGATTGAAAAGCCTGGAGAAAACAGGGCCTCTAAACAGCAATTACCTGATGAGGATTTTAAGTGCCATCATAGTTGGGCCATCAACCAGCCATGGTTCTATCCAAGATGGAGGTGGAGGAAAGAATCGGTTAAATACAGCCAAGGAGAGTGAGAAATTATAGAAAAGCAAGGGCTGAAGGCTGCTCACCATCAGGTATGATTATTCCTAGCTTTGACTGCTTTGACTAGGGAAGACTTTTTATTGGCACAGATAGACACATCCAAACTCAGAACTGAGGTGATTAGATGTGCTGGTGGTAGATAGCCCTCTTGAGGGCAAAAACCACCTACAACCTTCTTCTAACACTAGCAATAACTTCTATTAGCTTTGACCAATGAAAATATTTTCATATAGATACATTTATCTAAATAATTAGATAAATAAAAAAGTAAATATTTTCACTAGCAATGGAGTCATTTAGCATGTTTACTTTCATTTTGCTAAATGACTCCATTGCTAATGAAAATACATACTATTACAAAACAAACTAAAACTGAACAGGACTCTATCAGCTTTTTAAACACAATGTAAGGCTTCCTGTTCTCTATTCTTAAAACCAAAGAATGAAACCCCTGCACCAAGTGCTACTGGAGGGGAAACAAATACTTAAGGCAGTGTGTGCTCTACAGCCTAGATAAACTCTTATTTTGCACTGTTTTTGCCTGAAGCACCGCTTGGTAATGACTTACCTTGAGGCTTTTTTTCTCTCTAGAGTAAGACTCCTGGAGCAAAAATGTAACTATTAGAAGATTAAAACAAACCTTTCCAACTTTGGAACTTCTAAGGCTTCTTCATTACTCTGTGTACTTGTGATGCATTTTTAAAATGCAAGGCAGAAAGGCTAAATACAAACCAGAAAAATATTCCCTATTACATTAAAGTACTTCTAGAGGGACCAGCACCGTGAAATGTTATTAAAGTTACTAATCTCAAAATACACAGACCTCTGTTAACCCACAGTAAAAACATTCCTTGAAAATACAGAATGATGCTTCTTTGGGCATACATTTATTGTGTTGCAAAAAGAAATTTGGGGTTGTTTATTCATGTCACCTATCTGGTGCATAGTATTATAGCTAACTGGGGTAAATGGTGAACAAGGAATTTAAATTTTTAGCAGAGGTAACATAAAATTATAAACAACTCCATAAAGCTCTGTTCTTCTGTCTCTATATGACAATGTCAAAGAAACAGACTTGAGTTGCTTGACCTACCTTTATGGACGACGGGAGTTCAGCTTGCCACATGACAGACAAGAAGCTCTGAACTTGAATAGCTCTTAGTGTATGTAGCATGTATCCATAATTCAGAGAAAAACATAGTGCTCCTGTTCATGCATAGACTGAGCATAGGGCAATGTCTGCTCTTGAATTTGAGATGTTCTAACAGGAAGGCTTTTCATTAAGAACTCCTAATGAAGCATTCTTTTGTGTGTGAATCTGGAAATAAAAGATAGGGGGCTCAAAATAATCTAGGAAAGAAATATAGGGGAGTAAAAAACCTCCAAAGCTTCAACAAGAGTCTAAATCTTCAGCTCACACTAGAGAATACACCTATATTACATTTTTCTCTTGAATATAGTGTTCAGTATTACCAAACATAGAGAGCAAAGAGCTCAAAGAATTACTCCCAGAGTTTCTAACATGTTCAAAGGACATTTAAAATCGTTTAACAATAAGGTCCTGAATTCACGTGTGACTCTGCCTGATGAGACACCTGCAATTATGTGGAGGTCACTTCCAGGTCCTTAACAGACCACTGAATCTTGTTAATGTCACTTAACATCACTGTGGAGAGATTTATTTAGCTTTTCTGAAGAATATCTGGAGTTAAATTTAATTAAAAAAAGAATAGTGATTTTTTTGGGTTTTTTTACACTTTCTTTGCAACTTCAATTGCAGGGTTTTTCTTCTATGAAGTTCCTATACTTTGATCCTTAAGTAGGGATTTATTTATTTAAAGTTTTTAGGTGTTCACTGCTGCAAACACGAACTAGTGAGAAGTGCCTTTAAGTTTTTTAGTACCATACTCCTGCTTATTTAGAATCTGAGTTCCTTTAAGAGGCAGTGCTTGCTTATCTCTGCCTGTACCTTGAACTGCTCAGTCTTTGGGATGTGTAGATCAGAACTAATTACAGAACTCAATAGGAATCCACAGAAATTTTGTGTTGTCCCTTTGTTACCCAAACCCCTCTACTGATGACACCAAACATCTCTTTGGCTGCCAGCACACACTGACAACTCAGTTAAAATATGCTCAGTTATGACTATGGCTTTTTTGTGAGTGTTAGCTGAAGAAGGTACGATTTATTTTTTTTTCCCCTCTAGATGTATTCCCAAGTTTTTACCCATCAAAACATCCCAGTTTTACCCATCAAAGTTTAAGAGTTTTCTCCCTCTCATCACAGTGCTGTGAGCTAATCTGTAACACAGGCTGCTCTGTGTATGCATTCTCTACACATCACTGATGAAGATGTATTCAAGTCGTCCCAGCACCAGTTTTCAGGAAGGCTGTACTTCTGACTTTACTGCTATAAAAAGTGACCATTGAGTCCTATCCTCTTGGTATCTTTTAATTGGTTTTCAAGTCATGAGAATGACATCTCTTCCAATTCCATATGAGGTTCTTTATTAAATCCTTACCAAGGGACTTTCACCCTTGTGCTTTTCAGACACCATTTTAGCCACCTACAAGCTTTGTGAACTTAAATTCTCCTTCATACATGTCCTATACCTTTTTCAGATGACTATGTTTATCTTAGCCCTCAGTAAGATTACTCTTTATTGCCAACTCGACCATCCCATCAGGACTGGAAATTGTTCACTGGTCTGTAGCTTAGCTTTCCCTCTAGACTCCTTTTTATAGGTGACAGCTGTGTTGGCAAGCTGTCAGTCCTCTGACACAGAGGCAATCTGTAATGATAGGTGAAGGCATCTTGCTCAGCAGCTCTGCAATCTCATATGTGATTTCTTTCAGAGCTCTTTGATAAATGCCATTTGGTCCCAAGATCTTACCAGCACCTAGCTTATCTGTTTAAAACAATTACACAGAATATGTCAGACCATGTTGACCCAAATCTTCTGGCCTAGTTGCTACAGAGAATTTGGCTTCTATGTCACAGTGTTTATCAATATCACTTATACTTCCGTCATCAACTCTCTCACTGGTTCCCTGCTTTGGGTGTATTTTAAGAAGTTTGTGCTACCATGATGAGTATAATTTTCAGATTTTTTTTTAAAATCTGTTGTTTACTTGACCTGTGTGCTGCTGTGGTTTTATTTCTTTTTGAATTGTGGCACATATTTTACCTGTGCTTCTTATGAATTATAAACAGCCACCAAGCTGTTTGTAGGTGTCTTGGTTTTTGCCTATTGTTGTCTGGGGGGAAGGGAGTAAGTTAGTTTGCATTATTAGCAAATATTATTTTACTATTATTATAATTAATTTTAAAATTACTTTTTAATTATAATTAAAGTAATTATAAAATTACTTTTATTTCTAATATACTCCACCTTATTTCAGATTTCACTTTGATTATCCTGTGTTGCAACAGCCTTTACCCTATAGTGCTGTTACAGAGTAGCTGTCCCATGAATACCTCTTGCACATTATGTTAGCACCTATGCACTACTCAAGCTGCTGCTTTTGATTTGAATACTATTTGAGATCTATTAGTTGTTCCAGCAGGCAGTCATGTGTCACTGGAATGCTTTATCTGATCATAAGCTGAAATATTTAGTCTCATTAGCATGAGGTCTTGAGATCTCTCACTATTACTTGCTGTCTGAAACTTGTAGTTGTTCTTCTTTCACTTTCCGGTCACTGTTGTCATCTTGATCAAGTAGCACAGTTCTAATACTTTTTTCAGAAAACAACTTCCAACCATGGAGACCTACTGCTCTGCTTCTTGTTTTATCCTGTAAGATGGCAGTGTTTTGCACTCTATGTAATCTTTCCCATACAGCCCCACTTTGTCACCTGCATATCCAACTGTGCCATCCTTAAGTCATTAGGCTGATAACTTTCTTACTGATTTATTTATTTTCCTACTAGGGCTTTGAATGCTTGTTATATCAGGGCTGTTGTTCAGTACCATACAATTTAATTTTTCCATCCCTTTCTCAAGCTTCTAGCAATGTCATAAAGCTCTTGCAAATTCTGTCCTGGCTTCCTTGCACTAGCTTGTGCCAGTCAACTGGAATCGTGGGCAAGCTGATCTGCCTTCCTGATTAACAGCTGAATCACCTCTGAAAAGGCTGAAACCCTCTTCACAGTCCTCATCAGTCTATAAACCAGGTGTTTTGAGGTTCAGTTTTTACTCAGCTTCTAATTTAATTATTGCTCTACAACCTTCTAGTGTTTGCAGTAGCGTAACTAGTAGGTCTTGCTCTGGTTTTTTGTGTAAGATATAAGCTGGTTTTCCTTTTTTTTTTTTTTTTTTTTTTTCCAAAATTGTTTCCCTGACTGTATGTCACTTCTTAACATCCCAATATTTCTGGAGCAGAAATAGGTAAAAGCATTAGATGAGTTTTGTCAAGTCTAGTCAATCTTATCATATTTAGAGTAATCTTTATATTATAAATGAAGAAATTCCTAATGCTACTGACATTGAATTGGTACTTGGAAAAGTAGCAGTTGGAAAACTAATAGTAGGGAGGAAAAGAAGTAGGGCTGAGGTAGAGTATCCTGTGATGATTCTTGTTTCCTGAGCCACTGAGAATATGCTATGCAGGTGTATACAATGATTTATGAATAATTCACATAATATGAGAATTTATAAGAATTATATAATTTATGAGAATAATATGAGAATGTTAACAGCCTAAAAGTGGCATTTTTAAATGGCATTACTAATTCCTATATAAGCTTTTCACAAAGCTCGGTGCACACATAAAACTGGCAATAGCTGTAACTCCAGTTCCAATGGACTAACCTGTACTGTATTACAAGCATCATTCTGGATAATACATTCCTCCTGTTGCTACTTCAGAAAATAAGCATGTTTTGGGTTATGAAATATTGTTGCCCCCCCACCCTCCCATTTTGTCACTAGACTCTGCTTAAAAGGATCTGAGTTCTGACTGATGTCAAGGAACAAGCCTTCTTGCCTTCAAGATTACACAATGAATTCCATTATAAATTGCATTCTTTGGCGTAAGAGAGAGATGAACTTGCAATGTATGTATTCTACACACTGCTGAGTCAGGAAAGGAACTCCAGGATGAAAATATGTAGAATATAATCTTATGTTAATGGCTCAGCATGTCAGAGGTGATCAGAGACTCTATATAAACACTCTGTTACAAAGAAATTGAGGGTAAGGTGTAGTCATTAAATGATACTTTCTATCAGGGTTTATCTCTTAATAGTAATTAAAGAACTGATGTTATTTTGTTCAGTTCAAAAACACATCTCAAAACAAACTTCAGGTAAAAAAATCTCAGAAATACCCTTTGGATCTATGTAATACACTTCGTAAGGAACACTTAAACAGAAGCCCATTATATTGAAATTTATTTAAATTCTTGTGCACACTATATTCATAACATTTTAGCACTTCCCAATGAGATATTTACTATATGGTTCTATAAATTACGCATTTATTGCATAAAACTGCATTCATTTCTCTATCACCATACTATATAAATTATCACAAAAAACAGATGAACCAACAAAAGATTCTTGAATACATGTAACATTGGTGGGCTGAAAATAGCAGTTATAGCTTATCTTCATGGTAAGCAGCTCTAAATGAATCCCGCTTGAATTCATTTAATTAAGAAGCTGAAAAGAAAGAAAACATTATTAAATGCTGAAAAATGCATATAAAGCATAGCACCAAAATTATTTGAAAAGAATAATAAACAAGGACTTCAAACATTAATTTGAAAAGTCATTTGACATTTGTGTAACAATCTCTTAAGTTTTTATATTCCATTTAGTGATTACTAAGCAAGCATGAAAGTTATCAAATAAAACATAAGTGATTGAACCTTAAATTTGCCTATTTAAAAAAATTAAAAAGCAAAACACTCTTCAAACATCTGTTCTCTTTAATCAAGTTCTGCATCTGCTTTTGCTACTTGAAGTGAGAAATCTCTCCCAGGGGATATTTCAGGTTTATTTAAAACCATCTTCTTTTACTGCTGAAGTGGCCCCAGGGCTGGGAGAGTGTAGAGCAATTGGCAAGACTCTGTAGTATTGCAGACTCTTAAATTTTTAGTATTTTAATAAATTAAGAAGCTTCCAATGGTATTTCTGTTCCTTTACACCTGGAATGAAACTTTATATTTCTAAAAAGTAGATATTTATTGTGTGTCACACCTTTCTAAATACTTTACCAAGTCCTGTAGACTGAGAAGTGGGAATGCAGAGAGAGAGAGAGAGAGACTTGTGCCTGACTATGGATTAACTACTAACACACAAGCAAAGAACTAGAGAATGGAAGTACTGCCTCTAGCTTTTCCCAGTAGGTCTTTCAACTCCTAGATATGCAGTGTGCACTAGCATACACGATGTAGCAATTTCACCAGTTTTTCCATTCATGGCATTAATTAATTAATCATTACAAAAGATAAATACAAGTGCCACAAGCTTAAAAGACTGTATCAGTATAAAGATGTTCAATGCTGCAAAAAGCTGACAAGCTCGTTAGGCAAGACATACAAACCAGAGGAAAACAGATGGCAACTGGCTGGGTGCTGGAGGGTGAAGGGATTAACGACAGGGAAAAGCTAGTGAGAACAACTTCTTGAAGAGATGAATTGTAGAAGGCTGAAGGGGGGAGTAAGAGAATGATGAGCACATGTAACTAAAAACATAACCCCGGTCTAGAACAGATGAGTAAGGCCACGTATAGGAAAGGATCTAAGAGGAAAAGAGAGAACACTAATAGTGAAAAAGTTTGGAGAGAAAAGTGGGAAGGGCTGAAGGTTTCAATAATCAGAGAGGTAGCATTGATAGTCTTAAGAGGTGTAAAACACTCAATGATGTAACAGCAAAGAAATACAGCAGCTGGATCAACATGGTACTACCACAGCTATTGATCTTTCTTTCTGTCTAGAAGGGAACTGCACCTTTAGCAGCTAAGAAACATGATACAGAATATAGATAAGAGAAACACTGAAACTTTTAAAACAAGTGTAAGAAAATTTAAGCAAAGAAAAACCCTAGGCTAGAAAGCTGAAACACATCAAGTTCCATCAGAATATGAGGGAAACTTTCTTATTTCAAGGGTGAGAGTAATGGAACAGGTTATCCAGAGAGGTTGTGGAGGCTCCTTCTGTCAAACCTGTCTGGAAGTGATCTTGTTCAACCTGCTATAAGTGAACCTACTTTAGAGGAGTGACTCATCTCTAGGAGCCACTTCAATCCCAACCATTCTTTCACTCAACTACAAAAAGCCAAAATGCCACAAAAGAAACATGGAGTAGCCACAAAGAAGGAGATGGAGGGTAGGCAGTTTCTAACAAATCAAGAATAATAAACTGGACAACATCTGCTGAGATACATCTGCAGACAGACAAAATAAATCATGTTCCCTTTTGCAAAACAGGGTGAAGTAGGACAGGAAAGCCTGGATAAACTGTGCCCCTCCAGACATAAACTAGATGGGAATGAACAGAAACAGGTAAAAGTAAATGGTGAACCATAAGACTTAGAGGGAAGGCATGCAAGCAAAAAGAGGCATTTTTAGTGGTTATAATCACAGAAGGAATGGTCCTGCTGGGAGAAGAGCATCCAAACTGTTTGCCACAGTAGGAAGCACATCCTTCCTAAGAGACCTGCTACAGGAAAAGACATTTAGAATGCTGATCTCACATTTTTTAAAGGATTAGAAACCAGCACTGATGTTGACACTTCCCATAGAGAAGAATATGGAAGTTTGTGAATTTTCATGAATTCAGCATGCTGCTAGATGGTTTAAATGAACAGAGGGAGACTGTAATGTGTTGCCTTCCACTTCCACAGGCGGCTTCTTTCCTGAAGAAAATCCTGTTTAGCTACATTAACAGGGGTAGTATAGAAAATATTATATGTAAGGGCTTTGTTCTGACAACTGTGCTTTGTTGTTTTCCTGTCTTTTAAAATAATCCTGATTTCTGGTGTTTCAAAGAAAGTAGCCAATTTTGCTGGACACAACAGATCAAATTGTGAACCCTGGTATTTATCAGAAGTAGGTTTACCAATTCATAAACTTAAGGTGAGTCAATTTAATTGTGCATGAAATATCTAAAAAGCTGTTAGTAGTGTGCTCATGTTTATTAATAAACTTAATTTCATATGTCTGTAAACACTATTTGTTTTATGTACTAATATTTTTTCCAGTATATTCCCAAGAAATAACTGTTTTATTCACTTGCATTTAATTTCAGTTTCAATATTATACAGGATTTCTTTACTGAAACTAATTTAATTACAACAAGGGTAGATGTATATACAGTGAATGTGAGGATTTTTCAAGCTCTGGGGCATCTGGCAATTTGTGTGTCCTGTTGCATTGACTGTCCTTCCCCAAGCAATAAATGAATACTTTATGTCTGACTTAACATTTATGGGTTTTTGATGAAAATAAGGCATCTTTTATTTATCATGCTTTGCACAGCTTAGTTCATTTTCTCTGCTAGCCAATAAAGAATATGTATTTTCCATTCCATCAATACATAGTTCAGAAGGCTGATTATTTTTTATTGTTTAACTAAAAAAATTTCACATTACTCTTGTAAATAATACTGGAATATAATGGCTATGAAAGATAATTGGATAATGAAACATTCAACTACAGGGCAGGTTCTAAAAAAATTCAAAAGATACTTAACGAAAAATTATGAAATCATAGAATTTTTGGGTGTTCATTTCATTTAAATTGAGATTAAAACAACAAATGATAAAATATAGGCTTGAAAGAACAATTTAAAGTGTTAAGAGTAATGAAACTGTGCTAGAAGTTTCATTCAGAAAACAAAGCAGAAAAAACACTGTAGGGCAGTTAATTGCAGCTAAAGCTAAAAGAAGATAAAACCAAGAATTTTTTTATATACCAGTAAAGCATGGATAAAATTTTTTCCTGTGTCCTCTTGAATCTGTGTTACAAATATTTACATGTCTAAAATCCCATGCTCATGTATTGATATAATCTGTTCTTAGCATCCTCTTTCATATTCTGTATGCTTTTTGGGCTGAAACTGCCTAAGGTGTGGTTTCTAGAGAGCCAAGCTCTTTCCTGACTAGCAAAGTAAACTTAAGAGTTCATGGTTTTGGCTTATAGTGAAGAATAGTCTCTATGTCATTCCCATGTGTATGAGTTGACAGATGAAATTCTGTGTTAATATAATGACATTTTATGGCTCAGTCACTGAGTATCTGATATTTAATATATGATTTATTCACTTTAAATACTAGGGTAAGAATTCTTCCAAAAAACATTGTCTAAGATATGTCAACAAACTTTTCTTATCCAGAAAGAATTATAAAGAGAAAACACTGAACAGTATAAAACAAAATTATTACATAATCTTTCAGTAGTTAATGATATCAATTAAAGTGTAAAGTTTTAGCAAAATGAAAAAATTCATCTTATTCCCATAAAAAAGGTGGATTAGTACAGCCATGAAAAAGTCCTGCTATGGCAAAAAAAGAGATTTGCTGCATGTGAGCCCATCCATCATGATGTGTTCACTCAGTGAGTAACCTACATATGACCCCCACTTTGGATCACCTTTCCCATTTCAATGTTATACTCTATAAGACTATTTTACTAGCATATTAACTAAACAATTTTTTGCCCAACCCTAGCCTTCAAGAAGAAAATCCTGTGAAAGAAATAATCAAATCAGAGTTGAAAATGTCTGAAGTGGATTGCAAAGAGTCTGTCAAAATTATTGTCCCTTACTATATACATGCCCTCTAAAGAGCACCTTATAGACCACATTAGAAAAAGAAATAATTGTCTTTCTCCAGTTTTTGACTCTGACTTTATGTTTATTCACCTCTGTTTTGATTTATCTTTGCTACATGGAGGTCACTGCAGAAAAGAATTGTGTTACTGTTTCACTTTTTACCAATGCATGGCTCGCAAAGGACTGACTTGGTTGTTCTGTGCCAGAGAACAGAAACCATTTAGGATATTTGAATTTTTCTCTTTTTTAAGTAGGATAGTGAAGTTGATGCTTGAGGTCATGCATATAACATTAAAGCAATTTCAGTTTTCTTTAACTGTTGCTTTAGGCAGGCCAACATAATGTTACTTTTTTCCTGACAGATCATTAGTATGCATTGTTGTTAGTATTGTTAAAGGCAAAGCTTTACTAGCCTGAGGACAATTCATCATGTAAAGACTGATAGTTTCAAGGTGAAATCTACAACCAATGAAAGGAAAAGGATAGACATATTTCACATCTTAAGATACTGCACTGGGATCAATTGATGAAGCGTGGAACTTCTTGGAAGATCTCAAGGAATTCAGACAAAAAGATTAATGTATTTTAGCATTTATGACTGAAGTTTAAAATGCAGGATACTAAATTAAAAGGGGAAAGAGAAAATAACAGTTTATATACTTGGTCCTCCCTAATGTTTTGCATTAAAATTCATAAGAACTATCCACAAAAAAAAAAAAGAGACTTCTCTAAGAAACGCTACGGGCTCATGATGAAGATGACACGTAAAGACCACTGAAGTGTCAAAGAATCAATAGTATGTTTTTTCAAAATAACAGAAAATTGGGTCAGAGCTACCCAAGAGACCAATAGAAACATGAAAGATTTAACACTGGAAAGGATCAGATAAGTAAATTAAACATTTGTGAAATTAGTAAATGAAATTTGATAATAGCAGAGCAAAAGGATCAGCTCTAGTGATGGTTTCCAATAATTCCGCCTTGAGGATTTATGATTGAATGATTAATTTATTACCACAAAAACTTGGAACAATCTAGGACAGACCAACTAAGCCCAAAAGATCTTGCTTTATCATGCAGAAGCAGTAACTTTATAAAAAAAACAAAACAAGAAAACTGCGTAACACTGCTATCAAATGTTTCTTATGTATTTAGGCATACACACAGTTCATTTCTTTATGAGTTTATTTGATTTGAAAGTTGTGGTATTGAGTCTACTTAGCTCCTAAGACAGGATTTGGTTTATGGATCTAATAATTTCTTCATGGTAACAAAATGATGTGGCACTACTTCATTTTATCAGGATTGTGATGAATTATTCTTTTCAGCATTGTCATGGATTTATTTCTTTTTTAACCAGCTTCAGCATACTAACAAGTACACTTACTTTTGATATGCATCACCTATCAAACTAAATTTTTTTTAAATTGAATTTTTAAAAGAATTCTGCATTCTAGCCCCAAATCTTGCTTGGATAATAAAAGGTAAGTATGAAATCTACATAGGCCTCCAACTTCTAGAGACTCCTATTAAAAGATATCTAATATTTTTAAAAAAATCTAGATTAATTGTGGGGAGAACAAAACAGAAAAAATCTACTCCATCTAGTATTTACAGTAAACAGATTAGCAAGAAAACAGGGAGAAACCCTACATGACTTAAATTAAGATTCCCAAAGCTTATAATACCTGATGCTACAAGATATAGTCAGTGATTAGGTTTGCACTAACACCAATGGTATCATGTTGGCATGCAAACTCACAGAGCATACTAATGCTCACAATGCTGTTCAGCACCTGACATCCTAGGTACCAGACAGCAGCCAAAAACACCTATTGCAAACATTCACAATTGCAATGCAAGGTCTGGCATAGATATAACAGGTGATATAAACATTCCTAAGGCACATTAAAAATGAAACTAATACAACTGTCAGGTTCTCTTTAGTAACTGACAAATTGCATGGCAAGGAACATGCCGCCACTAACCGCCTTCTCCATTTAATAAACTTGTTATGAGAAGATGGGAGCTCAGACCACGGGTTGTCATTCTTTGGCAATGCTTCTCAGATGAGCTTTGAGCTGCAGATTAAGCTCATAAATCCTGCTTCTTTAAAGTTTAAGACTTAAGCAGTTAATGGAAGGTAAGAATACCTTACACTTAGGAAATCTGGATCCTGCCTTTCACCCCAAGTCAATCAAGCTAGAAGTAATCTTCAGAGAGGATGCTGAAAAGCAGGACAGGCTACCCCAACTGGCAAACTATTAATTTCATACTGATGAAATTTTGAAGTATGATGCTACTGGGCCCTTTACAGACCTCTTTCCTTAGCAGAAATTACTAAAAAGCAGGAGCATACCTTGTGCATATATTTCAATGGGAGAGTTTCCTTGTCTTCAGTATAGTGCTATTAAATAACAGAACTAATCTGAAGCAACATAAATGTCATTTAAATAGCCTAAAGAGACCAACCTCTATAAAAATGAAAATAATTCTGAAGTCTTAGAGCAAAAACTAATAGAAAATTTGTAAGGTAATAGCTGAAATGTTACATCTAAGTTGTCCTTGCAAGGCTGAATTCTTTTTTGTGGAATATAACACAGAATACAAAAATGGTTGTTTTACTAATCACGCGGTCTAATCAAAGAAATTTACTTTTTCACTGGTCAGAAAAATTGCAATTGTTCAACTGACAGGTGTATGTATAATTTAGAAAACCTATAATCCTGTCTCTCCTCCATGGTGTGGCTGACAAAAGAAAGGGATACCTTTAGTGAAGTCAAATCTTATCACAGTACAGTGCTTTTTTGTTTTATGCCTTGTCTAATGTACATCATATATACAAAAATAAATAGCTAATAAAGCCTTACAGACCAAAGCATGTTTTCTTTTTGCATTTTTCAGGGGGCAGTGTATACGTCACACATCTGTGCTCAAACACTTTTAACTGGTCTGCTCTAGCAGTCATGCTAACAATAGCATTCCACACCTTTTTGGTTTGTTTAAATTAATCACCATTCTTCCTCCTTCTACCAGCTTCCATTGACTTCAGCGGTAAAGATTAAAGATTGTTTAGCTGAAAGCAATTCTTAAACTTCTACAAAGCTATTGCAATCTATAGGAAGAGAATTTAAAGACAGATTACCTGTATGGGTAGCCATGGTATTTGGAGCGAAATATTGACAGCAGGAAGCTGAAGAAAAAGACCACAAGACCAAGGCCAACCAGACATATTACTGGAAAAAAAAATAACTTTGTTTATTAGCACATAAAAGATTTAAAACTGCAATCCCTACAAAGAATATTATTTATGTCAATCATTTATTGAGAATTTTGACACAGTTAATATAAAACGTTACTGCCTTGACTGCCGAAACCCACTATCTTCTGACAGGATTTCAAACAGATATGGAAATAATACTTATGGTTATTAGGGAAAAATAACCTGTCAGGGCAAATGTAGTTTCAAGAAAAAGCAGAAATTTGAAAGTCAAATGTATGTGGATGCAAACAACTTACTTCTGATAATGTATTTAATAACCCATTAAATTATACATATCAAATAATTTCATTTCAGGTATTTTCTTGCTCTTTTTGGAAAAAAAAAATTACATTTAGAAAAATGTCCCTTGACTAATGGAATCATGTTCTCTCTAGCCAACCATCTATGGCTGAAGTAGCAGTAAAGGCAGTTTAGTAACTACTTTATCTAGTTATTAATGGCTAAAAATGTCACTGTTCTAAGTTTCAAGGCTGGCAGTCAAACCACTTTTTACTCTTAGCTCACTAGCAATATAAATCTTCAGGTTCTGAAGGTAAACAACAATGATACAGATCTTCTGATACCATCCAGGTGAAAGTGCTTTGCATCTATCAGAAAGAACGAATTCACAAAGTAAATGCTGAAATTAACAAATAATATTTGGAACATCTTTTGGCATCCTGTGGAATGACAGCATTAAAAAAATCTTGATTGTGATAGCCCACTCTATTGCATGTAAATACATTTTTTAAAAAGGGGGACATTTTACAAACTGAGATGCAGCTCATATGCATTAGATAATGCTTTGATTCTAGTGAGCTACTTTGATTTTAAGAACTCCTCTTCTTATACTCTTCCTACTTTACCCAACCCTTTGCTATTTAATTGCAATATTCATGCATCTAAAGTGTGCTGCCTTTGAGTGAAGGATGAGAAAACATGAAGCCGAGGAAACTGACAATGATGCATTTTTTCATTAAAACTGACCATGTGGAAAGTGACACATGTCAACTGGAATATAAAATTTCTACAGTTATTTTGAGAAAACTAGCCATGTACAAAACTAATAAACACACTTCATTATAAAGAAATCACCACTCACAAATATGATTTCCAAGCATGGATGAATAAATTGGAAGCATGAACAGTGCAAGGCAGATACACAGAAAGTATTCACATAATGGCCACAAAGAGCTAAGAGCCTGAACTTTTACTGCAGTCCACTGATATTTCACTGTGCCTGTGTTCTCAGGCCCAGATCTAGGACCATATTCCAATTAAACTTATGTCACTGTATCCTTTCACACCACTCTTAAAGCTAATTACTGTAGAAGGTATTCAGAATCAATGACACATCTATAACTTGCTGAAGTCAATCCCTCAATCCCTCAAATCACTATAGATTAGAGAGATCTCTGGCCATTCAACCAGTTATTATGAAGAGTTCTAGAAACCTTTTAAAGAAAATATTGGCCAGTTTTATGTAAAATACTGTGTATTATAGGGAAGCTAAAGAACTGATCTTGAAAGAGGAGGCAGTGTAGGAAATCTGTTATCTTCCAGAGACCTACAATGGCTTATATCAGAAAAATAAGTCAGGGGATATAAAAGGTGCAAAGGCAGATTGGCATATTTATTTCAACCTATATCACATTCAGTAAAACCTTTGTTGTTTGACATAACAGTGAGGAAGTTTGATTCTGGATAAAACACTTTCATATTGTGTGTTTATGTGATTCATTGACATAAAAAAATCTCACAAATATTCTGAGTAACAGCAAAATTCAGAAAAACATAAAAATTGCACTTCAAGCTAAATATCTTTAGACATTACAGATTAGGATATGTTCTGTATTACACCTGCTGGTCTCCTTCTTCCTCTGGAGACATGATACTGGAGAGAGTACCAAATAAAAGAATTTTCATACTCTTTTGGATGTTGTCATCTTAAATGCATACATTTATTTTGAAAACAATGTTTTGAAACTCTTGTTCATTATATCACTGATTTCTGATATAATTCAAGAGCCAAAAAGCATTTATGAAATGTAGTAGAGTTACTGAGTCAAGCTGTATCTTGGCTGAGAATGCTTCAAGTATTTTTTTACTGTTACTACTTCATGTGACTGCAGTTTTATCAACAGATTTTTAATACTCTCCTCTTTTCCAAACAACTAAAGGTAAATATTGGTTTAAGGTAAAGACCTTCTGAAAACTTCATCAGATATTCACTTGTAATTTCGCAGGGTCTTTTAATTGTCTAAGCATTACCTTAGCTATAAAGTACAACTTACTTCTCCTTTTTCCAACATCTCCTTTGGATGTAGCAGCTTCATTCAGGAGTACCATTCCCATGGTGATAGCAGCATCTGTATTGCCATTGTCAAGGAAAGCAACAGATGTGTGGATACCTCAGAAAGCCACAATGGTACATCTATGAACTACAGCTTTTCAAGTTCACAAAACGGAAGAAGGTATTTACATATAAAAACTGCACATTGATACACTCACCTTTGGCAAAAATGTGTAGGATTTTTCTTTGTGCATTCTGGATTTTAAAAGAAATAAAAGACAGTTCAAGAAGCTTTAAAGGACAAGCCATCAAATAGGACACAAATTTTGGACAGTTATGGAAATAGCCACTTCCCAGTATTTGAAAATATTCTGTATATTGGTAGCAAAGGATTTTTAAAAAATGAAAACTGTAAGATCCAGAAATCATTCTCTGCAATTACACAGAATTCACTGGTTATTTGATACAAACTGAAGCAGTTGGACTGGTTTATCTTCCTCTGCATTTAAATAAGACATTAACTCCCTCTTTAGTGTCATATTGCTTAATAGTTAAGCAGAGAAACATCTCAGAGGCAAAGTCCTCAGTCACTTTCAGTGTTTTGTTGTCTCATTATAACTGTTACAAATGTGAACAAGTACTAACAATAAAACAATTTCACTAATCTAGCAAGTTCTTAAGCCATTCTCTTGATTGTTTATTTGAAACTGTATAGACAAAAAGGAATGGTTACTACTGTGCATAACATCTGTTCTGAAGCCGAGGCAAGCCTGAATGCCACTCTGAAGCAGGTGTGAATCATGAGAGCCATAAGTCACAAATGTAGGAAACACAAACTTTAACACACTTTACAGATAGTCAAATAAGGTTGGAGTTTTCAACATTATGTAACCCATGATGACTACAAATTTCAAGAATAAGCAGATACTTCAAATGTGCTAGATCCTTAAGTAATATCTGCATCTTGAAACATTACACTTGTACTAATCATAATATATTAATATTTTTCATTTTAGGATTGTTCAAAGACATCTGGAATTTTCATTGTAAGATTTTAATTAAGCTGAGCTTGAACAAAAGGATTTAGAACTGTCAATGCTAACAGACTCACACTTCATCAGAGATGAGTAGCCTGATTCAGGTTTGACTTGCAAATTTTATAGACACAAACTGAGAAAAGTCAAATGAAGAATAATAACATTTTAAAAAGTAAACATCAATGGTGAAAGATGGCAGAAGCAAATAGGCAACATGAAGAAATACAATTTTTAATGTCACCTTTTTGATGCAGCCATCTACCTATAGTCTAAAATTAAGCTCTAATTAAAAACATGCTAGTAGCTCAAATGAAATTCCTCACACATGTACAAGCTGCAAAGCATAGAGCCAGTCTATGAATAATTGGTCATATTCAAGTCTTCCAAAAGCTTATGACTGCATTTGACAAAATATATTAAAAAGAAAAAGAAACAAAATATTGTGAAAAAAATTAATCTTGGAATCCACGATACAAAAAATGCTTTCTAAAAATTTTACTTGTTAAGATTCAGATTCATGTGCATATGAGACTGGGAATCTCCTGTTCTACTGCTATGCTTCCAGTAGGGAAGAAGAAATGGGGAGAATGTAATGAGAAATTCATTAAATTCTTTATTTTCCAGTGTTACAAAAGCATAAAGATGCATTAATTGAGGCAGCCGTCACATAAAAAGGGTGAGAAAAAAATTTCCACATATATTTCTACCCTGTTGAAGAAAAACCTCTAAGGTAGCATTATCTAACAACTTTGTTTTACCAATTCTCATTTAGATTTATAGTAGTAATTTTCTGCTGAGTTTAACAGTCATGGGGAGGAAAAAAAAACGGTCCCAAGATGTAAAGGTAACTCACCAGGTCCCCTTTGGGAAGTGCTACTTTTTGCAAAGGTTTTGAAATGCCTTGTAAATGTTTTTTTTCTTTGCTTGATTATCTCATGCAGTACATAATGCAGCTCTTTCCTATTTCCCTTACCTGGCTGCTTCTGAGAAACAAACCAACCAACCACGCACTAAAAAGCCATTTGGGAGACATCCCTTCTGTAACACAGTTCTTATTTTCTTAGCAGAACAATAGTTTAATTCACTTTTCTTACCATCAGGAACAACAATATCACAAAAGTAAGTTGTTTGCTCTGCAACTGAGAATTATACATCTGTAACCACCTGAATTGTGCTGGGATTTTTTTCCCAGTCTTTTGGAGCTTCACATCATTACCCCTAAAGCTTCCCTCACCCTGTCACTATTTTTACTTGAGTTGTTGCTTTCTAACTTTAGTCATCATTGCAGAGCTTTCAGCCTCATTGGCTGCCTTTTACCTTCAGTGGTATCAGCTTCATAGCCACACTAACTCTGTGCATGGTACTTGCCTCAGCTCTCTGATGCTAAAATAAAAATTCAACCTGAGGTGTCATTTCAATACAGTAATTAGCTTTTTACCACAGAATATATAGCTTGTTACTATTTTTTACTCATTTCAAACATTCTATGTTATGCCTTTACACTATTTTGATATTCTACCATATAAAGCAAGAGTCCCAGCTCTGAAAACAATCTTTTACAGTATCACTCTAACAGTGAAGAACGTAAAACTTTAGTAAGTAGTTACTTGGACAGTTTTTCATCTGCAAAAAATGATGCATCAAAAGATGTACTTATTTTCCCAATTCCTCTTTATCTACCTCACTATGCATTATGAAACTATTTTGAAAAGATGAGGGGAATGTGGCACTCAGATAAGCCATGGCAAGCAAATGGTTTAAATTCAGACGTTCATGTTTTCTGATAAATTTATTTCTCTATTGATTTTTTTTGTGTAAATCCTGTTATATACCTTCTCAAATTATTACACATTTACATATGAAACTTCTGCTTTTCCTTTTCCCAGCTGATACATGTTTTCATAAAAATTGAAAACATATCTACATAAGGCTTTTGAAAAGGTTTTGAATTTTGATACAGGAAGAACAACAGTTTTAAAGTAGTATGATAAAGACAGCAATCATCACAATTTATAAGCTCATACAGAAAATGAATAAAGCATTCAGCCCTGAAAAAATCAAGATGCTTTATCAGAAGGAGGGAAAAAAAAAAAGACCACCAAATCCAAAACAAAACAAAAAATATCAGATCAATAAAATCCAAAATTATAGATACCTTACAAAATGAAACTAGCTGCTAGTAAATTTGGGATACTTATTATTAACAAACTTTAATAGAAAATTTACTCACAGGATGCCCAAAAGGAAGAAAACATGATAATTCCTACGTTTATTAACGCAATACGTAATTTATATCTTTAAGTCACAAACTTATTCCTAATTAGTAGTAAGTGAGGAATGAAAGAAGGAGAAAAAATAACTTGAATAGCATTTGGTTACTTCTGTGAAAAAAGTTTGGTGGTGTCATTCATATTTGGTTGTATTTCTGCCAGGGGTGCAAAATCTGGCATCAGCATTACAAACACAGAGAAACAGCCATCTTTTAAAATGCAAATCACACAGTTGCTTAATAACATATGAGCAAGAAAAACTAGAGAAAATATTCATCCACTTGAGCCTGTGCTTAGTTTACTGTAACCTAAAATGGGGATAGATTATCATGCAATTTTTAAAAGTTGCTGGTTCAGTTTATCAGACATGGAAAAAATAAAAGCACATACTTTTTTGTCAAGGAGTAATCTGATCAACAGAAAGATCTACAGTGGTCTAGTCTCTCTCTTTGTTTGTTTGTTTGGTTTGTTTCTTTGCTGGGAGGGTGATGATTAAAACATGAGAAATTCTTTGCTGGCCCCTTATAAGAGGGCATATTATGCTGATAGCAGTATTTATTTTAACCTTTTCCTACTGAGACTTGAACTTCTATGTTTAAGATGTCAACTACTGCATGTTTCATCTCACAAGGATGATTCCTAAATTAGAAGCTGAAAAAGTGCATAACAGTCTGAAAATCATTTATTTGAATATAGATTTATGGATGAATTGCACACAAGCTATATTTAAGTATTAATTTTAACGGCCCTGAAATCCAATTGTAATGATACTAACAACTGCCTTGAACTTACCTTCTGTTTAAAATCTTCTGGCTTAAGCTACACTGAATGTTTTTTCAAGAATTTTAGGAAGTAGTGCACAAGTATAGGCACTGGAGTTCTCCTCAACTCCTTGAAATATGCAACTCACAACAGTGAAGTAGCTCAAAGTTTACATTTCAACAACTGAAATGCCAACTATATTATACCACTTTCTTTTTGATGGGTTTTTTCATCATTTTAACTGAGCAGAGAATAGATTTCATACTGATACAGAATTTCCTATAGTGAAAAAGTTTATTATTAATTTGATTAGTTTCAGCTTCAGTTTATGAACCTTTCTTTCTAATCCATAGATAATCTGATGGAACCTTTGTTCTTGTGGTGCTCTTAGACACCTGAGAATGGAAAGGCCATACAAAAGCTTCAGAAGAAGACGACTCTGGAATCTGTTTTAATTCAGCTGCAAAACGGAGCATAAAGATACCTGATTAAGTTTGTGTTAAATCACTAATCAAACATTCAGAGTTTTTCAGCCTGACTTACATCCTAATTATTCATATTTAGGATCAGCTAAAACTAACGCAGGGGAATGATTTTTACATTTATTATGTATGACCTTTTTGGTTTTATAGATTACATCTGATGAAATTTCAGGTTTAGTTCTGTCCATCTGGCAAATTTTTATAGTGTGGTTTGCCCCATAATATCTTTTTCTAGTTTCACTTATATTTTGTAATCCATTTCTCTGAATTTTCAAATATATATTTCAAATAAATAGTCCAATCACGACAGTATTAACATCTCCAGAACAGGTAGATGTATAAGAGTACTTTACTTTCATTAATATTAAGCATACCAGAGAAACAAATAAATGAGGGAATTTCTTAACAGTTTAACTTTTAAACACAGATACATTTCCTAAAACAAACTTCATGTGAGCTATTTTTAAGTTATTTATGAGGCTATATAATTTTCTCTCAGTATTCAAACACTGTATTACAAACATCTACCTAATTTTCAAGCACTTTATTTCAAACACTAGACCCAGTAAGTCTCATCTGTTTGTTAGCACACACTTGATACTTGCATGCAGATGCAATCTCTCTTGCTTTCCATAAAAACCTATAAATATTTTTGGAAATATCACACATTCTTTTTCTACACCATAAGTCATCATCAATATGAGTCTAGACTGTCATTTTACTATCCATCATTGCTACTATCTAGGCAATATAATTTATTTCTAAGCTGAATGCACTTGAGAGCTACTCCATTTAGTAAAAGGTATCTATGGATCCAAAAGGTAAAACATATAACTTTGGACTAGATTTCTGCTTCTTTTAGGCATTCAAGCAAATATGTTTCTTATACATCAAAATAACCTTTAAAATAATTAACTGAAGCCTAAAGAAACCCTTAAAAATGTCTTCAGCCTGTGGTCAGTGAATGCCTCTTGTTATGTAGATTAGCAGGCAGCTATTTGCAAAAGGCAAATAAAAATGGCCCAATTGCCAGAGCAGTTGACAGCTAAATTAGCTTTGCAGGGGTCTGCACTTCCACTGGAAAATTTTAACCAGAAACTGAAAGTGGTTGAAAATCACTGAAATTCAGAGCAAATTCTTGCAGAGGACACCTGCCATATGTGAAGTTAGTTCATCAATTCCAGTGTACTGCAAGTAGCTGATGAAAGATTATGAATTATGTTTCATGCTGTATTATCAAATGCCAAACTGTAAATTTAAGGTCTCTGCATATCTCTCTCACATTTAAGGGACCTTAATATCTTTTCTAAAGGGTCATATTATGAATTGTTTTAAGGTCAAGCAGGACACTTAGGTCTAAGTTGGAGACTAAGGTAACATAAAACTCTTAGTTTTTCTAGCTATGATCTTCTTATGCTTCATTACATTTAGGAGAAATCAGCTTCCAGAAGAATCAGAATAAGTTACAAGGTTAACATGGTGGCTAATGCAAATAAATAATAGAAAATGTGCAGGATGTTCTGCTGCTTTGTATGTTGATTTCCAAAGTTAATTAGGAATCATGCTTAAATATGCTATTATGTGCTTTTAGTCTTATCTTTATCCACTGTGGTCTTCCTGGTTTTCTTTCTTATCCTTAAGATCAAGGATAGAATAATCCTGTCTCACTGCTTTAGTTACCATCCTCATTCACTTTGCCATATAATCTCTGGGGAAGACACAACTAGTTGTGCATATTGATGCACAAGTTGACAGAATCTTACTACTGAGAATTGAGTATTATTCTACTGACTTTTGACTCAAAATTTCATATTCTTATGCTCAGTGACTCTAACATACAGAAAGTCATCTCTTTACATTCTCTTTACATGGCAAAGTTTCCTCACACCACAGAGGCACTTAATACACTTAATTTAAATTCCCTCTGTAGGACAGGAAATCTCTTTCATAAGAGGTGTCATTTTAATGCTACCAAAAAGATTTGTCCTTTTCCCTTTCAATCAATATCTCATATCCACCCACGCAGCTGTCCCATTAAACTTTGCCTTGGGAATTCAAATTAGGAAACTGAAAAGACATTTCCATTTTTACTTAGGCGTATGTGTTTAACCAGCATCAATGCTAAGTTTAATGGTAATAATGAGAAAATGTACCAGGTTAATCACTACTGCTAATTCCTATAATAATAGTTTATCTCCTCTATAGGAGATACAATAAATATATAAATAAATAGTTTGCTTAATAACTGAAACTCTTTTGATAATGAAAAGGTTTCCTTTTAAATTTATTCCTTAAAGTAAGTATTCAATACTATTACAAAAGGGAAAAAATATGACATATTACATTCAAAGCAGTTTTATTTCTCCAGGGAATGACATAAAAACTTGATGAAAATTCATTAGAAATACTGAGTAGTGTCTAAAAAAAGGAGGAATGAAAGAATTTAAGAAATCTTACAAATACAACACAGCCTATCCAGCATTATTATTCCTTGTGTTTCTTGCTGTCTTTTGACATCCAGAGCAATATTTACAGTTGAACACTGCACATTTCAATGCTTTTTTGGATACAACAGCCATATACACTATCTGCATTCGATTGGAGTTAATTACAACAGTAATACTGATTGTGCATTTTACCACATGTCATTTCTCTTAGGCAATGACAGCCCTTCATTCTGAAGTTGCCTCTTTTGCCTTTATGTCTTCTTAATAACTCTAACAACAGTACTTCAGTACCCTTGTCTTTAGTTTCTCTTTCTTGTCTCTCCAAGAATGTCAAACTAATCAGCATTTAAAATTTTTTTATTAGTACCCAATCATTTCTGCTGACTCCTCTCATCAATGACCCAATTTCTGTAAGAGGGTTGCAAGAATAGACACCACAAGCCTGGAAAATCTTCTGCATGGGGAAAGAGAATTTTTCAACTTGGAAAGGAGAAAAGAGCAGTATCTCTGGCAAACTCTATAAAGCTCCAGATAGGAGGGGAAAGAAGAGAGAAAATGGACTGCTTCCCATGATTTACATACTAGAGTCACACAGTAGATTTACTGTGCAAATTATAGGCTAAAAAAATCCTAAAGGAAGAAATTCTGCATACTGCATGAAGTTTACACTGAAAATCCATTGCTATGGAATATTATCCCATAATTAATTCAAAAAAGAATTAAAAAGAAATAAAAATTTATTAATTGATGACTAGAAGCTGTAACATTCTTTATGTTTGATCTGGCTCAAAAATCTCTAAATCAGTTCTTCTGTTTGGTTATTTTGTTTTGCACAATTTTTCTCTGTGTTCTTAAAAGTCATTGTCACACTATTACACGTGGATGCAAACTGATGGTAACTTGAGAAGATGCTAAACTCTATTGCTAAATCAAAATGTGTTTAGACATGTGCTCTTTTTGCATGGTAGAACTGGATATCTAGCACACAATTAGACTGCATTACCAAGATTGTGACTGCGAACAAAGTTATTTCTGTGTAAATTATGTAGTCCAAGGGTCCTTAGAAAAACTCCTCAAAAGCAACACCTTGAATTACAGACTGCACAATGCCTAGCATTTTCACAGTTCAATGTACATTACTGCTTTTACATAATTTATCCCAAAAAAATTCCCTTAAAAAAAAATCTATTCCATGCTCTCATTAAAATTAGTTTCTTTTGTGTCATCTGCCATATTTATTCTACAGCAGTTATTTCTACTTCTATTTCTGTAATGACTTTTTACTAAATTTTCTACTTCATCAGAAAGTCTCTATACTGAAATAATTCTACAACCTCCCCCAAAGTATTAGGTGTGTAAACTGAACCCAGTTGCTTGAAGCACTGATTATCAAGCTGATGTGGGGATATATATTACATAAAACTCCCTTCTCAACTGCCTATGATAACAGGGCTTTGTTATTTCTAGGGAGGATGTAAAATTGGTCAATTTCAAAGAAAACTGAAAGCAGATTAAAAAGACTGGCATATTTTTATGGATATAGCCTCAAATTAAATTTACACCTAACTTATTCCTTATTAACTTTTTCCTGTAAATAATGATAATTTTTTTTCTTTTTAAAAATGTTTTTAACCTGTTGATTTATGATGAACAATGAGCTATAATGTGGCATGAATAAAAGCAAACCTTGGCTTTTGTTTTATTCCTAAGCAATAAAAAGCTAAAACATAATGGATCTCATACTTCTATTCCATAGGGTGTTCTGTCCATTTTTTAATGAAATCTTCACTAAAGCTAATCCACCAATTCTGTAAGGCTGGCAAAAGAAATCCAAAAGGAAGCCAAAACATTATGACAGACAAAATTTTAATTCATACCATAATGCACCATGAACTGCAGTTTGGAAGGTCAGACTGGATAAAAAACAACTTCACACTGAAACTGCCCAGAGCGATTATGTGATCTCCATCCTCAAAGTTTTGAAAAAATTGCACCAGACAAAACCAAGAAAGACAAGCTCCAGTGTTAGTGATAATCCTTCATTAACAAGATTGCTGTATGTGATCTTCTGAGATCCCTTTCAACCAACATTTTATGATTTCCATGATTATTTCCTGAAGTTAAGTCTCCAATACAAGAGAAAGGGGAGCCAAAGAAGAAAACTGAGTAAGACTCATCTTGTCAGCATAATACAAACTGCTCAAAGTAATGGCCTGGAAATCATAGAAGTGTATAATATACAAGCATCACAATATCTTGGAGGTCTTTTCCAACCTTAATGATTTGCTGATATCCAACCATGTCTTTTCACTGTTCTCTGCTACATGCTCATGCAGAACTGCAGCCCACAGGAGAGGCTCATACTGGAGAAGTTCATGGAGAACTTTCTCCCACAGGAGGAAGCAAGGAGTGTGATAAGGCCTCATCCTGAGGAAGAAAGAGAGGCAGAGACAATTGTGATGAACTGGACACAACTTCCAGTCTCCATCCCCTTGCACCACTGTAGGAGATCAAGTAGATAAATCAGGAGTAAAGCTAAGCCTAGGATTAAGGGAGAGCTGGGGGAAAAGTTGTTTTAAGATTTGGTTTTTATTTGTCATTACCCTTCTCCGATTTGATTGGTAGCAACTTCCCTGATTCCAGGTAGTAATTTCCCTGAGTCTCCTGCTGTCCTTATCTTGACCCAAGAGCCTTTTTCTCTCCCCTGAGCAGCTGAAGAGTGACTGAGTGGCTTTGGTGGGCTCCTGTCCAGCCAGGGTCAGACCACCCCTAGTGCCAATGAAGTTCACCCCTATTACCAGTCCTTGGTGAGTACACTGTACATGCACATATACCTGGTATGTAATCAGTAACTGTATAGATTTTACTGAATTTAATTTTGCTTTATAAAATGACTTAAACTGAGTATCAGACATCTTCAAAAGCCCTTCTTACCCAAGTCCTAATTAGGTAGCTACAGCATGGAAAACCACATCTTCATATAGAAGAAATCATCTCGCAGATGGGGTAGAATCACTATCTAAAAATACAGAAATGCAATGGAAATTCTTATTTTTTCATCTGAGGTATTAAAAATTCACTTTATAGAGAAGCACAACATTGCACTTCAACATCTGGCAAGAAGTGACAAGCTTACTACTACAAAGTAAAAAGGAGCAACCAAATGAAACATGTACACTACCAGAATAGTAATATCCTGTTTTAAATTTCAATGCATCTTGTAGAAGACAAAATTAACCTGGCATATTTTTTTCTATTTCCCACATTTTCTAACAACATTTTTTGAATAAAAAAAATAATGAAGAATCAATTGACCAGCACATTACTAGCAACATTGAAAGAATAAAGGAATATTAATTTTCATGAGTAACTGTTAAACTCTGTCAAGATTTCATGTGAAAGATTTCATTGTGAGGTTTGTGTGTGACCAAAAACTCATCTCAACAGTATTGAGCCGTGAAATGAAACCTTAGAGAATTCCTTCTGCAAGTGGCAATGAACATCACTGAAAGGATTCTTTCAGACAGCTGCATTAATGTAGCTAAGTCAACCTCCTGGTTTAAAGACAGTATCTGACAACAAAAAGATATCACTTTCATGTCTGAGTCAGAGAAAATATGTCATCAACAAAATTTTTGTTTATTTTTAATCTTCTCTGGTTTGAGGGTTTAATTTTCTCATTCTCAAGCAATGAGATTATTTTTAGATAATAGATTTGTTTAAACTGTGGCAAACAAAAAGCAGAAAACTGAAAACATAAATTGCAGCTCTACAAAGGAAAACATAAAGATGATACCAGCAAGATGCATACTCTAAGAAACAAGAAACTTTTCATATGAAATGCAATAGCTGTCTCTGTGTACTGCTAAAAAAAAAAAAAAAAAAAAAAAAGTAGCATTCAAAGCAATGATCACTGAGTTCTGACTTGGCAGTTTTCAGGTGGAAACTCTACACAGATGAAAACTCTATAGACCCTCTGGGTAACCTGCTTCCATGTTTGCACACCTTTACAGTAAGAAGCATCTTGTCTTCAGACTGATTTTCAGTCTTAGTTCACTGCCTCTTGTCCACTCAAAGGGCACTACTAAGGAAGTCTATCTCCTTCCTCTTCATGTCCTCCAGTCAGGTATCTATCCACATTGATGAGATCTCCCTGAGAGTCTTCTCTTATGTTAAAAAATACCAGCTCCCTCAGCCTTTTCTCACAGGCTAATCCCCTTATCATCCTTGTGGCTCTTTGCTGGACTCAATTAAGTCTGCAACATTCCTACACTGGGAGATCCAGAACTGGAAACAGCATTCCAGTCCAATTGCAAATATTATATTTGCTCTGCAAAATATGATCATAACTTTGAAACTAAATTAATAATGGCTATTTTTGAAGCATATAAGGTTTCACAGGTAGCAAATTGGATTCTAGGCAAATGAATGTAACGAAGGTGTAATGACGGTGTTGTCTTTGGATAGGAGATGCCAAAGATGAAGGTAGACAGGGAAGTTAGAGGAAGGGCAGGTTCTAAGGCAACACAACTTCAGAGAGAGAACAAGAGAGTAGCCACAATGATAAAACTAGGATCCATCTATTACTGCAGATTGGGAAAAATTATTTTCTTTTGCTTGTTTCCCTTACAGAAACATATTTGTGATGGAACTACTAAACTTAAAAATGGTTGATGGTGATTAGAGTTCTCATTCAATGAATAAAGATGATAAGAATCACGATTTAAAAAAACAAGAGAGAACAGGAGTTTTTCTCACAGTTTATGAAACCTTTCATAAAAAAATACCCACCCCCCTCCCAGAAAACCCCAAGTTAACTTTCTCTCACTCAATAAGACTGAAAGACTAAAAGTAGGTCTCAAAGTCTTTCTGTGAGGAGGTGATGTCAGAACAAATGTTGAGTTATTTGTTTCAAGAAGTAATAGTAAATTGTTTAGATTAGTTGGGGGGAAAAAAAAATCCAAGGACTATTGGAAGACAAATCATCTTCATGCACAGTTGGTAAATTTCTGCATGTCTTCCTTGTAAGCACAAAAAAATAATCCTTTTTTTCATTAAATTTTTAATTATTATCAGAAAGATTAAAAAAAAAGAAGAAAATTCATTTTTGCCACTGGAAAGGTAACACTGAAAAGAAAAAAGAATAATAGTAACCAGGCACAAGACTAACAAAGGAGATAAGGTGTGCACATAGGTGAAAAGCAATGCCAGTGTCACTTGGCAGTACACAGCAACAACAATGAATATTTATTTCAACATATAATAAGTAAGCCAAAATACAATACCTTCTTAAATGGTCAATGATATTCATTGCCAGAGCAATTTTATTTAACAGCACACTGTGCCTCATCTTGGTTTTTAATATTTATCACCAGTTTGAAGGATACTCAGCAGAAGAATAATATGTGACTCTGCCACAAACTGAGCCTGGCTGCTTCCATGTATGTAACTCTGCAAAATAAAAATGAAAAACATTCGTCTTTAAGAAATCCATTGGAAATGGCACAACCAGATGCATGAGAATAAAACCTGTTTTGCAGAAAAATGCAGGCAGCAACAGCTAGAAATGAATAGTTAATGTATGTAGGTTTAGTAAAAAGGAATGCTATAAATTAGGCAAAGCACATATATACAGTAAATGTATATTCAAACATGAAATCATTATGCTGGGCTCTTTTTCACACTGCTGCTACTGTGGAATAAAAACCATAAATTTATTTGCTCAGGTGATACAATATTTCAGAAGAGAGGTAACAAAAATCAAGGGCATGCCACAGTATGGTTTTTACAAAAGTGAAAACTGAAGCTTGCCTTAAACAAATCATTCTACTTTAGTCTTTCTCAGATTAAGTGAAGTTTCTTCATACAAAGTCTGTTTCATCTTTCTCCAGGTACAGTTGTGTCGATCCAAGTTCCTAATGGACAAACCATCTTATTTATATGGAAATGTAAAATAAATGTTAATGCTAAAACTAAGTCTAACACAGTCTACTGCCCTCTATCCCAAATAACTATTGTTAATGGGCTCCCTTTATTTTAAGAACCTGTAGTGTATTAGTGAAAAGCTGTTAGTGTTTATTGTTAACTACCTATGACAGCAATAAAGGAAGCAAAAGTCTAAAGGACTGTCAACACACACAAAATGAGGGAGATTCTCTGTCTTTCCTATATCAATTACAAACACTGAGTACAGTTTGTCATAGCATGCTATGTGAAATAAAATATATCCACATTCTGAAAGTATTATTTTCATATATTCTTCTTAGGCATACATAAAGTTTTCACCAACTAAACAGAAAGAAAAATGCTCACTAGTAAGGTAAAGAAACAGAAAACTTTTTGCCCTCAGTCTGAATGCAGGGTTTTCTTAGTTTGTTTATTTAACTCATATGTTTTGCTTTAATTCAGTTTGTTCTGAATAATTCTGGCTTAATACATCCTTGTCATGATTCAGAACAACCCAGATTTGAAATAATTGGATGCTTCAGCATACAAAAGAATGCCTCCACCCACACTAGTTAAAATCTGATTGACGCTGTGTCAGATCATGTAATTATATTTACTCAGTAGGTAGTTATCTACTGTTTTCAAAATTCAATCATATTATGCACATTCAAATAACCAATCAAACCTAAACCAGACAAGAGCTTCATGTACCTAAAGTTTCCAATTATCTCTTTCTTTAACAAGATAAAAATCACTGATCTCATAAGAATATCTCATTGAAGTTTGACATGACAATGAGCCAAACTATATTTCTTGATTTTTTTTGGCATGACTTATAAATTTCATTAAGGCTACATGTACACCAGCCCCCCTATATATATATGTGCTCACAGAACAGAAAACAAGGAAATGAGAATATTTCACACTAATAAAAATTTATGAAAAAGTTAAAATGTTTGATAGATTGTGTATTATGATGCAGTTGTGACCACTGTCCTGTGAAGTTATCACCTGTCATTATTTCAACATTACATTGTTTAGTTTTCCTTCTAATAGGAATGAAGACAGTCACTTCCAAAAATTTTGTGCTACTGCTTCTGATGACAAAAACCTTTTCCACATTTTAAGAGGAATCACATTTTAAGTGCTGGTCTTCATTGCCTCTCATAGTAATTTCATTTAAAAATATCACTCAAGCTTGTGTGATTTCTGGTTTCACTTGGGAATAAAAAATAACGACAAAGAATTTTATTAATGATACGTGACAGTTTCACTATCATGTAGCTGTCAAACCTGTACAGTAATGATGGTTTTAAATATGCCAGCAAATATGCTCTCAACTCTGAAAATTTCAAACATGATTTTTCAGTGGCTATTCACACTTGAAAAATTGACTAAAAAATTATCTTAAGCATCTTAATTATCTGAAAAATTACCATCTAAGGATGATCAGAGTTTGCAGAAAACCCAGTTTGGAATACTGTCCATGTAGACTACTTACCTTGCAAAGCTGAAACACCACAAAGAAAATACTAGAAGTTTTTTTTAAAAAATTGGATGGTTACTGCTATTAAAATCATATTCTGATTTTAAAAAGAATAAGAATCAGAAAAAAATCTGATTTAAAAAAACTTTATGGCTAGTTTTTTAATGTTATTGAAGTGGTATAGTGATTTAATGTAGTGCACTAGCAGGCTTGGTATCACAATACTGTAAGGATACAGCTGCTGGAAACATATTCTCAGAAATCTCTCATTAGAATAATAGAATCATAGAATGGTCTGTGTTGGAAGGAACCTTTAGAGGTCATCTAGCTGAAACCCCCTGTAGTGAGTAGGACCATAATTTAGATTAGGTCGCTCCTGTCCAATCTGACTTTGAATGTTTTCAGGGATGGGGCTTCTATCACTTCTTTGCCAGTGTCTCACCACCCTCCTGATAAAAAATTTCTTCCTTATATCCTGTCCAAATCTACCCTCTTTTAGTTTAAAACTATTACCCTTTGTCCTGTTGCAACAGGTCTAAAACATCTGTCCCCATATTTCTTAGACGATCCCTTTAAGTACTGAAAGTCTGCAATATTTTAGAGCCTTCTCTTCTGATTCATTGTTAATCACTGTGATAGAATCCTAATAACAACAAAGAATTTAGAGCAGAATATCTTTCCCTGCCTGCTGGTTAAATTAACAGAACAATTAGTTTTATTACATGATGCAAAATAAGCATATTTATATCAGAATTGGAAAAATCTCTCAAAAGATAAAGTCCTTAGGAAACAAAATCATGAAAACAAAGATGTACTCATTATCAATATAAATTAGGTGAAAGATAAGAGTCATAGCTGCCATCTGATACACCATATAAAGAAAAAAACATGAACTAGATACAGTGTATTTGCAAATGTGATACTTGAACAAATCAAACAAAAATCTGAAACAAAAAAAACCTGACCACAAATCTATAGGAATCCATGTTATAATTTTATTTCTTTAAATGTGAGTTGCTAAAGGCATAGCCTTGCTTACAAGGAAGTGGATGTTTTTTGATTTCATTCTGGAAATCTTAAAAAGCTAGTAGCAGACAATTGTTAGATTCCCAGAGGGGACAGAAATGGTTAAAAGGAAAGGGAGTAGCCACCTTGAACAAAAAGCCAAGTTTCATCTTTGAGAGGGCAAGAGACTTCAAATCAACAGAGAGAGTTGAAGTAATTGAAAGGACTAGTTGAAAGCCATGCTGTTAAAGTATTAAATAAGGCAGATGTTTACTGTAGAGTATTGATGCCTTGAGAGGCTACCTACAACAGAGGCCAGACAGTCTTAAAGGAATAAAGTAGGTATTTATTAAAAGGCCTTCAAAAGATACACTTTGGGCAGTATAAAATGTGTACTTTAAGCCTGGCCATGGCTACACCCAAGATGAACACCCAGTCATGAGTTTTCAGACTTTTATAAGTTTTGGTCCATTTCTATATTGGGGTTAATTGTCCAACTGCAGCTTCAGGTTATCAAGTCCCATCCTCCCAGATTGCTCTCCTCAGTTCATCATTGCTTATACTTTTTGGGCCTGAAGCTGCAATGATGTCCTTGGTTCTCAGCCTAGAAAAGGATTGGTTTGTCTAACTACACTGTGAAGAGAACTTTCTAACACTTTACATGATGTTCAGAGTTATATACCAGCTTAATTCTACTACAAATGTTCTTAGGTAGATTATTCTTAAAAGTTACCTAACAATAGATCTATGTGTGATCAATAGGGTCCTCAAATTGCTTTCCCAAGACATTGTACTCCAAGTACTCAAAACAGCAGCATGGCACATCTCTATAGGTATGGGTCAACTGGTGCAATGCTTGAAGTACAAAAAGTGACAAGACTATTCCAGGGATGAAGATGAACCAAAATTTGCATTTGACAGTGTATTGTGAATCACCTGAATTTATGACATCCCATTTCTTATGAGGAATGAATTCACAAAAGAATTACAGGCCGTGTTTTTTCCTCAGTGAACCTTCAGACCTACTTTCTAAGATAAAAAACAGAGTAGAAGTTTTCAGAAGACAGAAGAACAGTATTTATATTAATGTAAAAAATTATAGCAAACAGCTTTCCTTGAAGAATGAATGGTCAGAACTATATGGCATTTGTCTTTGTGTCCTTCCCTACAAGCGTATGGCAATACTTTGAGACCACTTGAAGCATGAATTATATGTGTATTGATACATAATGTACATTATGCAAATGTACCCCCCACACACCAGTTCTGTACACTCAAATGGCCACTGACTCATCAAGTTTTGAAATTCATGGCCATCTGTGGCTCATAGCAACCTAAAATAGAAAGTATTTAAAGAAACATTTTTAAAGGACTATTGAAGAATTAGCTGTTTATCAATTTTCAGACTAAAGAAAGGAACTGGTCATGTGTGAGGTTTCTTTATTTTCATACTACTTCTTTCCTTCTATAACAAGATTGCTGGATTACCCACATGCAAGGCACACATTCTCATGAAATTTTATCTGAAGCTACAAATCATTAGAACAATGAGAAGTATGATTTCTAGTTTTGCTATATTTTCTGCTTTTTGACAATAAATCCACTTAATATCTGGAAACTGTGAAGTCTGTCTGGCTGCAAATGCTTTAGGCAAATGCTTTAAATAAATTCCTTAATAAACTCAGATTTTCTCTTTCATTCTAAAGGCAGCAAGAGGGAGGACCAGATAAGATGCAAAGATAAAGTCTGTGACAAGAGAGGCAACCATAGCTTGAGCAGAAAACTGGACAAACACTCAATTAACACTGCCACACAGCAGACAATGGCACATGTCATGGTGGTAGGATTAACAGGGGAACCAGAGCCTGAGTAAATCACTTTGAACAACCAGTTCTTTTCCAACTCCAACATTCTCCCATCTCAGGTCTTATTTCAAAGAATTTTCGACTGGAATAATCATATCCCTAAATCAGGCCATTTTCTTTGGTGGAGACAAACAATTGCTCAATGCATGAATATTTTTACAAAACTGTGTTAAATGTTTATCTACTATTCATAAACTCATTAAATATTTAGTGTTATTGAACTGCAGATGGTACACACACATATATCTATATATATAAAATCCCACACCAGAATACTCAAGGGTAAAAACATTGTAATATCCTTTTAAATTTGCCTAAATGTAGCATATGTTTGCAATTTCCCTTCAAGAGTGATAGTTGTCATGGTTCAGTAAGATACTTAAGTATAATCTGTGTTCTTTTATTCCTTTCTGTTAATGTAAGTAAACCAGAAACAAAGGAGAACTAAGGCCTCTGCAATTCATGGGCTAATTCTTAAGGCAAAAAGAATTTGTGGACTCCCCAAATTCAGGTGCTTCATTAATCTGTCTAAAAACAAACATCACAGTGTTTATCTTCCATTAATATGTACACCAAGGATGCTAGGGTGAAGGGAGCTAATTAAACTGAGCTGAGTTTAGTAATAGCCTAAAATACAAAGCTACTTCACAAAGTATAAATTGGGATAACTGAGAAATAACTCATCCTGAGTTTACGAGATATGACACATATCTAATTAAAAAGTGTATTGAAAACTGATCAAAAGCAGACAATTTTGCTAATAACTATTCTTGAAAATGGTGAACTGAATTTGGAGTGTATGTTGAAGAAATCCCTAGATGGAGACTGTGCCCTGAAGGAGACAACAGGCCAAGTTCAAGCTAATATATATGTAGAAAGCAATGAAGCAACAGAGTAGTTAACTGCTCCAAAGAGAGTTATGAATTCCACACCATTAGGATAAGCACCATTAATCGGTCTTCTTTTACTACATTAACATTCAGGGTGAAATTCATCAGAGAAAGGAACATTACAGAAGGCCATGGATTACTTAATTATGATTGAGGCTTTGGAATGGAATATTTTAATTAAAGACCACCAATTTTGCCAAGAACATGCGTTAGATATAAGCAGTTGTTATTTCCTCTTAATTTAGAGGGAAAAAGAACTGTGCAACATTCTCTATGAACTCAGATGTTACATATTTTCCAAGTCCAGGAATAGCAGGGCTTTCAGCCGTATTTAAATGTTTAAAAAGCAAAAGTTCTGAAACATTGTCTCACTATACCATTTCAAGACCTTTTCATTTTAAGTATGAATGCAGAAAAAGCTTAAACATTTTATGGAGGACAAATGATTCATTCAGTAAAGCAAGCACTTTGAAACCAAACATCAAGGTATATAAATAAATGTTTTATAGTGTGATTTCACGATTATACCTGCATTTCTCCAGACAGGTTTTCTTATAAGCAAACTATGTAACACTTCAAAACTACCGATTAAACTACCAAGCAAGATTAAGAATAAAATCTTATACAACTCAAAAGCCCAAGTTTTCTGACTCTGTTACTGCAGCTATCTATTTAAATATTATGTTTTCTAAAACCAACACAGCTTCACTTGGAGCACGAACTCCAAATACGCTTCTTAAATTCCTACACAGTAGTATTTGTTCAGTTCATACAGGCAAATCAGTTTTAACTTATGAACCCAATAGGGGACTTCCTACAAAGTTACTAGCCAAGTCAGATCTACGAAAATCTCAGAATATAAGCCTCACCTAATTTCCTGCTTTCTTCCCATCAGAGAAGACACTGTTATCTCTATCTGCTGGGGATAGCACATGTTCAGTGACCTATTTTACCTGTAGCAGCCAACCCTCAAAAGCTCTTCTTGCGACCAATGGTGTGAAAAACCATGAAATGATACTGGTTTGGGCCCAAGTTACTCACATGTGTGAGAATGGCTACCAACTGGGAACATCTGTTAGCATATGGATGTGATTTGCCAAATTAATAACAAACCTTTCTTTGAGACAAAGGGACACGAGATAGATATGAGTTTATTTTAGAGAACTTATACAACTGAATCTCAATAAATAAATATATGAATCCCATCTCAAAAACTGAAGTAACACTAAAGAGGTCTTGAAGCTAGTTAATTTACAAAAAGAAACCTCTGACTAGTTTAATGACATATTAATATTCAATAGTTAGGAAAATGTCCAAGCGTTTAATAGAGCAATTGCTTTTATTGTAGATAACCAGATATAAAATGGGCATCTGCAAATGATGCTTAATGGCTTCAACAATTAATGTGCTATTAAACACAAAAAAAAAATCTAAACTCGCTAAATGAATTTGTATTTCTAGCAAAATGAAGACCACATATGACATTAAGAAACGTGCAGCCAGCTATTTGAGACATTTTTTCTAGGAATCTTCATTTTATTTAACAATAAACAGAAACAATAAACTTTAATTTAACACTAAACCACCTGAAACATACAATTTCTTTTGAACAGTTACTAGCTTTATAAACATTTCTAACTCAAATATAAACCAACAGTTCACCAGCCTGGTGAAAAATTCATGTATTAGAATCCTAGCAAGCAATCTGTCTAAGCAATATCACTACATGAAATGCCATCTAGCTCAATTATAGACCAGCAAGACCAAGACTAACAAAACAGCAAAAGTACGTACACCAGCACATACAAAATGTGGAGGAATAGACAGAATTATTAAATGTACTTATGTACTTCCAGTAATTTTATTCAGTTTACTCAAGCACCTTACTCTAAAAATTAGTAGGATATCTAGAAAATCAATACTGGACCTTAACTAAAATTCCATGTGGTTATTATATTTTCAGCAGCCTTGGTATAACAGACAGTGCAAGTGTTCAGACTCACTTACTAAACATGACCATAAATCATATCAGCCACTTTTGATAGGTGGGTTTAATAGCTATGGATGAAATCAATCCTTTTTAAGAAATATTTAATGTTGGTGTTTTTTTAAGAATCTATGTAATACAGATACACACAACAATCTCATACAGACTCTTTGATTCTCTCACATTTAAATTCAATGAATATGAGTTAAATTTTCCAGGCTTGAGCTCATTCCTGTGCTCACAATTGCTCAAACCAAAAACTGAGTCAAGAGACAGCAACCAGTTTTCATAGGACTGGCTGCCTTCCATGAAGTCCATCTGGCACCAAGCACAGAATATGATCTGGGTTTCCAGCCCTAGAACAAAAGTGGAGAAATGCTGCCTTACTTTTGAAGACTAGTAGGCTGGAAAGGGTAGTTGGTATAATTTAAAATAGCACACAAATCCTGGTTTATGCTGCTGCTTTGGTTGTTCCTAGACAGCTTTTATAGCTAAACTGCATTATTCAAAGTTTCTAGAATTACTATCAAAGGACTCCACTAGTAGAGATTATTTCACAAATCTAGAAACTGTAATCGCTCTGCTCAGATATACAGAGGCTTTGATGAATAAGATGAATAAGAATTAATTCTGAGGGACTTCTTCCATATTTATTAATCACAAAACAGTAAGAGAACAAAAGATGCAGCAAGCCTTCAAACAATCATACTTTGATTTCAGAAAAAAACCCCAGAATTTCCTCTCACAAGGAATAAAACATTGCTACCCTTACAGCCTTAATTCCCATGTTACATAATGGATGGAACAAATGCAACAAATGTCTTCCCTCTAAATGTGCAATATGACACACAGTGACCAGGTCAGAGACTTCATCAGAGATGAAGATTTCCAGGTTTTTCGAAACATCATAATAGAAGGTTGGGGAAGTTTGAGTGACACAGCTTAGCCTGCTTGCCTAAGGAAATAAACTTTTTTGCAATTGTGATGCCATGCTTGACAACTTAACTACTTTTTAATCAACTTAAGAAAAATGGAAAAAAAATCTCAGAAAAAAAGTGATGCTCCTGAACATTTCATTACAGCTGGAAAGCCAAAATTCTTTCATGATTCTTCTGAAAGAAAAGCTGAGATTAAAGTTCAACTGTTAATAGTTGTTCTGGAGTATGGACTGCTTGCATAACACATGGAAGCCGAACCATGATATTCTATACTTCTAATAAGGAAAAAAGAAATTGAGGTGTTTCTCATGAACAGCATTTCTCTAAAAACACAAACACATTGATAATAACAATTTTCTGAGCTTACCAGTATCTCTTTACTTTTTGCTCTCAGATGCTGAGCGCAAAATGGGATGAATCTCTTAAGTCAGAAAAAAGAAAAAAAAAATTAAAGGCAAAGCATGTACCTAAATTCTGCCATATATCTATTCCACAGCATGCAAGTGTGATGATCTTCACAAAATTGGTGTTCTGACAAAAATGGTCACTGAAAACAGTATAGCAGAACAGAAAGTTTCCTTACAAACTACAGAGATGGAAGAGCTGAAAAAGCCATTCAGATAAGCTCACATTGTTGGTGTTATTGCAATTATGGTTTAGAATCTAAGACTAGTGAAAAAAATACTTGTATCTTTAAGTTTCTATTCTCCTGGGTCTCTAGTAATATTTTGACAAAGATATTACAGCCATTTTGGATAAAGCCTTCAGCATAACCCCATGTATCTTTTCATAATATTTATGACTCAAAACATGTTTTTAATTTCCTAGTCAGGAACTGCAATATTTTCTCTTTTGAAATTTCAAAGTGTTATTTCAATTGGATTTCAAGCTGTGAGGCATAGAAGGTAGTTTCACTTAAATATTGAAGTGCTGCAAGCAGAAATGAAGACAGACAGCTATGACACTAGTTCCAAAATATGCTGAAATCAAAGGGCTGTGAAAAACACAAATGAAAAGAAGTTTACTTTGTAGCAGAAGCAAGAGCAGGTGTAAATGCCAAATTACTTCAAAGCTACAATACAATTAACAACAATGGAGAAGTTGGGAGACAGTGAATGTTGTTCTGATAAAGAGCAAACATTTGCATTGACATTTGATGATAAGGAAGTAACATTAAGACCCTTAACTACAATTGAAACCACAGATGATTGTCAGGGTCAGCAAAATGTTACTAAATAGTTACTAAAATAGTGCTATCTACAGATACAGAGACATCAAAGTTTGGCCATAAATCAGGTGGGACTAAAATACAGCAAGCAGAATCCTATCAATGCAAGGCATACATTCAGATTCCAGTTGTGTCTCGTCACCAATTAATAAAATTTCTAATAGATACGGGAGCACAACATCCAATATTAATGCGGAGGGATGCTGAGAAGCTGGGTGTACAACACAGTGAAGAGTTAAATTGACTGGAGTAAATGGAGCAAGAAGTTTTAGCTGCCTAACTGCTGTGGTTAATTTGTGGCTCCTGAGCAAGAAGTGAAAGTCTTCTCATCTTAACCCTAAAACAAATCCAGTGACTGAAGTGCACTCATTCCATGTGGCACCTGCACACGGAATTCAAGAACTGCTGGTTTATCACAGTGCTGAATTTTTGCTGCAGCACAAAATGAATGCATCACTTTATAGTTGCTTTGGTGCCACTAACAGCATCAATACTGAACAGAGGAAACCTAACAGCCACAATACAAGCACCTGGAGTGGTTTCACATCCTCCTAATTCTAATGCCAATGCTCCTGAATGTGACAAGGCTCAACAGGCTCCTACATGGAAGGGAGGACAATACACCTTTAACAGGCTCCCACATAGGTATAAACATTCACATGTGACTGCACAAGCTGTGATTGTCAAACTTTTACAAGATATCTCACTCCTTGCAGACATGAAATTAAACAAGGAAGACCCTCCTGAAAAGATGGGAGATGCACCACTAGCAGTGCAGCAAACACTGAACGAAATAAAAGTTGTAACTCTGCCTTGAGTGATATCAAGTTCAGGCAGTTAAACAACTTGAAAAACTGAAGGATAATCTATCGGGACAAACCCCTCTGAGATTTGTGTTGTTTTCCTAACCAAGGGATAAAGCCAGAACACCCTCACTGCAGATCAAAGGAACCAGTAAGTGAGGGAACTGCCATTCTCTCCATTTACATGAGAAATCTCACAGAAAACAGTCAAGATGATGTGACAGTCACTTTTATTTAGGCCCTTTTAACTTTTTGCTTATTTTTGTGGTAGACATAGGAACCTTATCATAATCGATGGATTGTTCCTTTTTTAAATAATCAGTCCATAGCATGCCAAATAGTCATTTTTCTTTTTACAGGAGCCTACTCAGGGATGAAATTGAGCTGTGATGAATGGATGAAACTTTCAGTTAACACCATAACTGCCTGCATTTTCAGTTTATAAATGTGATTGTGATTTGTGTTTTCATCAAAGCACCTTGCTGAGAGACAAAAGATATTAGTAGGACTGCACATTTTATGTATTATAAGCTCAATTTTTCCTAACTTTGTCTTTTTACTGAAAAAAAATGGTGTGAGAAAAAGCTTTATGTTTATCTTATGGATGTATAATTTTGTCTCAATCAAATTTAGCCTGGGAGTTGGTACAAGAATTCATATTTGTAATCAAGGAAAATGTATTAAGCTTCCTAGTTTTTTCTTGGAAAGTTTTAGATTTATTATCGTTTGACTAAATTTTTCATAGATATAAACAAGTGAACTAAATAATCTTAACAAAACAAAAGAAAATGCTACCTACAAAATGGTTGAGTCCCCTTCCTGGACTAGAAGAGGGGACAGCCATGGCCTAAATGGGAAATGGATAAAATACTGGAAAGCCTTTTACCAGCTCTCAAGCAACTCTACCTGTTTTTGGAATCAAATGCATTATCAATCATTAGACATTCCAAAGTATATCAGAGTTGTATTTCCACTTGAACATGTCTGATATACAACTGGATTTCCTACCACGTGTCCCAAAAGGGTATTTTAACTTCACCTCAATTCTTTTATTTATGCTAACCTATATGGGAACTAGAGTACGTTCTGCATCACACATGCCTCTCAGTTGTGGATAAAATTTACTATGGCAGCAATTGTAAAAGAATGTGATCAGGGAGATTTGCTCAGTGAAATTCAAAAAAAAAGAAAAAAGCAAGCTGCGATAATACAGCTAAACTTAAAAAGGATAATAATTTCATTGATGACCCCACTAATAGTAAAGGCACAGTTTCTGTTTCATGTCAGGATTAAATTACCTGTAGTGGAGCTGTAATCTGTGTCCTGGAGAATAGAGTATAGGCCCAAAGTAAAGATGTATTTGCACAAAACCCTTTTATACAGGAACTTTTTTGTACTTTGTATGCAAATTTTGAAAGCATACCTTCTTGTTGAAGGTACACTATTACCAGTAATGTATCGAATTACAAAATCCCTAACTAGTAGGGCTCCTTGTCAATCTTCCCCTTTTGATTATTCCAAACCAAAGATAGTTTTAAAGGAGTTAAACCCAATTCTTGGCCTCTCTTTTGCTCTCCTCTCTTTCTTATTTCTTTCTAATCTCTCTACCTCCAACTTTACTGGTAAATAAAATCCCTACTATTGACTTTGGCAAATGGTGTCATTTGCACCTCAATTCTGGTTTAAGGCTAAAAGCTTGTTATCTTCTTCCCGGTACCATCTCTCTCATTTGCTCTTTGTTTTTGCTAATTAACACTTAAGATCACAAAGAAGGAGCCATTTGGAGAAAATAACTAAGGAAAAATACAGGCTTAGCATGATTGTAAAATAATTCAAAACAGAACTGAAAACCTAAAAAAAAGGGATCAAAACCAAATTCCTAATAAGTTTTGCTGCATTTGATTTAAAAATTTCTATCAGTATCCTAGAATAAGTCTAATTAATCAGACTTGTACAGCTGAGTTATTAAAAAAAAAATGTTCGGTGTTGCCCAGAGCAGTTTTTTGCAAGGTATATTAGGTCTAGTTAGCAAATTGGAAGAAGTACTGCTGACATGACATAGCAACTGAGTAAAATGAAGCCTTTGGTAGAACAAATTGAGAATACAGGAATCACTCCAAGTTTAGAATATCAAGTTTGAGAGCAGGCATACCTGACAAACAGGAATTTATTACACAATAACAAACTCTTTGAATGCATGATTTATCAACGCAGTTATAAGGGTCACTTATTTAAAATCATTGCTTAATGCACTGGCAGATGCTTCCTAATTATTAGAATAAAGAGTGATAACATTTTTTTCAAAGGATGTGCATGCCATTAAGCATCTTGTACTTCAGCAACTATAACATTTGTGATGATGTCTTTTATAAAGTTTTGCTTATGATGTCAGGCAATCACTGAATATAACATAAACAACAGTAACTAAAAATTTTATGTTATGACACAAAACCTCAGACCTATTTGATGTATCATTCTTAGCATTATTCTTACTTAAGTATTCCAGCCTGAAATTAATACAAATCAAATACTCCTGTCAGCAAGAGAATCTGCATTTCAAGTTTCTTCCATCCGCTGTCACTATGAAAAACACCCAAATAGTCAGGCAGTGAAAAGTTTCAGGAATGCAAAAACCAACACAAGTGTTACAGACATTCAGAATTATCATTACATTCAAGCTTATACTGAATTTTTTTAAATGCTAGCTTTACTAAAGAAGTAACATTAACATATTAATATCTAGAAGAGGAGAAAAAAAAATTGAACTGTGAATGTCCATGTATTTGGGACAAGAAAAACTAGGAATTATTTGATGTAAATTAAAAAAAATCTCTTAGGATATTTTAAGGGCTTGTTTATGTGAGACTTTGATACTTGGACTACAGTTTGCAAGGAAGTTGAGAATATTACAAGTATTTCATTGTGAAATTGCAGTATGCTTCCAGCTTAGAAAGGAGAGAATAAGCTTAGTCATAGTCTACAAATATCAGTTATTTAATGTTCAATTATTGTGCCTTGATTCATAAAATAGTGAAGTTGTACTTTTCAGCACAGTAAGTATTTTGAGATAAATAAACAGGTGACTGTGGACAAGTAAGTTTTTAGGCCAAAGGCAAAGATTATATAATGAATTTAATTTACAAAGACTGAAATACAAAGCAGAATTTTGAGAGCAAAAACAATACCTCATAATAAATGATTCTCTTTCACTGCAGTAAAAGAAGTTATTACTTGGCTTTAGTAGATCTTGGCTTTCAAGTAAGTACTACTAATTTGGGCAGTTATTGAAAACCAAAAAAATTAGATGCATCAGTTATAAGAACAGCATACTCATTAACCAGAAAAAGGCAGAATACTGATGTAAAAAAAAATAAAAAATAAAAAGGTGTAAACACACCTCTTTAGTTTATACACGGCATGAAGCTCTAGTTAAAACAGCTCAAGGTGACTGTGACCTAAGCAGATTCCCAGTCCCATACATTTGTAGAAGAGCAAAGAGGTTTCTTTGTACCTGAAATAATTTGGATGAAATAAAGATTCAAAAGAAGTCAATAACCACTTTGCTATTGATTTTAACGAGCCAATATTTCATTCTGATGGTTTACTGCTGATAGAACTTCAGGACATTAATATTTAGAAAAATATATAATATCGAGTAAGCCACTTAATTGCATAGAACAAACCATAAAGTAAAATCATTTACTCTATATTAAAGAATTTCAATATAACATTTATTTCTACATAACATTTAGCTGTAGAAAGCTCAACTGGCTGTCACAAAAAAAAAATATCAAGCTTTCAATATAGAAGAATAGGTTCTGCAAATAACCTTGGGCAAGAGATTCAGCAAGTAAACTGTCAGCCACATTTCTGGTGGTTACAAATGCCTCTCTCCCAGGTTCCTTCTAAACTGACCTAGAGATTAATTGCTTAGTGAAACAAAATATGGCTTACACTGAGTGATCAAACAAGAAAAAACATGTAAGAAAAGTTTCATGACATCCTGCTAATGTTCCACATTCAATCTGGTATCTCACATTTAGCAGTTGAAAGTTTCTCCGAGGTGAGGTTTTTTCTCTGCTTGTTATGAGAACACTTTTTTCCTTCTTTTTTTAACATGAGTGAATATAACTTGCTTACTCCTGAAGGCAATTAACAGATGGAGCTTCGACTTTCATGGCAGCGTCTACCTCAACAAGGCACAACAGTGATGGCTGGAAGCTTTTGTATGGAATGTATGTGCTCACCCTTCTCAAAGATTATGAAGGGTAGGTCTGATCACACACCAGGAGGAAAAAAGTCACAGTCCTCTAAGTACTACTACTATCTCTCAACTCCTGCTAGTAGGAGACAAGTTTCTGCCAATTCCATCTAACCATCTTGTTCATGTCCTAAAACTCCTGTAAGTGATATGGAATGTTGCATCTGCCTTGATAAAGTATTCCAAAATATAAGCTATTTTCAGCACTAGAAAGTACATCTTCATGTCTTTCCTTAAGCAGCTTAAGAGCCCCCTATTACTGAACATCTTCTCTGTTTCTAAGTATCTGTCTCCAGTGATCTGTATTCCCTCAAAAATTAATCTGAACAACTGGCGTGCATTGCAACTGCATGTATTAGTATGACTGTGTACTGCTCCCTACCAATCCACATCTCTTCTTCCCTTCCTCTTTACACCTTGCTAATTCCAAAGAATGTGAATTAGTATATACACCATGTAAATAATTAAGGATGTCCTTTGAAACAGGTAAGCTGTAAGAGGACCTTCAAATATGGACGTCAATCTTAAATACACAACAACTTTATTTTTAAAAGTTAGTCTGTGATATCCTAAGTAAAACATTACCAGTAAGCCTGTGCTGCTGTCAGAGCATTTTGAATAAAGTTTCTTTAGTTCCCAATGTACCTGGAACTTTGAAGACAGTCCTTCACACTGGGAAAAAAAAAACCAAACAAAACAACTACCTTCTCTAGCAGAAGAGCTTAACTGAACCACTGCAATCAGAATTACTCTGGTAGATGACAGTCTTCAGAAGCTTCTTCAAAGAATACTGTTCTTTATCAATATATGAACTAAATAATTGAAAGAAAAATTTTATAATAAATGAAATATTTTTCATCTCATCTTGTGTCTGCATTTTCATTTCTTTCAATTATCTTTGCTTTCTTTTTATATTTTGGAACCTTACAGAACTACAAAGTCTACAAATATTCAACCTGTTAAGGTATGAAGAGAAATATGAAAATATATATTTGAAAATAATACCAATTTAGGTATAGGATTTTAACATTATATATTTTTATTTTTTTTACTGCAATTAATTACTCCATAAGGAACAGGAAAATTGTGAAAGAATGAACTTAATCAGTGCTTCAACCATTTTTGCTTTCCTGAAGGCAGCTAGATCAGCAGGAGAAGAGATAAGGTAACCAAGAACAGCAAAGCAAAAGTAACCCCAAATTTAGCCTCATTCTGTAAGATGAATACAACAGCCCAAACTTTCATGTAGTATGAAATATGTATTATCAACCATGAACCTTGCTAAAATCAATAATACTCTGACAGAAGTTTGCACCTTGCAGAATTTTTAGCACAACATCCAAAGTTGATCTAAAGGCCATTGTACAAATTAATTTGGGATCTTCCTGTCAAAAACAATTATGTCTGTTATCAGACTCTTGAGTGATGATAACAGGGAAAACAGGCAACTTTATAAGATTTGACATACTGTTAACACACCAAAAGAAGAATTATATTCAGTAACAAAATTTCCAATCATCACAAATATGGTCAATTTTGTGTGATACCAACAAAGTATAGCTTTCAGCAGAGCCACAATTCTGCCTACATAGCATTGTCCAGGTACTTAACATATTTGATCTTTTTTTTATTTTCTAATAAGGACTTATTAGATCTTAAGAGTTATTTTCTTACACTTGAAATATTTGAGTTTTCTGGTGAAACCTTCTTCTGTCAATCTTTAATGCTAACCTATACATTAGAAGATCAAAATTTAATTTAAGTAAAATACAAATATTACTTCAGAATATCTAAATGCAGTAATTATTCATAAGATTACCTGTGTCCTTTAGTTTAGATAACACATCATTCTTGTAGAAATTACCTCAAATAACAAGTGAAATACCACTAACAATGACCAGTAAGTCAATGGAAATGAAAAGATAGTCTTCAAAGCTCTCTACAGTCCATCAGTAGTAGTAAAGCCCTTGATTAATTTCAGCATAAATACTAACAATATTGAAGTGGGCCACATGAAAGATTAGCACAAATTTATCACCATGCAAATATGCACTATACTTTTGAATGCACTGGTATTCTGTGCATTAGCTAGCCCATAGAAAAAAATTACAATATTTAAGAAATAAAAGTAACAAGCCCATGAAGAGCTGCTCAAACCAATTCTCAAAGACAGGGCTTGAATGTCTAATTAAAAAAGAAAAATTAAAAAAATAACAATAATAATGAAAAATAAGATTCCTACAATGGTGACCACAAATATCATTTGTATTTGTATTAGCGTAGGCATTTGTATATTACACAGTGTACTAGTTTTTATTCTGCATTTCACATTCCAGAGCTAAACTTTGATGTTCCAACTGTTTGGTAATTCAACATACCCCAGAAAGAAACACATATTTAATGTCAATTTACTAAAGAGGAGGTAAGAAATGTGTTTGAAAATTACTTTTTTCTCAGAAATGCTCATAACAATCTCTGAAAGACACCAGAGTGTTATTTCATACTGTATCAGGACTGACAGAAGCATTCAGAATTTATTTTAACAGTCTGACATATTTATCATTACATTAATATCAAAACTGTATTAAAAAGTGAATTTCAGTACATGCAATGAGAAATTGGCTACACTACAAAAGCACTGATAATAGTGTTATCTCTTCTGTTCCAGCAAATATAACCTCAAAGAGGAAGCTTCCCTCTATTGACAATTCAAAGCCTTCTTGAGTATTCACATTATGACTCTGACACTTGCATGACTGATAAGAGACAAAGTCAGAAAAAGTTTGAAGGTCATTCTTTTGTCTCGCTTAAAACTGGTATTTTTAATACCTTCTAGCAAGTCTTTTCTGGGAAACTCTTTCTTTGGAAATGCACTTTTTTGGGTAGATATTAAAATGCAACTACTGCATGACGGAAGGTCTTTTTTTTTTCTTTTAACTTGCCATATTAAAATAAAAATTTCAGGAATAATAGAGCTGACCTTTAAAATTAAAAGAAGCAGCACTGCCATTAAAAAATATACCTCTACATACAAAATATTTGCTAGTTATGTTAAAAGATTAAGCTTTTAAAACTGATTATGTCTAGGCACTAAGTACAAACTTGAATATGTATTTTCACTCAAATTTCCGAAGAGTTTTACAGAATTATAAGAATATTAAAGGACTGAAAATTGTGTTGGAAAGTCAGAGGAAACAGGATAAAAAAATATTTCTACAGTGTGACCTGTAAAATACAGAAAAATTGTATTCATCACATGTTAAAAAAATGAATTATACTCATAGTATATTAAAAATTAATATATGGCAAAGAGGCCAGGGTTCAGCCACTGTATTACTTCAAAAAATGACAGATAATTCACATTGAAATGTTTTTTTACATACAAAAGACACAACATATTTTTAAATTATTATCACACATAAATAGCATTTAAGTTAGTTTTAAAGTTTGTCAATTTGAGATGAAAAATTAAATTTGATAATTTAACAAAACTTATATCAAATTTGTCTCTAAAAGACCTAAAGTAAGTCAAGATGTTAAATTGAGATATTCATTGAAATTATTGTGAATCTGAGTAAGCTATTAATTACATATAGACACCCTCCCCACCACATCAGTTAGACTCTCCTCTCAACACTGAAATTTACAAATTTGGAACAAGGAAGTTTGCCCTTGGGTATACTCATTTTCCAAAGATTTATTTAAAAAGGCATTTTTACTGTCAATAAAAAATTAAGATTGAAGAGAAAAGATCTTCAACCTAAGTAGACAACATATTTTTGTATCCAATGTACAGTCTAACAAAGCCCTTAACTTAGGAAAGCAAAGCATTTAAGCCAAGATTCTGATGAGCCTACAGATTTCTGGTCTTTTCAAGAAATAGAGAAAAGAGTAGTACAATGCTGCTAAGATAAAAGCAGACATGACTCAAAGCTATATCTTAGCTTTTGTTCATATGTACATATATCAGCAATATATAAACATATATACATATATCAGCAAGAAATGGACATTAGTCATATACAATATCATTTATCAATTTCATGATCTTTTAAAAATACGCCTGGTAAAATATAAGACACCCCTTCTCTTAGGAACAGGCATATCAGATACAAATATGTGACTGAAATGAGCTTCACAGAACTAGAGCCTCTTGCACAACATCACCCTTTGTATCAGAATGAATTTCAAAATTTGATTGGAAGAACATCACAATCACTGATATAAAGATGCTTATGTTGAGCTGCTGTGGACCCAAAGACTATATCTGAATTAACAAGTAATGCATATTAATTCTTCAAACCCAATCTACACTCCACACACATCTCAAATAGTTCTATTTCAAACTAGTCCCTCTTTGGTCCAACAAACTGAACAAACCCAGTACCATCTGGGAGCATACAGATAAATTCCTAAAGTTCACCTTCTGCAGTATTTCATACAAAAGGATCATAGGCAATGTGCCCTCTGTACTGTAAACTGAAGTACAGAAGCTGTGAATAAAGGTGGCACGAGCATCAGAAGAGCAACCCTCATCTGAACTAGGCACAGATGAGAGTGAACATTTCACACTTTGGAGGAGGACAATGAAATGGAGAGGTAACTGAGACCCCACTCATGGAGAAGGATAATACAGAGTAGAAGAATTAAAAAATATTTATAAATAGAACTCCTTGTAGTAGACAAAAGACTAAATTTTCTATATAGAGTAGAAACAGATACTACTAAGAGCAGATTCCATTCTCAATTACCTATTGATTCCACAAGAATGAATAATATTTTAAGGATGCTTTTGATATAAAAAGGGGCACTGTAAAGACACAGGAAGCACAAAATAATTTCAGGTAAAACAATCTGAGCTAATTCAGTAAAATAAACTGAAATAATAATAGTAACACATTTTAAATATTCAATTTAAGATTTTTACATTTTATAAGAGCTCAAATGAAATGAAAAATTAACAAGGGAAATCATGCATACTAGAAAAATCTGGTGAACTGAGTCAGAGACTAACAATTAAAGTTTCTTAAATAATCTTGAATCTAGATCCCACACATCTTAAAAATAAATAAGAAAATAAATAAATTATTGACCTTTTGGAGAAGAATTCCAGAACTAGCTGATGAACAATCCCTATGGAATACAATGAACAACCAGAGCTCAGAAAGAATGGAAAGAAAATAACTAGAAAATACATTTCCCTCTTAAAAGCTCAAGAAACTTAGGGACAAAATAGAAACTGCCAGGAGACAAACTGAGGCCCCATAAATGAAATGCAAACAGGTAGCTCACATTTCAGTCATTAAGGCAGTGAAAAAAGAAAAAAAAAAAAACTAATATGCAGTAAATAGTGGTAATAATCCAGTTTCCTAATTGTTTCCTAATTCTAAGAGTGTTTATGTTGAGTAAAAAGGAATAGAAGTGTCCATAGCTGACAGAATGCATCTCTACCACATAAGAAGTTGCAGGAAAACTCCAAAATTAGAATTCCAAAACTAGGACATGAATCTTAAAGCCCAGTAACAATTTTACATCTTGATTCAAGACAAATCTATCTGCCTCTGTCAGTGCAAATCTACAGAAGAGCATACACAGAAACCAAACAAATCCTGAAAAGAAGGAAGTAGAATTTCAGTAACAGGAAATGTTTCTAAATAAATTTTGAAATAAAGAACAATTAAACAAGTGAAGGAACGTGAAAAGTAAGATGAAATACAGTACACTTGATCCTAAAAGCCTCCAGATCCATTAGATATAATCTTCTTTTTTTAAAGTAATTAATGCTCCTGATGAAAAAAACAATTGTTACTATTTATCTGAACTTCGGCATTTCATGCCGTTATATTTAAAGGTGTTAAAAAACGGGATCAAAACAATTTCTATAAGCAGTTTGAATAACTGGCTCAACTGGAGACAAAACAGGCTGTTTAAAAATACATGAAGGAAGTCTATATCTTGGGATTAATTTATGAAATTTGAAATCAATGGGTGCAAAAAATTGGTACTAATGAATTTAGCTGAGGCCAGAAAAAGGCTGAGATTAAAACCACTACTTTACACACGAACAATTGAAAGTCATATGTGTCAAAAGTCAGAAGGATTTCCACAAACTGTTCTCATTGTATGAAAAGAACTCAGACAGGAAAAAAGTATCCATTTCATAAGTATGAACTGAATGTGATTCATTACTGTGATCAAATAATTAAAAATCAAGGTACAAACTGTTGCATGCATGATCCATCCAATAATTAAAAACTTAATTTGAATACAAAAGGTGTTACAGTAGCACTGCAAAATGAGTCTGGGAGCAAAATCTTAAGTGAGAGACTTTGATATGTTTACCCATGACTGGACAACGTATAAGGGCCCTCCTTCTACTGCATAATCAGGCACTACTAATTAGGCTTTAAAGGTATTTTTGAGATCACAGCTATATAATATGGTGAAGCTTACTCAATGGAAAAAAGAAAAAGGGAAAAAGAGAAAGAAAACAATTTAAACAAACATTATGTATAAGGACTGAACTTGTTAGCTTGGTATTTATGTTAATAACCCAGCTGAACAGAGGCCCATTTAAATAAATAGAGGCCTATTTAATAAATCAACAGACATGTGCCTGTCACTTAGACCAATAAAATCCAGGATTCTGCTGAAGTTATTTCTGCTTTTGTTTTATTGTGTTTTTTCCTAGTTATGCTTTTCTTTTTCAAATTGCTGTTCTGTGTTTAATATTCCAGTTGTGCTGTCTATTTTCAGGATGCCTCTTGCTCTGTGCTATAAACAGTAATTCCCCTACAAACATTTTGGTGACTTTTTTGAGAAACACTGCTTGCCACTTAGCAAGACAATTGACTTAGCAATGTCTGCTTCTAAACATAAGCATTTATAACATAACATAACATAACAGCCATGTAAGCTATTCTTGAGCAAGATCTAATTGGAACTAATATAAATCAAACTTTTCACCCAGTATCTTAGACTAGAATATCAATAGTTTAGCTTATGTCCTTTGGACATAACAGAAGAGCAGAAAGCTTTAATATTACTAACACAAGTTGTATGGTATTTCTGATAACATGAGCTTTATAGAATCTGCAAAATAGTCTTCAGATTTCAGGGTATTTTACAGTGACCACTGAGAAGACAAAAATATATATGTATACATTCAAATTCTTTTATAGTTACAGTCATTACAATAAATGGAAGCATAACACCAACCAGTGAACATTAGATAAAGAAATTATTAATCTGTGAAATGAAAAAAAGTCAGGAAACGAAGTTCTTAATTTATTGAAAGATTCTCATTATTTGTTCTAAAGCTAGAAAAAAAAATATTTCTGCTATTGAAGCATTATTGTGCCAAAACAAAAATGAATACACACATGTTCAAGTTGATTTTCACAGTTGCTTTGAATAGGTCTACTGTTATAAAAGTCACGAACACCACCAACTCCTCCTCTGCTCCAACCAACTACAAAAACAGTTGAACCCAACAGTCAGCTCCTGCCTTTACCAGAGCACCTACTTCCACATTCTGTTCATATATATAACCCTGCCAAGTACCAGCTTATTCTATTTTAATTTTAGTACATGAATAGGTTGTGCCTATCTGAGCACACCAGCTGAAGTCAAAAGTGATTCCCCAGCTACCAGGGTTCAGGCTGTTTAATCTTAATGCAGTTTTGCTGTTAGGAAGTGGGGGGAAAAAAGGAAACTACCAAGAACAGGACTCTTTTAAGTCCCAAACCCAATGGAATAAATAACAGTAGATGCAGCATCAATAACCCTGAGAATAATTATAATGCTTTAAAAGAATACATATGGAAAATAATGAAAGTAGGCATGTGTGTCTATCCCTGACTGTAACATATATCTAAAAGAGTTGTGTGGCAACATCTATAAATAAAAAAATAAAAAATAAAAAATTAGAAATAAAGTCTTAGGAATGATTCAAAGAGCAGAAAAACAAAAACCATATAAACTGTCACTTAATATACAGGAACTCATATTTAATTGATATCTAATGGGTGAGGTATTATAGTACTACCTTACTTGCCTTTGAAGGCTCAGAAAAATAGACTGCATGTACAATAAAACCTTTCAGTTTACCTTTTAATTTAGTCCTTATGTCTTCTCCTGTATCTTCCTTCAGGAACAGTCAGTTAACATGAAAGGTTAGCCAAAGAAAAGAAATTAATGCTGGCATCAGAGCTAGACCAAAAAAATGTCAGAATAATTTTTGTTTCCAAGAAAACATACAAAAAGCATTTTATATTCAATACAACATCAAGTAGCAAGTAACTACTGCCTTGTAGAAAAAACGTCAAAAAACCAAACATAAACCAAATCAAAAGTTCCTTATGTTCAACAAGAAAAAAAAAAAATCACTAAGGACAATAAAAAGGTATCTTTCTGAACTAGAGATTATGGGTGAATGAGTCTATGAAGGACTATCTGAAGTATGCTGCTTCATCTACATTAACACACTTAAAAGAATGTTCCTTCCCTTGACATAGTTCATAGGCAGAAAAGAAGTGAATCTGTTACATTGAAATGACAGCATTAGAGCTAACTAGCAAAACTATATGGAAAGGCAAGAGCTCACCAACATAAAAACACACCAGCTCTAGAAGGCTCTGCAAGACAGAAAATATTTTGAGACTTTCCTAGTAGTTCACAAGACAATTCCCAACTGCTGAAATTTTACTTCAGGAAAAAGAACATCTACACCCTTCTACTATAGACTATGTTTCTACAGGGAATAGATAAAATTCAAAAAATAATTCATCAAAAAGAGTGAAAGATGGTGTTGCACAACATGGAAAATAGGCTTCTTTCCTCTCCTCTGCCTTCCCCAGTCTCCAAATTGTAGGAGTTCAGAAGACAATTTTTTAACAGGTACAAGAAGAACATCTGTGTGGCTCTATTGAGAGAGCCAAATCTATAGAGAGAAAAATCTCTGACTACCCCAGGCATAATATTTTCTTGTTTTCAGTGTGGACTTTGTAGTGATATCATAGTGTCACTTAAGCAAAAGTATGCTGTCAGAAGCTCTGAAAAGCTGTTCCACTGATCTAAGTCCAAATTCTATTAAAGTCAATGTTAAATTCTAATTAAGAATTCAGCTAAATCAGCTTTACTGAAGAGAAAGATAAAATTTACCTTGACTGTTCCTGAGGGAAATTAAAAACAAAAGACAAAAATAAATTAAAAGGTAAAATTAAAAGAATTCTGTGGATGGTTAAACACTGGGAAAGGCTGGGAAACCATGGAGACATTCAAAATTCTCTTAGACAAAGCCCTGAGCAACCTTTGATCAAGCAGCTGGACTACACAATCTTCAAAGTTAATCTTCCAGTTAAAATTATTTTAATAGACAAGGCTCTTACCATGTAAATCTCTGCAACTAGTAAAGAACCAGGAAGACAGAAAAGACTAGATTCCTGCCCAGCATTTAAGCTGGTTTTACAAAAATCACTCTATTAGTAACAGAAGAACATGAACCAGTTACTCCCATGTGCCATCCTGGTTTTCTGCCATAAAGTATATTCTACTGTATTGCGGTATCATTCTATCTTCAGATACTTCAAAAATTAATGTATTTGAGGCTCCCCTGATTTCTGACATAAGAGCTGTTCTGCAGAAAATAGTTCTTCCAAATGAAAACAAATGACTTATAGTAGATCATTTACACTTGGCAAAAGGAAGGCAAAGAGGGGGGGCAAGGGGTGTTTCTTGTGGTACTTGGAAGTGGTATTAGTCAATTTAAATTTCTGTTGTTATAAGAAGCAATTAAAATCTGGTAGGCCTTTTTAACTTCTATTTTATTTTATTGAATGTTATCATGATAGACTACTTGTTGAAATTTGGTTTTATTTCATGAGAACATGTTCCATCTTTACTCAGACAAAATAAGAGCAATAGAATGGTACTATGTAAACTTCTACAGCATGCATGTGTCCAAAAATTTACCATTTAAGAACACAGAGGATCTAATTTCTCATCTCAGCAACACGTATGTCCTGGCCATCTTCCCACCTCTTCCTTCCACAATAAAAAAAATAAATAAAAAAAAAAGAGTACCAAATATTGTGTAAGGTTTCCCTTTTCTAATGTCAAGGCAGAAACACTGGTTATACAGAATGCCAGATACAATCACCCTTGCAATCTCTAAAATCTTACACTGCCAGTAGGTAACATTTTTGACTAAATCATGACAGAAATTTTATTTGAATGCTTTAGAAACCCTTTACTTTTTGTAGCTTCTGAATAGATTCAGTGCTTTGATAGCCACAGGAAAGCTATTTCATTAAAAACACTCACATGCACATTAGTAGTAATGCACTACTAATTTCAATCCAGCATGCCATTATAAATAATTGACTATTCCAGTAAAATATTAAGATATATTTTCAACTGTACCATGGCTGTGATTAGTGGCAAAAGATGCACCAAAATATTGCTGTGGTAAAACTCAGGCCAATCTGGATACTTTATGTTAGGTACTAATAACAACCTTTATGAACTCTCTTTTAATCCAAAAGCGAGACAAACATAATAACATATCTCACAAAAAACTAACTTTTGTATGTGTTCCACTGCTACCATCAATATGGTTACTTTTAGAAAAGTCAGGCATTACAAAGATAATCTTGGCAAAACATACTTCAAACATGCTTCCAGATACACTGAAGGCGAAAGGACAATGAATTTACTGTGACTAAGGGTGAGTTGTTCTTTAAAAATGTTTCAAGAAAAAATTCCATATATTTTAATTAGATTCATATCAGAAACCACAGAAGAATTAACCTTGGTAAGTGACATTTTATCTTGCTTAGCAGTAGAGGACTAGTGCAAATTAAGAATCCCAATACCCTTTGCCTAAATTTTTCAGAATATCTTTGTTTCGTATTGACAAATGAAAAAATTGTATCAGCAAATATTTTTTTCCTTTAACTTCAGAAACATACAGATTACTACATAACTGTATCAGCAAGAAAACTGAGTAAAGATCATAGGTTATAAAACTACAAAAAGTAAGTAGGGGGAAAAAAACCAGAATGAATAAGCTCTACAGTTAAACAAATATTCATATTTAATGTGGTATTAAAGGGTGTTCTATCTAAAAGATCTTTTAATATACAAACTGCTTCCTAAGGAAAAAACTTGTGTTATACTTAAGGAATTTTAACGACCTTTTGAATATAAGAAAAAGAAAAATCCAGTTAATATAGTGGCAAATAATACCATCATCCGTTTCACAAAGCATCAATTTAGGCAGGAAAACCACATAATATCTGATAATAAAATACCATATTTTCCTCTTCACACAAAAACTTTTCTAACTTCTAGTACTTGCCCTTAAGAAAAGAAAATTATGAACTTTGGAAACCATATTAATTCAGCATTTTAGATCAAGCTTGTCCTTTTCTCTGTTCTCATTTAGAGCAAACTTCCAACCATTTTAAAGATGCAATCTTGAGCATATTGCACAACAAAAATTGTAGAATTTTTATGTATAATAATAATTAAAGAAGGCAGCTATCTCATGAACAGATATATATATAAAAGGTCTCTTAGTGATTGCTGCTATTTGTTTAAAAGCTGATGAAAATCTAGTGAGAATTTTTTGCTATTAGGTCAATTAAGTAGCAGCAGAACTACCTCTAAAGAAGGCTCAAACCCATGTAATTGCTTTCTCCATTTCTACTTCTCTCACCATCAGCTCTCTACAGATCAAGCTCTGAATAAAAATTAGAAATCTCATAAGACTTTACACACAGACACCAACAGAATGTTTAATTGTCACTCTCCATCCCAGTAAAACAGGTTCAGATTTTAACATAACATAGTCAGTAAGGGCCCAATCCTGACAAAATTATTTGGGAAAAAGTGAACTCTAGAAATAAAACCAAACTAAAGTATGTGTCAAAATAGAAGACTAGCACAGTTTCATAAACTTAAACCAGAACTGAAATAGCAAACAGTGCTATTGTGTTCAGCTTTCTACGTAAAAAAATGGATGTTGTTCCATGAGTATACAAAACCCAAAATTAGTTGGTAACGGTAGGGAATAAAGGAACTACCTATAACAACTGCAATAAAAGAGACTTTCAGCTTTATAGAATAGACCACATGGAAATATAAAAATACGGTTTCAAAACTTCAAAGAGTACAATCATGCAGTTAAAGCAGCTTAGGTAATCATAAACACAATGCAAAAGCCAAGAGTTTTAAGAACTGGTGATGTAAGGTGCACAAGATACTGGCAAGAATAAGTGTTGTCTAAACAAAGGAAACAGATGTCCTTTCATCTTTTGAAAAACCCCCAGGAATTTAAGAACAAATTAAGTGTCATACAAAATTACAGCAAGAACAAACCATATAATAGGAGATATTTGAGGCAAAGTTCATGAAGACAGAGTATTACCATTTTCTCAGTCTGCTGGTATATCAGGCTAGTATAGAACCGAACCACTAACTTCTCTGAAATAAAAACTAAGAATCCATAATTTTGAACATAATAATAAAACTATTAAGCTTGGTGAGCTATTCTATGCATCCTCCTAAAACCAAAATTTTCTGTGGTAAGACTGTCAACAAAGTTTCAGACCATTACATACAAGTAATCCTTGAAAAAAACTGGCATGCAAATTTGAAATTGTTACTAAATGCTAGACATTGGAAAGAAAGTGATGAGTTAAATTTCATCCAGATTTAAAGACAGCAGTTGCTGAAAATTCACAAAGTGTTACAGTGAATTATCATGGCTGAATAAATCTCATAGAAGGTTAGATAAGCACATTTATAGCTTCAAATTCACAGAAGCACAGATAAGTGTCAGAAAAATGAAACAGGAAAATGTTTAAGTGTTATTTGAAGGAAAAAAACCTAAACCACAATGTGAAATAGGCAAAGATTTATAGCCTACTTGTTAAGCTTCTAACACTTCTGAAGTTAGAGCTTTAAATGACAACTATACTGGTCAGTGATAGCTTAATTAAAGCAGAAGATTGGTAATCCTGTATTTATTCTTCTTTTAATTCTTAGAAACTAACTGGTTTTACTTACTGTCACGTACAAAGCTCCAAAGAGGTCTGACACATGAACAAGGAGAGACAGGTGAATCAGAGGCACAAATAACTTACCTGAAGTAATAAAATGCATTGAAGCCAGGAAAGAATGTATGTTGACAAGTACAATACATTAGTAGCTAGAATTTAAAACCATCTTTACCATTATTTCCATTACTTAGTTGTGTGCACTAACATTCCCAAAGTAGTAGCACTTCAGACATGCAGGGTATGAAAACACAGACAAGCCAGCACAAATTCAGGAATATTTCAAAATTATTAAATGTCTTCCAAAAGACACATAATGTGTGTAAAATTGGATAAGGTAAAAACTAATTTGTCACAAACTATGTTTTTCGTATACAGTATTTCTTCTTTCTGTCACTTCATGGAAAAGTGCCATAAATTTAATACTGTAAGGCAGTAATGAAAAATTCAAAATTTTCATAAACAGCATTTCATTGAGATTATTTATGTATCATCAAATCTATTTCTGAATAACAAAGTTCACAGATGAAATCCTGTCATATTATGACATTAATATTCTGCTTCATTCTGGATAAAACATAGATCAGTAATTAATTTCAAACTATCCTTTTTTGCTACTCCAATAAAGATATGACACAAAGAGAGCTTAAAATCAGTCATTAACATGTAATACAGTTTCCTTTAACCAGTGATGGACAAAACTGAAAATAGTAGCTCAATGGGCCATGAGTTATTTAACAAAAAAAACAAAACAAAAAACCCCAACAACAACCACAAAAAAACCAGAACACTTTCCTGGTCATTGCAAGTTTTGTAGAGTCCATCTCAAGAAATCCCTGTGAAAGTGGTAAATATCAAGGAGTGATTAGCCAAGGTCATTTTTACTTTCTTAGTGGGCAAAGAGATTTTATTCTCCTGAGATGTGACGAATATTTGCTAAATTGTGAGCAGGAAGAAGCAAATAAGGTAATCCTTTAAAGGCAGCAGTAGCAGGATATAAAAGTAATTTTGGCCATAGTTAATGGTAGAAACTTAGTAAAGCTGATAGTTGATAGTTTAAATTGAAGGCGCATAGAGATACAGGAAAAAGCATTCTGTAAAGTTTAGTGGAGGAGCTACAGACATGATGGAAAATGCTACAAAGCACATGAACGTACTTGGCATCTCCTTTTCTAATTAAAAGGATTGGGAGAGGAAAGTAAGAGGTTACAAACCTCAAAGGTTTCTGTAAAAAAACGTTTGCGTAGCCTAAAAGGAGGAAACAAAATATTTATTTTCCACTGTGTGAGGGAGCACATCCCTATAAAAAGACACAATATCTACATTTATCTTTGGGCAGTGGGAATTGTGTGGTATGGAACAATTTCTAACACAGAGAGAGAGAAGTTTGAACAACACAACCATCCATTTCATTGCTCAAATCAGAGATGATGGCACCTTCTAAAGATCTAGAATTCCAAAACAGACTCTGCTTGCAACTAGGTTTAACACTCTGACAGACTTTCATACAGACCTATGGAACTGCAATCATTTGCAACTGTAGGCTTACTGTAGCCAGTGACTGTCTACACATCATTTCCCCTCAAAACAAAATTAAAATAACCAACTCACCACTTGTCCATTCTGAGGATTTTTATGTGCATACGGTGGTCCACGGATGTGATTCCACATCTGACCAGATGTCATAGCAAATACAACGCACTAGAAAAAAAAAAGAGAAACAATATATTCATTAATTTACTGTGAGAGACTGAACAGAAAACCATTCTGCTGGTTATTCTTGCTTTAAATATGTAATTTTTTTCACTAACCAGACACAGTATCTACCTCTATTTGAATTTTAGGATAGGATCTTCAGATGCAGATAAAATTCTTAATAACTTCTACCATTCCGAAAATGAGTTAGCTCAAGCCAGATTTTCCAAATCTCACTTGAAATAATCGTATTTACACATCTACATGACAAGTACTTGGAGCAGCAGAAGGCATTCATTGCAAATGTTCTAAAAACAAGTACTCAAGATTTATACAACTGTCTATGAAAATATTTATGCTTCTAAATCCTATACAAATACTTAGCTTACCTTTTGCTTTCATGTGACTGAAATTACATATAATAGAAAAAAAACAGTTATTAAAAAAAAAAAAATCTGTCACGTTTTATGAAATTTTCATGGTGCGTTCTATATGACTGTGATTCATTTTAGCTATGACAAAAAACAATGGTTCATCTGTTGGAAAGGTTGAAAATTCCCTACAGAAAAAAATGTGAAGTTAGGTGAGGGATGTGTGATAACTGTAAAAACAGACCTTAATTCTTGTAGAAGATCTACCATAGAATATACCTGACACACACCAGTCATACCAAGAGTCATTAAGACTATTTTAAAGAGGAAAATACAGTATTTTTGATTACTAAGTGAAAGAGACTGGAACCATGTATCATGTAAATATGTCTGTAGTTTTATCAGTACAGATAATCCTTACAAAAAACATTTTAAGTACAGTTACATACACACATATTTTACTGTACATCAATATTCCCAATAGCATTGTAAAGTCATAGAGATATAGGTAGATGGATCATGAATGAAAAGATTCAAACCATACTGACAAACTAAACCAGGGTTTGTTAAAACCCTTTAGAGTGTGTTCTTTAAAGAACATTTAGTAACATGTTTGTGAAGTAAATACAAGCTAGCATGGCTCTGTATCTCTGTAAATGCAGCACTGCCACCTCTACAAACATGAACGAGGCCTTACAACTGAATCTTGTAAAGCTTTATTCAAATCTGCCTTGGCTTTCCTGGCTTTGGGTTTTGTTTTTATTTGGGGTTTGGGTGGGTTTTTGTTTGGTTAGGTTTTTTTGCTCTTGTTTGGTAGTTTTTGTGGGGGGTTTAACTATTTAGCCAAAACAGCAATTTTTTCCAAAGACCAGGTGACCATACCTAGTTTACATTACACTGGCATATTACTTTTTCCCCCCCTATTCTGTTTAGGATGACACAGATAGGACCAACATATTGATGTAGAACAGTTGTGATGAGATGACAGCAGAGACAGCCAAAATGTAAACATAGGCTACAATGTGTCAGTATGGAATGACAAGAAAAGATGCACAGGATTACACTGGAGATCCCAAGCCTATAAATATTACAATACTGAATAATTAAATACAGACATGGGAGCTCGTCAAAAACAGTTTTATTGCTAAAAAAAAAAAAAACAAAGGACAAGCATCCAAGATATTTAAGACCACCTCAATTTACACTGTAAATTCTGATGGAACGTTTTGTTGCCGGTCACTGAAGAAGCGCAAAGCATGAAACAGCCCCAGGTGGACCCTAAACCAAGGAGGGAGAAAGTAGCATCATACTCCTCCCAGCAAGGACTGTGGAATGCTGATAACTCACATTACCCCAAAGCAAAAGAATGATCTCCAGATCTAGAGAGAAGCAGTGGAAGAGTAATCATGACATGAGACAAAAGCAAAGATACCAAGAGGTGCATGCAGAATACTTAATTGTGGTGTTATTACAGAGACTTCTCTTGCAATAGAAAGAAAATATACATTTCAAAAACAGTTTAATTACAACTTTCTTGTAGTGCTACAATTTTAATTACAATAAGAGCATGTTCTTAGTTTTAATATAAAATCTGTTGCACTTTGCTTAACAGGATTTGGAATGTAACAGCATAAAAATTAACATGGCAGATGAAGACATACTGGTAGTGATTGCTAGCAAATGGATTGAGTTTTAATTAAAAATATGCAACAAAATGAAAAGAGTATACAGTGACACTGCTGGGAAAAAAGTAACAGTTATTTCTATATCTTGCAGACTGTTTTAGCAGAGAAATTGATACTGCAATTTTGGTGATGAATCATGTAATAGATAGCTTATGTGAAAGCACACAAGTGTAGAAATTGAAAACAAGGGTAACAAAAGTGAGGTGAAAGATATTTAGAAAGGCTGTAAAAATAGCTGAAAAGTCAACGACTGAAAGATAACAGATGCATAGAGTATATAAACTGTGCCTTTCTGAAAGTGTGTTTTCCATGAGAAGTAATTTTTCTCATTTTTAAATTACTGTTTGTAATTTATATTCTCTAGGGCCAAATCTGCTTCCATATGGAAAGATCAAAAAGACTCTACCTCGTTTTATATATAGTCATATATTTTATAGATGATACATCTCCCAAATTACTGAAGATCTTTAGTGCTTTAAATACCACACAGTGAGACAGTATAATATCTAACAAAAAAGTAATTAGAAGACACAATAGTGGGGAGAAGAAAATGTCGAGTATAAACATAACTGAAAAGCAAGGATTCAACAATATGGTTATTTAATGTGAAGGCATCTTTCATATTCTTTTAGTTCAGACAGTTAGTGACCAAAAAAACGAATTTGGTATACCACACACTGGATCTGCCATGATTTCCTTCCATCATGTTCCTTTTCATGGTGTTTTTCAAAATTACTTTTTCAGCAGCCAAAATACATTTTCCAGTTTCTCCCTTGTCCTTTTCCAATTTCCATCTATTTTAAGTATCCTAAGAACTGAGCATTTTCACCATATTCCTTATGCAAGAATTTAGTATGCTACATATAGTGTTTGACATTAAAGCTCATTTCACTGTGCTCTACATTCTCCAATTACAATCATCTGTGTAAAAAAACATTGGAAACTACAGACTTGTAGTGTTTGTAAAATACGCACCATTATTTGTAGAACAGATGCATGCATCTATAATTCATGCTGATACACAATGCCTACCATTCCAAATGGCAGAGTTTCCATAGGATCCCATACTCTGGTATCCAAAAGTTTTCAAATTAACCATTACTGTGAGTTGATTTTTCCCAGTTAGAAACTTTGCCAAATTAATTCCTACAAATGATCAACCTTTTAATGAGTTCATATTTATTCTCAAATGTAGAGAAAGGGCACCTTCCTGCAGCTTTCTTGGATCTTGTCAAAGTTCAAAGAATGAAAACTGGAGTAAAGGAGAAGATTCAAGTTGTGCATTTATCTCTGATAACAATGCCATTTTTCCACAGTGGAGTCTGCATTTCAGCAGTTCTACAGAGAGGAATACTACAGACACACTTTTCATCCTTCTGCTCCTTTCTTTCTCCTTGTCAGACTCCAAGAACTGCTGCATGCCACCTGATTTATCAATGGAGTTCAGGGTTTTTTTCAGATTTTAAGCTACTATAAGAGCTTCCAGATTTAGCTAGCTTATTCTGCATCTAAATTATAAAAGCAAGTGGAGTATTTGGCTCTGTAGCCAAATACTGGTGTATTGGCTTGTGTAGTAGAAAGGAAAAGAACAATGATTTACTGCAACATAGTATGGTTCCAAGACCAAATGCCCACAGGATTTCTTCAGTGGCCATTCAGTCCACCCCTATCACCAGTCCTAGCTGAGTACACTCTTTGTGTAGATAGATCTACTGCAGGACCTTGTTAACAAATTACAAGTGATGCTTCCTTGTGGCTTCCATCCTTAGTTTCACTAAGGGGAGACTGCTTTAAGCTCACCTGTGGTGCATCTGTGTGTAAATCACAAAGTTTCTAAGAACAAATATAAGGTAAAGTAAGGACCAAAAGTCCCAGCAGCACACTGAATTGTGAGCAAGACACAACTGCACACATATATAAGCAGAATTTTTCAACTGTTCTAGGTCTTGCAAACTTTGAAAATTATTTATTTGGGTTTAATACATCCCCTACTCAAAGGCCTACGTTCTGTTTAATACTGTCTGCTAGTTCATTAAACAGACCTGCTAGGGACTTAAAAAGTAATTTAGTATGCATTTTGAAGAGAAGCTTTCTATTAGCAGATACTATACAAAGCCAATAATTAGATTTCTTTGTAAGTTTAGACACAAGAACACGGAAAACATTTTGTAATGTAAGAGAAGTCATGACATTTTGGATTCATGATTCATTTATGAACATAGTTAAATCCAAACATAGGTTCAATAAAATGTGGACACATGACAGCTAGTTCTACACTTTATATATTGTTCTGTATATGTATATTCTAATCATATCACAATGATTCTTTTAAAGAAATGTAATCCTTTTTTATCCAGTTAATCCTTGTTTTTGCACTCAATGAAGGCTCTCATGCTATGAGAGCTGTATTCCATTTCTAAATCCATCACTTTATCAGACTCTCCAATAAGAGATACACAATTAAGAGACAAAGTACAACACAGAAACAAAGAGAATGGATTTCTGTATTTTTAAATGTGCATCTCTAAAACCAATAACAATATGAAGAAGAGGAAATTAACAATCAGAATTTACTGGTGCTCTTTTGAGATGTCTACCTAGTCACATAGAGAAGCCTTAGTTTTTCTGTGTGTCTTTCAATAAAGCACATTAATTTTCTAATCCTCATTTCCAGAAAGGGGTGAAAAAGGCACTAGTAGCCATAAGACCCTCCAAACTCCTTTGGGCCAGTAACTGTTGATGAAAGACCCTCCAAACTCCTTTGGGCCAATAACTGTTGATGAATGTACTATGTGGTGTAAGTACTGAGGAGTGTATATGCACAGTACACACTTCTCATACCCATTAACTATTATGAGAACAGTAAACACAGACTTTGTATCCTCATTCAAGTGACCTGTCATATTTTGCCCAACAGGGTTAACTCCTAGGCACCTGCCTTCTAATCTCAGAACAGATTTTGTCTTCCCTGATTCCACAGGTATATAGGCAAATCTGAAATATATACATAAAGTAAAGCTGAAAATTACATGCAGAAAATAGCAGCTTGGTAAAGAAAATGCTGTCAAAAGACAGCCCAGCCAACAGAACAGAAACTCTCAGTACACGCACTGTTGTCTAAAATGAAGTTATTCCTTATCAAAATTGTTAGAACCTTGCCTAGTTTATACCATCTGACCTTTTCTTCCCTCTGTTTGAAAAATGAAGAGTCATGAAAGTCCAGATTCTTATTATCAGCATAAAAAGACAGGAGACTGCAAATATCTAAGGACTGAAGTCCTTCGTCATCTTTGTGTTGGGATGTCAGAGGGAAAAAATATCCATAGATGAATAGCAGAATTTGAATTGAAGCCCAAGATAATCTAGGGGATAAATTTTTCATGTGATTTCAAAAGACATCTTTTGGGATATTATGTACTGGGATTCACTCATCCTGGTTTGCCATCCTAAAAGTCTTCTGGGTAATGTTGCAAGTGAAAATGCCTAAGGCATACAAGATACTACCAGAGCCTGCAGTGCTTCAAAGAGGGAATGAAACCACAAATATTGCTGTTGTGCAATCTAATTCTGAGGGCAAACCAATTCAAAGGTCTTGTGTCAGCTGGCATTGGAATCAACATGTGAGATCAAACCTGTGATCTTCCTTCTCCAAGTCCGTCAAAACTATTAGATGCATCATTAAAAATTGCATCCCTAAATATTCTTCTAAAACACTACTGGAAATACTGTCTATAAGACACAACATTTTTATATCAACAGAGTTATCAAATTAACATTTCTGGGATCTTCTGTTAAAACAGCACAGACTCTTTATGTTGAGAATTTCCTTCTAATTTTTAACAACAGATCATTCAATCAGGCAGAGTGACACCATCCATTTTTCATATAAATAAAAAGTATCCAACCTTTTTTTCCTTTTTTATAAGATTTGGGAACATAAAAACTGTTCAAAGCAAACTGAGAAGCTCTAAGAAAACAAGAAAGAGAAAACAAGAGAGTCCTCTGCAATGATACAGTTTTTAGGCACTGGATGCCATAATCTCTATGAGAAAGTTTCTGTTGAAATTAAAAAAAGTTATTTTCAGTATGTTTAATGAATACTAGCCACCTAGAAGTACACCCAAAAAGCATTTAAACCCCAAACGTATGACTTTTAGAAAAGTACTTCTGTGCTTTCTCAGCTCCGTACCATCAGAATAAACAACTGCCAATAAGGAACAAAATAATTTTCAACAACTCTGTTGAAAATTCAGGCTTTCTGTAGCTTTTATACATCTTTCCACGATTTCTCTATTTAATTTGGTTTTGAATGTTCAAAAAGGAAAAAAAATTCATGGGAACATAATGATTTAGAATTAAATATTTATGACTTATTTATACCCTTCACAAGCACTTTCCTAGGCATTACTTTCTCTCTTTAACTAGACATCATTTTATCAATTTTTTTCTTTTAATGAGCTTTTATCAAAAAAGAAGCGCTAAGTTTTACTGGTAGTAAGAGAATCATTGAATAGAATGATTTTATTAGTGACTTCCCATTTTCTTCTATGAATCGTAACAAATTTGAGTCATTAACAGAGGTCATCCGTCCAAAAGTCTGCAATCTGGAGTCCCTGCTGATTCCATCAAAAAGAAGCCATAAAATTAAATTGTATGTCTGTGCAGGTCTGAATAAAACCAAAAGCATTTCTGGTAAATGTATGATCCTTGCAAAACCGTCACTTTACAGGGTATGGGGCTTTCACTACATTGTGAAGTCAGAACAATAACAATTAAAATAGTGAAGCACAAGCTCAATGCCTTGATTAATTATGATATACTTTCAGATATAAGACCTTTTTCTAAAACGTCCTTTAAGTGCTATTAATTTTTAAAGTAAACAGAATTTTACAGGAAAAAGTATTAACAACAATATATGGCATTAATGGTATTTTAGTTACTTGCTTGTCAGTACTATCTTCAGGATGACAATTACTGAATGACATACATTTCTTAAAGTATTTGATTACATTTGGGCCTGTCCTCAGGAGTTCAGTTGAATATCATTATAAGTTTTCTACACAGCAATTTACAGCTATGTTCAGATGGAAACTGTTGAGCTTCTGCTAAAGAGAACAGCAAACATTCTAAGAAAAATTGATGTGTTCATTTTCTCAATTTAGTTAGGAATTTAATTATATCTTCAACTATTTATTACAGCTTGTAGTAGAATTACTCTATGATTTGAAGAACTAATTTTTAACCTCTGCAAGACAAAAATGATACTTCCACAAAATATTCAAACTAACTTTTCATCTGAAAAGTCTGAGGAATGAAATTGAGATGAAATTGCTGACTCCAGAGATAGACTGCATGGTTAAACAAAGGAAACACTGATTACATATCCATTTTTGATTTCTGACACAACTATCTATTTTCATGTGATATTATTGTTTTAATCAGGTTCTTGCTAAAGATTAGAAATTTAAAAAAAAGATTAGACTGATACATATCAAATGTGAGATTTCTAGTGGTAGAGCATCTTTACAAAGTATTATCATTGAAAAATAATGTTAATGTAGAAAAATATATGGAACTAAATATGAAAGACTGGGAGAAAAATGCCAAACCTCTGGTCTAAATCTCAGGATATTCCAAATGACATCCTGGAACAGAGAAGACATTCTGATCCTGGCTCTCTAGATCAAAAGGAAACTTCATTCTACTTGAAATCTAGTCTTAGTGGTGGTTTATTTGAAAACGTGTTCTGTATTCCTTCCTCAGTGAATGGTGCAGATTAACAAACTGCTTAAATAAAGATGTTTTCCTACACTAGTAGGAAAACCTATGACAGCACATGAGAGAAAACAGAATTATCGGTAGCCATTATTCAAGATTAATGACAAATAGTAAAGAATTCTGAAAAAAGAGCTTTCCTTAAGATATTATTATATTGTAATTTATAATCTAGATATAAAAATTATAACTCACCAGATACTACGCAATTTTATCTTTGACCTTTATAAGATAAAGTCTGCCAAAAGCCCATTAGCTGATAATACCACAAAAACAAGATATCTTCTCACATTTTTTTAATCAGAGCAGAATAGTAAACCAGTAATATGATATTGAAAAGGAAAAACCAGTTTTAGGATAATCTGAGTCTAGCAGAACTAAAATACACAGAACTATAAAATAGCCCAGGTTGAAAGAGACCTCAAAGGACAGCTGGTGACAGCTTTCTTGGGAAAGAGAGCCCAGGATGAGAAATAAAATATGAATGCTGATGTACAAACAACACTCACATTCCATTCAGTCCTAGCCATGTCCTTTCAAGAAAGGTTAATTCATATTGATATAAGTTAGGAAAAGTCCTTAAAGTTATCAAGAGAATAAATACTCATTTAAATGGTAAAAGAATAGATGTTTTTGTTGCAAAAAAAATGTGGATGAATTTCTAAAAAATACTGTTCTCCATTAACATAAGTACTAGTGCAGAAAAGTATTGGATTGGACTCAATAATTACAGACATTATTCTAGTGTTGAAACCCATGCTCCTGATGCCATGTCCCCAAAAATTAAGTTTTTGATGCTGCTCCTCAGATTTTTCCTCATCTGTCAGACACAATGATGTCAGAGGAATGAGGGCTTGTTGATACACTATAACAAAATGTACCATCCCTGGGTACTATTTCCTGTTTAAAACTGAGACAGCTGAGTAAGTTGCACATCCCACATTTTTCATCAGTCTACGAATTTATTTGAAAACCACTATGTAAATAAACACACTGCAATACACTATTAAGCAAATTAAAGCTTCATTCATTTTTTATGATTTTGAGGATTTAGTTGACTAATATTTCAAACAGACTTGGTTAGATCTAGTCCTTCCTCAGAGCTAACACTAAGTTCATCCTATTCTTATTTAGGTTAACAGGAGAATGTTAAGGTCAGTACTACTGAAACCAGTTTTGGAAACAATTCCCTCTTTTTCTTTGTTTCTCAGATCTTTTATCACTGTTTTACAAATATGCAAGGCTTTGGTTCTTTCTCAACCTTTCATTACTCTAAAGTGATACCAAACCACAATCAAGTCTGACATCAATATCTATGCTAAACCAATTGATCAACATTTTGGATTTTGTCAAAAAAGGGCAAGTTGAACCACAGGCGTAAACATCAGTAACAATTATTAGAAATATTTTCATACTAAAGTTCAAATGAAAAACTGCAGCTATTGTTCACTAATTTTCAGTGAGACACTCATAGTAACTGATACTCACTTCTTAAGAGAATTAGACCCAAAATCTGGATTATGAATCTTTTTCTGGCAGAATCATTCTTAACAATGTACTAATGCAATCATTTTTTATTTACCATGTAAATAATGAAAACATATATGCTAAGATAAGAAGTTAATAAAAAGCATATTAGAAAGGAAAATCTGCATACCAGAGCTGCCATGGCCCAGCCAGTTTTGTTATAGATGAACTCTAGATTATTTCTTCGCAGGTATAATAAACCACCAACGAGAGATACCAGAAGAGCCAGTGCAATTGTACCAGAATAGTTAGGAGGCCTGAACACCCTAATCTGGAAAGAAAAATGCAAAAGATTGTAATAAATGTTTACATACAGATCATCTTCCACGTAAAATAATGGACCACATGAAATCTGGTTTCAGAGTCAGCACGACTAGTCCCTAAATATACTTTAATAGGAAAAAATAGTACTTTCTTTAATAAGCACATACTATGAAAAAAGTTCATGTTTAATTTTGAACTGTGCAACTCTGCAACATTATTTCTTCAACAGATTTTCAGATTGTGTCTGAACTAAAAGCAGCTACCTTCAAATCTAAGTATTGTGTACACAGTTTTGTAAAGCACATTTATTAACCACTAATAATTACTACTTGTTTTTATCCGGAATTAGACTACATAAAATTTAACAAAGCAAGACTTCTGCAGACTGCAGAAGTTCTCACAAGTACCAAAAATGTTATTTTTTTTAATGTGTGGTAGAACCGTCACTTGACAAAGAAAGTTATTAAGGAAAGACAGAATTTATCATCAACCTGTCTCAAACCACAAAGATACATTTGCCTTCAACTTTTAAAATTGTTGAAAGACTTACATGAACATCTGTTCTGTCAGCTATCCATTTAGCTAGCTGCTCAGCTGCAAATCCAATTCTCTGCAGGTCAAATGTGTCAGCTCTCTTGGGTTTACCCTTCGGAGGAAAATGCATGAAAGTCGGAGCAGAGTTCATATTCAGCTAAAAAACCAAGAAAAACAGTAGGAAAAAAAAATTAGTAACCCTATTCTCAAAATATAACACCACAAGATCCTCAATAACACAAATCTAATTAGCATAAAAATATCACTTGCCTCCATACATTACAGTTTTTCAAACATCCTCATATAACAGTCCTCAAAAAAGAGTAAAAGAGTGCTCAGAATATTCCTTCTGGTAGATTCTTCAGGACGTTTAATTATTTAGAATGTTTCAACCACAAGCTTTCCTATATAAGAGTATCTTATGTCTTAAAGTTTACACACTCTAAGACCTTTCCTGCAATTGGTAAAACAGAGACCCTCATCCAACCAATCTATTAAAATATATTAAGTTATAATTCTAAGGGAGCAAAGTAGCTTGACGTTGTTTGGCTACAGGAGACTACCCACTAGTGATTAGGCTTTTTTTGAATCCAAAAAGGACTGGACAACTAGGTTAAACTACCCTGCCCTAGAAATTACTGTTAATTCATGTTAATTCATGTGTTGATACCACTGGAACTATTCACAGTTTATAAAAAAATCCTCAAGAGCGATAAACAAATAGATCTACATATACATTTGCTACTTGAAATTTTGAGTTCAGCTTTGCAAGGTGGTACAGGACAATGTAATTTCACTATATGAAATTCCTTTGTATTCAGGTCATCTCAGAAATCATGCAATAAAGCATTTGAAAAAAATGAAAATTAACATTAAAAAAATCAGGGGTAATACTTAAAGGTGATGCAGTATGGAGCTTTTTAAATAAAGAAGTATTCTTGTTTAGTTCCTGAATAATGAATTTCACACCACATTAGCAAAACTTTATATTGAATTAAGTACAGAATTGAATTTATCAATAGAAATTACCAACTATTAAAATATTTTCCTGTTTACTGAAATGATTTGGAAATAAAAAATACTCCAAGAAAGGCTAAGATACATGTTGTGAAATAGTTAAAATTAAATATTTTATAAGATACAGAAACATTCAGACATTGTATAGAGTTTGGAGGCAGCTGATCTGGAACTTCTTTATCATTTCTCTATAAACATGGCAAAAGCTGCAAAAATCAAAATCCCACAACATTTTGGGGTTTTTTGCATCAGTATTATATGACTTTGCACACATAAATGTAAAGTCAAAACTGCATTTCCCTCAAACCCACCTTAATATAGTCATTAGTATAATTTATTCTTAACACTCTGTCTCTTAAAAAAAACCTTCTTACATATTTATTCTTAATTTTTTCTAAATGTACACATGACTTTAAATGCATATCATTTGAAATAAACTGAATTTGTGCTCTGTTACACAAGGAATAAGTTGAACTGGACTCTTCCAACATGTGTTGATTGGCTTAAGTCAAGATTAAACAAAATATTTTGTATTATTACAACCATGCAGGTTACAACATATATAAACTTCTACAGTCTACATAGCCTATAAGTTACAAAGCCTTTATTGTTTATAGAAAAAAAATATTTAATTTTTAAAGTATAATCATAAGTCACTAATAACCATTTTTTACACAATGCATTCTAATATTTCAACTAGAAGTAAAAATGTTTATTAAATACACTATTTAAATTTTTTTAAGTAAGTATTTTAAAAAGACATATTAATCTTTCTCCCCAAACATTTTAAATCACACACTTCACCAAAAGGTGTTTAAAATATATGGGTAACTTCAAAGTTTTTCAATCCTCCTAATCTGCATTTTTAGCTTCAATCAATAGATAAATATCAAAGATAAGCATGTCAGTATTTAATATTCATTCTCAAGGGATGCCTTCTTCCTTGACTTCTCAATTTCAGAGCAGATCTTAAACTGTTCTCCAACTTTCACTCTTCATAGCCAACTAATAAAATATAAAACAGTCTCTTCTCTTTTCCCTGAAGAACTTCCAGACTAAATATTACTCAAGCTAAAGAATATTGTATTACATAAAAGCAATTAAAAAGCTCTTTTACTAAATAGCTCTTTTTTCCCTAAGGAGAAAATAAAGGAAATCTTTAAATGAAAATGTTACTTACAATGTGTTTAATTCTAAAAAATGGCCCAAAAAATTGCTTAGGAAAAAAGTTGCATATATATATATACACATATATAATGCAATCTATAAACAAAGACTATCAACTACACTTGGAAAATAATAGAAGTGGTTATTAGTAGAGTCTATCTTCACTGATGTCACAGCAACTGCTGTGTTTTTAACCAGGAGGAAATTGTATACAAAACAGGGGTACACATCTACACTCAGAAAATAATTTATCTTGTATTATTTGACAAATTGACATGTAGTTCTAAAAATTAACAATGCTTTAAAGTATTCAACATTTACCTGCTGAAAAACATCTGCCCCTTCGTCATAATCCACTATTGTGAAAAACAGTTTGTTTGAAAAAGCAGATGAATAGCGCCATGAATTAGCCAGCACTTGATATTCCTCATTAGCTTGCCTGTAAAGAAAAGAAACAAATGTATATCCATATGCCATCCACTTGCAAAAAATATCCTATAATCAGCTGCAATGGTTAGATGAATTATATTTGCAGTATCATTCTCAATATCCATACTATCAATTAAAAAGTTTCAGTTTGTTATGCAACTTTTTGCTTCAAACTGGTCATCTCCAAAATTAGAAATGTGTTAAACTATACAAGAGAAATCCCAAGAGGATATTAAGAAAAAGTAATGTTTTCCATATTTAAAAGTCTCAGTAAACAGGACTGGTCTGAGTGGCAAGTATCAAATAAATCTGCTCACAGATCCATGCAAGGATATGCTTATGTGGCCCTTGAGTGTGCTATCAGGATATACTTGCCAGAAACAGCTACGTATAAGGAATTCTGAAACTAGGGGGCAAATAGCACACAACTATGAAATGTATATTCCTAAAACAGCAGTCATAGAAGGAGAGCCAAAGAAACAGCTAAATACTAAGGGGAAATGACCCTAACTGAATAAAAAGCAGCCTTGTAAGCAGCATAATAAACTCCAGATTATTTCTCTAAAAGTAGTTTTAAATGTGGTCGTTTTGTACAATATATAATCTTTTCTATCAACACTAGAAGGTGTTTTTCTACTAAATATCCTCCAAATAAAGTAACAAAAAACCAAAACCAAAAAGCAACCAACCAAAAAAACCACCAAAAAACCCAAAGACAATGCAAACCAAAACAAACAACTTTACCCTGACTTCACTAAAAGGAAGGGAAAGACGAAGGGAACTCCAGAAGAATAACACTAGAGACATCCTCTACACATACAGTGCCATAAAACCACAGGTTATTCCACAGAACAAATCTATACCAACAAAAATTTGCGGGAAAAAAAAACAAAATGAAGGAATGCTTGCAGTACTTTCTGATTTAGACACACTCCTTTGTTAATTTCCATATTACTGTTTATTCACACCCACTGTAGAGTCCAAACCAGGGTTTTACCACTTGACAACTCATCTTTGCATATGGTAAGATACAGAAGTAGTATAAATAAATGTGTTCTGCAGCTTTTCTCAAAACAGTGTTTCCAGAAAAACAGTTCTGTGTTTCATGGTGCAGAAGACTATTTAAAAGTTGTAAATGCAAAAATCTGTTTGCTGCAAGAAAAACTCTGCCCTAAACATATATAAGAAAGAGAAAAGAAGGGGAAGAGCATTACAGGATCACAAATATCATAAGACCTTCCCCATTTCTCCGTAACTGAGATTAACCTTAGACATGAAACATATTACATACGAACTCTGGCACAGTTGTGTAGTATTAAGAAATCTACTATACATGAGAAAAAGTATGATAAAACAACAAGAGTTAAAATGAAAATTGATGATCTCTTACTTCTACAAAGAATTAAATAACATGAAGCACAATAAAACTCAACTTTCACCCTTATTATCTGACTCGGTAAAATTTGCTGCTAAACACCCTAACTCAGTAGGCAGTTTGCAATTAAAAAAAAGAAAAGAACCAATTTAGGCATTAGATTAACTACTTCTAGAATCAGATATTATCACTAAACAGATATAACATATTCATTGTCATCCTGAAGAGGGCAGTCAGACAACATCAAAGGAATGCTGTAAAATCTTAAGCAGTATCTGTAGCGCACTAAGCAGTATCTGTAGTGCACTCTTCTGTTAAACCTGCTATATTTAAGCTGAACCATTTTTATTATAAGAACAAGATGAAAATCAGTTCATCGTGATGCCACCATTCTTCTTTATCTACCATTCAGTTGTGATGAAATAGTATTTCTGGGAAATTTGGATACTCCACTTATGGACTCACTATTTGAGAGGACTCTTGTTTCCACTGATCTCCATGTATTTTGCATCTTTAAACTATTTTGAATTAATGGGTAACATTTAAAGTATTATTTTGCAAAAGGCTGCATTTTTTTAACAGACTCAAAGCACAATTTCATTCTCACACTGAAAATAGCAAACCATTCTATGATGGATCCTCAAAGAAGCTCTTGAAGGGTGTGGACAAGAGTGAAACAAGGAGCAGCATGAATACAGAGTTAAAGGATTACCACACATACAGAACTGATGATCATCCTACACACCACTATATCATTTCCAATTGCTAAATTTCTGATAGAGTAACATTAGTAACTTTTTGTAGCACTAGTTCATTCCTTTTCAGACACAGTAACAGTAAAAAACATAAGCATTTGACTGAAAAAAATCAGTCTTCAGTTATCAATTATCAACTTGACAATATCAACCGTCAAGTTTTTATCTACCCATCTCTATAATTAGTTCATACCTGTTCTATCAGCTTCTTCCTAGGAAGTAATGTTATTTATGCAAAATTACTAGAATAATTATGTGAAAATCTATAAAGACATAAAAGCAAAGAACTACACTTGGTCTGAACTCAACAAAATATAATGTTAGCACTGCTCGTTTGCTTGACATGATTTTTTGATAGATGGAGAAGATTTGAATGTTATTTCTGCTACAGTCACCTCTTTAGAATTTCATCATAATAGCAACACAGCAGCTAGCAACAACAGTAATATTGACCAGCTGCCAGAAAATAGTGGGCAGATCAAAAAGGAATGCTACTATTAGATTTACTCAGAAAATTCAATATACTGGAAAGTAAGCTGCTAAGCAAATGCTCTACAGAAATTCTTCCATTACACAAGAGTTGCTCATGAAATATTGAAAGTTGTATTTAAAAAGATTAATTATGTGTGTGCCTATAGCAGTTAATCAGATTTGTATAACTTCAGCTATATTTAATGAGATTAATTTTATTCTATTGGTCTGATATTATAGTAAGGAAAACACAAACTGAATATTAGGAAAAGAATAAAAGAGTGTGGAATTATTTGAGAAAGAAAGCAATAAAGCATTATTTTCTGGTACACTGCATACAATACTGACAAATGTACAGCTGTCACAGAATGTACTACCACGTTCCTTACTCATTCTTATCCAACTGCTTAAAGTAAACTGTGATCAGTGATGCAACTTACTTCCAGTACAATTTTAGCTTTTATTTGGAATGGTGTTCCCCAAAACTAAAGGAACAAGAGTAGTAAATGCATATTTTGACATCTCAGTGTCAAGAAGACAACAAATTCAGAATGCTTACTTGATTTTGTTAAGGATGACTTATAAAGCCTTGATGAAAAGCACTGAAAAATCTACAAATATGTCCAGAAAATTCACTAAATGCAACAGAGAGTATAAACACTCATTGAAAACCACACAGGTTTTGCAATCTAGGTATCTATAAAAGGGGAAAGCAAGCTAAAATCCATGCTATTCTATTTTCACCATCCCATGAAATTTTCAATATTCTGTGGATGAAAAGAAGATATGAGATCCTCTTCTGCAGAAGTTGTAAAGTAAAAGAATAAAAAATTGTGATCTCAAGAAGAATAAGGAGTGCCTTATGATCCAAGTGTAAAATTACTGCCATGTTAAGCAGGACTCATCAATACTTCTATCAAGGTCCTGAAGCGCACAGGAAAAGCAATTGCAGAATTTTCAACAGCTCGTTCCAAATTTCCTATTCCTTCATTGAAAAAAAGTTCAAATGGTAATTCTCTCTCACTACATTTAAGAGACCTGTCAACGATTTTCACACTATCTGCTCTTTATCAGCCAGCAAAAAATTGAAAGGCACTGGATCCGGTTTCTTCTTTCTGATGATGCTCCTTGACTGTCAAAATTCTTTTTGCTGTTGACCTAGTCTTGCACCAGCTACTTGAAAACATCTCTCTTCTGACAATTTTTTTGAAGTAGGGAAACCAACAAAACTTCTCCTTTTTCAGAATTAAAAAACCTCCTCTTGGAGATCTCATTGATAGGATTAATAAAAGTATCTGGAATCTCTTCTCCTGTATTTTGCCATTTCCTTCTGCGCACAGAGTCAACAGAAGACACATTCACAGCCCTTTACAAAACAACATACTACAACATTCAGCTCAAAACTTAAAAATACATAAACTGTATGTTCAATTATAAATTACCATATATATAATCCTGCAAGAAGGAAGAGCTTCAGAAAGAGTTAACTTTGAGCTCACTCTGCAGCATGCTTTCTGCAGTAACTACAAGCTTGTTCCAAAAGATGTTATTAATAATTTCTAAAAGGGTTCAGTCTTGTCACTCAAATTAAACCAAAGCAGTCTTTAGAAAACACGTGCCAACCCTGAAAAATGGACCCATCTCCCCGAAGGCTTACATATATATATTTTCTATATATCTCACATATACATTTATATTCACACATATATTTGTACACACAAACAACTTCAGCTAATCAAAATAAAACTTCTGATGCTTTTCAAAACACAATAGTCTCGTCAACATAGGGTTGAAGAAAACTACTACCCAAACTCCTCTGCATTACCAGCCACTTCTATCTTTTTTGTTCATAGATCCTCTCTGCACAGCCTTTGTAAAACTTCATTTTCCAGTAATTCTCCAATTTTCCAATAAATTTCTCATTTTCCAATAATCTGAAAGCAGGTTTTTTTATTTCCACTGTAAAATGCTAATAATCAACACAGTTTTCAGCTTGCAGCAAGTTTTTCTTCGGAAGTTGTTACCTGCAATTTTTATAGTCTTTCTCTGTTGCATTTCCCCATTTTTCTCCTGATCATTTATGATGGTCATTTTAGGCATCAATCTTGATTTGCAACGATTCAAACAGGCTGGGTTACCTCTTTAAAAACAACATTTGGGAATTCACAGGCATAAACAAGCATAGTAGAAAGTATGCAAAACAAAATTTTGTTTGTTTTAAGTAGCTGTAAATTCACAGAAAGATGTATATGTCTAATTGACATGTTTTGACTATTATCTTATAACAAACTAGTGGCACAGGTCAAAGTACAGCGCCCACCCACTGAAACTCACCATCTTTAGCCTCTGACAGTGCTCTCATCTTTTCAAGGAACACTAAGGAAAAAAAATCAACACAAAATATGCATCTTTTGTTGATGGGCTTCAGCTGTTGGGAAAAAGCTCAAGTGACCAGTCTCATTCCTCTAATCCAGATATCCTTTTCTAAATGAAAATACCCCGGCAATGAATTTTCAAAATGAATCAGACAAATTTTCGTAATAAACAAAACATCTCTTGTATGCACCTGTATTGAAAGCAGAGATGGTTGCTTGTGCCAGTCAGGTAAGAGAAGAGCTTAGGAAAAAAACTAAAAGACTTCATAAAATGTGTTTATGGAGTGGTCAGATGGTACAACAACAAACAAAAAAGGAGTTAAATATAAGAATGAAAGATGCAAAGGAGCAGTCAGCATCAGCAGGCTTGAGCTAAAGCTCTTTTGCAGCTGAAAATCAAAACACTAATAATCAAGTGAGGCAGGGGGGTCACTGAATTCTCTCTGGTGAAAAGGTGCTGATCACTTAAGAAAAATGTAGTGATAATAAAATGATGGAGCACACTGTGAGATGCAAGAAGATGAAAGACACAGAAACTGGCAGCAAATTTTCACCCAGAAATGCATTCAAGTTGGTCCAGTAGTTACCATTTGCCTGTATGCAATTAGAAGTACAAGTTGAGAAACAGTCCCTTCATCTCTGTGATATTCCTGTTGGAGTGAATGTGGTTTTTTCTCCTTCTTACATACATAAGTAATTTTTTTCAGAAGTGTGACTGATGTGGGTAACAGAGATAAACTATCTAGTTGAATGAAGACCTAAGGACAAAGGCAAAAAGGAAGATAGTCTTACATCCTGAGAAGTCACTTTTTTAGAGTGAGATTATTTCTGATTGCTCATCCAAACTGATTCATCATCATAGGGCATCAAAGGGCCTTTTAGTATCTGCTTCCAGTGTGCTGTTGAAGAATATACACACCAAGAACAGCAGTAACACGTAAATCAATTAAAACTAACTAAGTTTAATTTCCTGGAACCAGAATGGTTTCATCAAACAAATTTCCAAATATGCGTGGAAAAAATCCCATCCTGAGCCATTAGAAACACATTCCCCCATTCGAGAGCACATTGAATACCTAATCAGTTATTCTTACTTCATTTCCCAATGCCAGCTATGTCATATTGAACTTACATTACTGGGACAACAGGAAAACTGACATTTATGCTACTACTAATACAGTCGTGAAGGCATCAGATGATTTTCAAAACTCTTTTAGATCAGAAAATTGGAACTTGTTTGTCCATAAAGCTAGATTAAAGATTCTATTCCAAATTCTGCTTTAGAATAAAGACAAAATTTCTTTGAAAAAAATCTAGAAGCATGACTAGAGGTTCTACTAATACATATAAATAGCTGCTGGTTTTCAGAAGCCTTCATGTTAGGACTCGATTGATTCAGACAGGATTGACTGAAATAATATTTCTTACATACAAAAGCTTTATCTAAATAGCTAGAGTCCCAAAGACTTCTTTGTATGCACCGTTTTAACACTAAATTGATATGACTTCCATACACTTTCACAAATCATGTGATTTGTGTGACTGATGTTGTAACATCCTCCTTGCCGCACAGAGAAAATCCTCAGACTGTCTGAGACAAATTTGGTCAGCTTTCCACATATATCATAGAAAGATAAAATACAGAAGTGTCAAATCTAGATACCAGAGGGAAAAGACAAAACTTTTTGGTTTTTTTTTTTCAATAGTCTTGTGATACATAAACCAACACACTCAATTTTAGAGGGGAAAAATGTTCTCATTCTTATGACAAAGTTACTCAAAGTCAAAAATTTTATACTAGATGATTTTTCATATTTGAAATTACTTCTTTTTTTTTTTCTATGCAATTATTCCAAAAATATTTTGACAAGTAGCAGTTAACTGAAATCTTGGACAAGAGCATCTTCACAGAACATTACAGATTAAGTTAAAAAATCTATTTTTCCTTTAGGCAAAGCGGCTAGTGAATAGCTAGCAATCAAGTAATGCATGCGTTTTAGTTCTAGATATCCTTTCAGTGCTCCTGCCCATTAATTAGCCATTGATTTGAAAATCAATTGTTGATTTTCCTGATAATGGTTTTATGTGCAGTATGATCAACGTCATTAAATTTCTTTTATTTCACATGAACGAGTGGATTGCAACTTCACATTTATTTGAACAAACCCAACTAAAAGTAGTATGCACATTTTTCCTTCATTTTATGTCTAAAGATTTTCAGTTGTTTCTGTACAAAATATCTAGTCTAGTCTTCCCCAAGACAAAGTTTATAAGCTCTTTTTCAGTAGAGTAAACAACATACAGTTGCAAGCAAAATTAACTTCCTTAATAACAGCAATGTTTATGTTGTTAAACATGCCCTACTAAAGATCTGTACATAGAACAGAGAAAGAATTTGCCATGGCCATTATAATGACAAATACAATGACCCTTATAAAGCTGAACTTGGTGCATCTCCTGTAGCTTTACTCACTGGGTGAATAAGGAATGATATAAAACAATATGGTGAACTTTCAACTCCTGTATCATCACCTGAACTCTGGAAACATAAGAAGAAACAACAGCAAAGAAAGTGCTGAACTAAAAATTAGTATCACTTAAGAATGCTGGGCAACTTCTGAACCTAATCCTTCAGCTTCACAGTTCATATAAAGAAGGTGAAGTGGAAAAACAATTTATATACTCTCCCACAGAGCTGACCAACTGTCTTCAATGACAGAAAATTAATATATAAAAACCAAAAACCATATACAACTACAAATACCCAAGTTAAAGTTTCAGTTGTAAATGTCACATTCCAACTCATCAGAAACCTAACACGCTGCTACATTTACCAACTCTGTATGTAGTTTAAATACACATATTTAAAAACAATAGTATTACCTTATATACAGCCTACATTTTTCTTTGTCCTACAAAATATTTTGCTGCCTATTTAAATAGCATTTAGACCTCCCTGCTCAATAATCCCATTTATTGCTAAACACAGTAATTTCTAATGCATATTTTGGCTGAAGAAGGTTTTATTAGCATAGTTTCTGATTTAGTGAGGTAATTAAGTGCATGACTACCTTTCAGTGCCTTGGCCCTATTTCCCTATCATTAGTCATTTTTGGATTAACTTATTGCACTAGGAACTTGCACAGAGAGATCCTGAGCTTAGAAGACTACCAGAGGCACTCTTAATACATATTCAGAATGGAACTACCAGAAGACATAATATTACTGTGACAGACAGTATTCTACAATAACTGTGACCTCATGGAAAATGTGCTTGCATATAAGAACTGTCCAAAGCTGTGAAATCAGAGGGTAAGTCATATCTGCATGAGCACCTTGGGCATCTTTTAACTGCAGAAATCAGTGAAGTTCATATTATTAAATGGTAATGAATCACTTTTGTCACAAAATATCTTTGGAAAGATCATGGTTAACCAATAATAAAATAAAGCTGATTTCTTAAAGAGAATGTCTTCCTCAGTTAGGTACATTTTATTTAACTGTAATTTAACAAAAAAACAAAACCTGGAAGGACTCTAAAAAGTGACATACAGATAAAATGCAGTTGAAAAGATGCTGTAACAAGCACACAATCCTGTTGACTAGTGAGCATCTATCCCATGCAAAGAACAACCCTACTTGGCATATTGCACATTGATTCCAACATTCACTTGAAAACTGAGGTAAGGAAGATGAGAAAGGTCACCAAGGTAAAAATTACCTGCAAACAGAGCACTGCCGCTGTGGCTGGAGAGCAGTGAACATCACTATCACAGAGTAGTTACGAGGTGGAGCCTTCACAAATCTTCGGAATTTATCTCCATTCATGCGGATGACCGAACGCCTTGAGCTCCACTCCATCAGCTGTTCCACTTTCTCAGCCAAAAGATTCTGTAATTGAGGACAAGCATAAGGAATGTTAAAGCTTAAAATTTAAGAGCTATTTACTTATATTCTGCCTTTGCACCCTCCAAACTCCTCTGGATTCAAGATGGAAGTTATACATAGCTGTATGTAGCAGAGTTTAGCTTATAGCACAATTTAGTCTTTCATGTAGTCAATGAGATTTTAAGTACTTAAAAGACTAACTCAATGTGGTCTTAAACAGATAGAATTCATAAAATAAAATAGGCTGCTGCCAAAGCCAAAGGAGTAGAGCAAGGATCACTGCCTAAATAGAAGTTACCAGTACAGCAATCATTTAACTTCCATTTAAAAAACTGAAGTTTTAGAAAATGCAGCCTTATATTGTATTTATTCTATTTAGTAAAAATTACAGCAGGATATTGTCAGTCACTTGAGTACAAAGATGAAAGAAAAATGTACCTACAAAGAGAGATAAACAGTTACTATGTTTAGAATTTCTTACAAATGTACCATACTGAATTTAAATTCATGCAATTTTGTATTTTTCTTACAGACAGGACTGCACTGTCAAAAACTCATCTAGGTACATTACATTATGAGATCAACATTTTAAGCTGATCTCAAGACTGAAAAGCACAAAATATTTTGACTGAACTACCACTGTATAAGAAAAATCTGTTTGTGTATTGTCTTTTGCTTCAAAGCATTCCATCACATGAATGACTTAAAAGCAAGCTGAGACATGCTAAAAGACAGCCCTCTTTATCTGACTATTCCTATGAAAATCTATTCAGGGTTTTTGGGTTGTTCGTTGTTGTTGTTTTGTTGTTTTTATTGGTTTGTTTTTGTTTTTTTTAAATAAAGTAAGCCTGATTCCACACACGCTCAGCAGAAAGTGTTTAGCTTCCTAATTACCTAGGTTCAGGAAGCTTGTACTGACCATACTCTAGGTGGACTACTGCATACAGCATAACAGGATTAATGCATCTATCTTGGTTTAAGTCTTCAGCTCCCTGCTCACTGGGCCTGTGGAAGCTGCCTATATCAAATAAAAACTAAAAAAAAAGAGTGGAGAAAATTGGAACATTACAACTCAGAAGCTGAGTGCTGAGAGAAAGTGAGAAGAACAGAGAAGAGGGTAGACAGGAACAGAAAGTGAGGAAGGCACACCAAACAAAGAGGAAACTAACTTCAGAAAACTTGAAGATGTGAGACCTCTTTTAAAACACACATAAATTAGTGAAAGGGTTTACAAAATGATCAGGCTCCACTGTGGAGGGGTAGAACAAGCTAGCTTAAAAAACATATTGAAATAGGGACACTCTCAGAAAAGGGAGCATGATGACAGCTAAGGCAAGGATAAAAGCCAAACACTGTGCAAGAACTGAGCAAGGAGACAAGGTGGCTTTTCTGAGAGTTTTTTAAGAAATTGAATGAAGTAGAAAAATTAGGTCATCTAGTAACATTTTGACAAACCAGTAATGCTATGAATGACAGCAGAGATAGATATATGAGGGTAAGGAAGTTATGAATGGCAAGGATAAAGAAAAATTGTATTTTGCCTGTCAGAACTCCCTCCTTCAAAATTATCAATGTCCCTTAGGGGCTGGTCCCCTTAGGCACAGGTCATCAGAAGGCTGGAGTCCAAAAGAAGCTTTAATGAGTGTGGATCATGAACAGTTCTGAAATACCTGCATTTACCTGACCCTTTAAAAAAACCCTTTAGGTTTTTGTTCCTGTTCTCAGAATCTAGTTGGTATTTGTAATCATGAATGTGAAGGAGAGATTAGAACTGTTTATCATGAGAATATCAATGATTCAATTAAAACTATAATTCTTCTTCTTCTAAAAGACATATGTTTCTGGTGGTTTTGCTTCAATAAGATATTATGTAAGTTCTTTTCTTTAAAAAGAATCATAAAACAAATTACATAAAAATAAAGCCTACACATTTGTAAGACTTCCTTCAATTAGCAGTGCCAGGATTAAATCTTTGCTCATTTCAAAAGATTCACTTGTTTTGTATCAGGCACACCAGCCAGAAATGTACAATATAATCCAAGGAGCTAAAAAGGATGAATACTAGTATATCCAAAAGCTTTAATAATTTAAGCCAAAAGATAAACAAAAGAGAACTAACAAAAAGATGTAACTTTTATATTAACATAGGAATGATGCACAATATCCTACTTAGTACAGAAAAACAAATACTTTTCAGAATAGGCCTTACTAAAGAAAAGAAACTGATAAAATAGAGCTAAGGGTATGAAAGCAAAAGCATGATCTTGACAGGAAAAAAAACAGGAGAGGAAAAAAGTCCAGTTCTATTAGTGCTACATAATTTTCTTCTATAAAATATAGTTATATGGAAGAATCTTACTTGGAGAAGTCCCAATTCTATTTGGAAGCTAGTTGCCAATAAAAAATAGTCTTGATTCCTTTAGATACAGCCATGTGTAATGTCACCTTTACATAGCTCTTGTGAAATATTCACTACAATGTTCTCAACCACTTTTATCACTTGTTTGGTTTTTCCTATATGCACAAGTAAAAGGCTAGTAACTGAACTAAGTGTATATGTGCACTACACTAGGTAAAATCAAGGTAATATTTCAGGAGTGTAGTCATTAAGTACAATGTATGTACTTGCTTCACAGCATTCTGAAGAAATATATTCTTTTCAAATAGAAAGTTATTAAATAGACTGCAGACAGTAGCTTGCATCATAAAACATTCTGCTACAGGCAACACTTCTCTTAGGTAACTTCAATTCAGTATCCTACCGATTTTTTTGTACACTTTATTTCAGAAGATTTCTTTTGCAGAGTAATTGATAGAAGAGAACTTGGGACTGACAGCTCTAGAATTCACAGTGCAGTTTTTCTGACTTAAGTCAGAAAGTCTTTAGAAAGTAAGTCTTCAGAAAAAGATGAAGGTCTGATATCAGTTTTGCCATTTACAAAATATTTTCACAAGTTACGTTCCCGAGTAAGTTAGCAACCTTTCCCTCATTTCATTTACTAATGAAATCTAAGAAATAAATCTGAAAAATAGAAGTTTGTAATTTAGCCATGCATTTGACTTAGTAAATCTAAGTCTTAAGGAAATATGGAACATTTTAAAATTCCAACTGTCTAATTCAGCTTTAGATCAAAAAGGCACCCACTTAACAGACACTAGACACAGAAAATTGGTCAGTGTGTTAACAGGCAGGGGGGAAGGAAAAGTGTGTTTTAAATACACTGAAGCAAGTAGACCAGTCTTAAGGATTTCATAATTCAGAATCTAATTTGGATATTTTTGTAAGAAAATTATTTTTTTTAAAGATAGAAATGTAGGAAACAGAAAAACATACTGTTGAATCAAAGCATGAGCTCTACTTCAGTCAAAATTTTTCTCCTGTGCAAAGCAAGGTGTTGAAAAGTGAAAAAAAATTGACAGAAAAACCAGTAGAACATGTAGAACCAAAACGCAAAATTTTTTATTTCACCCTGTAAAAATAATCTACTAACATCCTAGAAAGCACTGTTAGAAAAGACAGCAGCCTATCCCAAATTGTTCTTGCTTTGAAAGTACTGAAACTGAACATGTTTTCTTTCACCCTTTACCGTCCAACTATACAATCTATACATACAATTGTCACCAAAGTGAATTCCCATTAGGATTCTAGACACACAAATTTTATTAACTTGCTTCTTTCTACCCCCTGGGAAAAGTCTTCTGCCAGAGAAAATCTAGAAGTAGGAGAGAATGGCTAAATCTAATAAAACACACTTTGTGATGACAGAGACACTACAACTGTTACTCAAATCCAGAAAACAAGGGACACTACATCATTTCACACCAGATTTCTAATTTTCCACTCCTTTCCACAGTCTGTACAAAAAAAGACCCTACATATTAAAACCATTTAAACCTATTTGTTTACAGAATTCCTCTGAGCCCTTATCAGATGTATACTGATAACTGAAAGGGTTTTAGTTGAAACACTAAGGGGGGGAAAAAAGCCCAACAAACAAACAACAACAAAAAAAAATAATCCAAAGCTAAGTATGAGAAAGGAAATTCTTCCTGTATAAAGAAATCTCTGGATTTGATGTTGCAAATAACTACAAAAGTTATCTGTTTGTTATCAACAGACAACAGTGTGTAAAAACACAGAACATTAAATCAATGGATGAAGAAGTAGCCATGTATCATAATCTTTACACGGAAACAAAATGAATGCTATTTTTTATCTGTTTGCTAGGCAAACAGAACTATAACATTACTTGCTGCTCCTACACTATTTTGTAACAAGTGAAAATACATGGCCCATCAACATTTTTACAAAACTAAATAACCCCTAAAAATCTAACTGAGAAAATTCAAAATCTCAAAATTTTCTTACACAAGTAAAGCTGTTAATTTTTTAGAAAATGGGATTACTTCATAAGACGATCACCTACGAAAATTGTCTTTGCTCCTGAAATAGTGACAGTCACAGTCATTCGCATATTTTCCTCAATCCTGTTAAGCAGATGAGCACTCCCCACTGAAATAAAAGCTGCTTGGGAAAACAATTCAAAAAAATTCTTCTTTTATCCCTAAGGCTAGTAAAATATTTTTCCATTTGTAGTTGTCCCTATTACTGAGTCATGAAGAAAGCAAAAGAAAAAAGGTAAATTTCATTTATTATAGATCTTGGCTTCCAGTGATGTGATGAAACAACCAAGCCACCTGTCAAAAAGCAAGGTGTGACAAGTTATGAAACTAAAGATGCTGGTAGGCCAAACTTTTAGCATCTGCACGAATTCCATATTAGGGACTCTTTCCCAGTGATCCCCTGTATCTCCTCTCTGCTTCTTAACTCAATGGAGCTTGACATCTACAAGCCTTCCCTTTCATACTCTGACTAGCAGATTAGCTACTGAAAACACAGCTTTATTTATTCACTCTCCCAAGACACAGTGCCTACAAGACAAAGCATAAACAACAAGAATCATCTTGTATCCACACGTGTTGTTTCTATTGACTGTTAATCTTTCTTTGCCAGATTTTCTAAATTTCTTTTGGCCCAAATAAGACTGTTGTGGGCAGGGGTACCAAATAACAAAAAAACACATGTATTTTCCTAAGTGCTGCTTGCTCCATCTGTCCAGTAGATGTCCCTGATATTTTCAAGATTTCTTCTTCAGATTTCCTTTCATTTACTTTGCCTTCCATTAGAATAACCTGACACAGATAATTTAAAGCAGCGGCTATTAATAAAAAGCAAAGAACTAAGTCCCAATGATATTACTCAGTGATTCAGTGTTCAAACTAGGCTCCTTCCATTTGAAACACACCAGCTCTAACACACTGCATCTTTCAGGTTTCAGAAGAGGCTTCAGGTCTTTCTGATGTAATAGAGTCCCAAATACTGGTCAATACGTGAACCTGTAAGACTAAAACCCCAGCTCTAGAAAGATTGGGTCAAAAGCAGCAACATGAGATATCTACCTACACTAGGAAAAGTGTAAATTAGGGACTTAATCTACTAATATGGCTGAAGCATTAGTTATTCCCCTTTCCTGATAGAAAATTAAAACTCACTCCAGTACCTCGAAGTTTAGTTTCTGTAGTGAAAGAAATAAAGTAAGGAGTTCCTAATTAATGATTTGATACTACATTTTCTACTGGAGATGAGTTAACTACATATTTTGTTAAGTATTTCTGAAATGATGTTGCAAATTAAAAAAAATAAGATGGACTGACTTTCATCATTTTCCTTATACGTATTTTACCAACTCTAGCTAAGGCAGATTGAAAAACCACCCTTGATGAAAATTCTCCTTTGTTCACTCAGGTGCATCAAATCCCCAAGAAATGTTAGCTCTGTACACAATTATTTCAGGACAACACTCATAAAAAAAAAAACCAACCAAGCAAACCAAAAACAAACCACAAAACAAGGTTGTACTCATACCGCATGTAAAGTATCTCATAAATCTATCTAAAGCATGTAGCTTAAATTCCAATTTGTTTTAACAGTCTCTGTTTCAGTCTTTATTTACACCAAGAATAACAGCACACATAAACTAATTGTACTAATAAACACATTTCAGAAGTATGTTGTAAGAAGAGTTAATTTCTCTGAAAATGTGTCCGATGAACATTCAGAGATATGCAATTAGTGATCCCATTAAACTGGAGGCAGAAAGATGATGGATTCAACATTCAAAGTGTTCTTACAGGCATTAATTCCTCTGTTGTCCCTTGGTCACCTGATGCCCGCATACAAATGTCATTTATGCTACCAATGTATCAGTATCTTTGAACATATAAAAAAATATTTTTATCATTTGTAAAACTCAACACACAGTAATGGCACATATTTAGATAATTCCATATAATATTTCCTACACACTAAAAAGGGAAATAGAAGGCTACTTTCCTGCATAAGTCTTCTAAACAAGATTTCAAATAGCTCCTGGACTAGTGCTAAGAAAGGTGATTTCTTTGATCTGTCTACATCTTCTCTCTATAATATTTTCTAGGCTATTCTAAAACCTGGGGAAAAAAATTAAATATATGTGAAATATTTACTTTTGTCAAAATATATTTCTCTTCAAATTAAAGCAAGCAGCACCAGTAGCTTTATCAAAAATAGTCCATATTTTGAACTTGTCTTTAAACAACAGGAATAGCAACCATGGGTCATATCAAAGTTAGAAACTGTAATTTCTTGATTCACAACCCTAGGCCTAACAGAGAACTCCAGGATTAGGTATCTGAATATTCCACTGAGCAACACATTATTCTGCAGCCATACACTCATAAACTAATTCTTCTATTGAGAATGATTATCAGTCCAGCAAATGTTTTCTCTGATTTCTCCTCTACAAGAAAAGAGGAGCATGAGTTAATGCAAATATTACTAACCACTAAGATATACAGAAATCTGTTTGGATACTCTTTTTTCCTTCTCAGATTATTTATTTATTTACAAAAATCCACTGCCCAAACATAATTGAGAAGCAATGTAAGTTGGCACAGTATGACTGACTTAATATTATGCTCCATTGACTCAAAGTCATTTAGCTGTGACTGAGGATTTGCTTTTTGGAATGAGACACTGATTTTCATCTTCATGTAAAATGCCTACATTTTGTGGCATTATATCTAAAAATGTCCTTTTAAGGCTGAGTAGATAAATGGAGTACCAAAACTACTGAGTTTTTTCGGGGGGTTTGGAGGTTATTTTTGGTTTTTTTTAGATTTTATTTTAGCTGATAAGTTGTTCTATCAGTAGTTTCAGAAAAATCTAATTGAGTTCCTATTACATGAAGCTGTCATTTTCTGAACGTTATAAAAGTATTAACATTAATTCCTTTACACAGTGTAAAATGCAACACTGAAAATAACTTGCATAATGGTTTACATTGGATGTATTTTGTCCAGTCAATTTTACAAAGATCGTCAATTTCCATTGAGTACAATCAAAAATTGATACTTGATTCCAAAGTACAAGACATTCACCATTTTGTATTTAATACTTTTCAAAATTTTCACAATTTGTCATAAACTTTATAGTAACTTACATTCATTAAAAAAAAGTTCACCTGCTTTAAATAAAGCCTATAAGATCAACAATATGAATTACAGAGTAAGACTCTAGTACTATAAACAATAGCATATCTTATTTCTGGAAAGGTAATACCTACTGTATTGCATTAAATAAACACAAGTTAAATCATTAAAGTTTCATAGAAATAATCCTAGGTAGGATGCCTTACACAACTACAGGCTTTTCCCCTATTATTTTATTTTACTTGTTTTTTTCTTTATAAGCATGGACACAATTAATTATACAATGAGAAATATCAAAAGGTTGAATTATGAATTAGAGAAAAGATTCGATAACAAAAGCACCATCTACACCTCAAAGCACATTTTGCTTAGGTTGCCTTTATACTGGAAGGATATTAGTCTCAGGAGAGCACAATATAGGACATCCAGGATGATTCCAAGAATTATACACAAAGGCTAAAAAAGCTCCATTTACTCTCAGTGGAAAACAATTCAGGGTGACCTAGCAAAAATATTGCAGAAGTTCTTGCTTAAAGATGGAAAGAAATCTTCAGCAAAATATTAAAACTATGCACAAAAAGTTAAAAATTAATTCCGCACAAATATTCCAATTCATTAAGATCAAACTCCGAAATTTAAATTACTATTATTTTTTTCAAGATTCAGAACCTTCAGATTCCTGGCAACTGGATTCAGCCATACCTTTCAAAATGCCAGGTTTATGATTTTTAAGTAGATACTTCAAGTTAACTTCATGCACAATTATTATTTCACAAATCAAAACTCTTTCTAAATCCAGGGAACCCATCTCAAAGATACAGATTATGAAGATGTTTAATACCAACTTATTTGGCCTGCCATTTTCAAATATTTCTGATTTTTAGGCAAAATTAAACTTAGCTAATCCAGCCTTTTAAACGAGTTGCTATTTATATTGCCATTCTGAGTTTCTGGACCCCAAGGGGTTCTTTCATTAAGTTCAGTTTTCTACAAGAGTCATCTCAGAGCATTCAGCAACCTGGTTCAATTTACAGTGGAAAATTATGAATTAGCTACTGAAAGCCACGCAGGAACTAATATATACTTCGTGTACCTCTCCCTTGCTACAAACAATATTGAATTCTCAACACATTGTTAACATTGTGTTTATGTTTAAAAATCAGTAACTCTTCACTTCAGGGTTTGCTGAAATCAGCAGGCAGCCTTATTTAATTTAGACCATTTGAAGAAACTGTTCTTCTCTACTAAAAGCAAAGGTTTGATGCTACAGGCAGACACAAGATATTTCTCCTCTTTCTTCATTCTAAAACTAGAGTCCACAGTGTCTCTGAAAACATGAAAATGAGGTATTTCTTCTACTCTCAAGCAATGTATGTATAGCTGAACATTCTACATACAGTGCTATATAACCAGCTGCTCCCTTTCAACTTTATTGCAAAATATTTTTGCCAGCTGAATCTCTTTAACTATTAAAAAAGAAAGTGTTACAGAGTAAGCCAACCTGGGAATCCAGGATGAGGTTGCCCATATACTAGTTTTGTACATACCAGAGCTCTTGTACCCCATATACCCCAAATGAGGACATGCTGTCCTGGAAAAAATTCAAAGAGCTTAGGTAGTATGTTCCTGAGGGAAAACAAACAAACAAAACAAAAACAAATTAAAAACCAGACAAAAACAAATAAAACCCCAAAACAAGTAACAAAATCCAAACAAAACAATCAGCCACTCCTAACCTCTGGGCAACTCCTGACAATGCTCAGTCATCTTCACAGAACAGATGTGTTCACTGATCTTCAGATGTTTCATTTTGTACCCACTGCCTCCAGTCCTGTCACTGGGCACCATTCTGGATGCCATCTTTACACTTTATCCTTCAGGTATTTTTTTGCATTGATATAACTCCTCCTGAACCTTTGGTTTTCTAGGATAAACATTCCGAACTCTCTCAGCCCTTCCTCAGAACATTTTCAGTTTCAGAACATTAGGTGGAAAGCATGATATTTAAAAGATGTGCCTGAAAAGACATCACTTTACTGAAGAGTTCAATCCTATTTTCAGTTTTTTTCATGAATGTAAAGCAAGTTCTACTTTAGCATACTGGAGCAAGTAGCATCTAGAGAAAAGGTGACTTGGACAAACACCAACAAAATTGTTCCTTTCTTCAAAGTGTATTTGTTCCCTGTTTCACAATAAAACAATTCACAAACTGCATTGCTGTTGAAATACTGCCAATCATCTTTTCCTTTCTATCCCTTACTGCCCATTTCTCTACATATTTGTGCAATGACAAGATTTTATGTTGAAAGCTGATAAAGTAATGATAATAGTAACTTCACAAAGCAGTAATTCACCTCAGGTATTGAGGCCGATTTGACTTTAGTGGAATGCTACCAAAAAAATCAGTTTAAAAGGAGTCAAAAAGACAAAAGAGCAACAAAAGTTCAGAGCATTGCTGGATTTTCTCCCTGAAAAATCAGAAAATTAAACAGAAACTGGATCATTCTTTTGTTTCCATCTCTGTAAACAGGCACACTAGAGAGACATTTTACAAAGCCATTGATAACTCAGTTCTCTTCTCTGTGGTATCACCACATAGAGACTAATCCCTCAAAGCCCTTCAGCACATTGAAGAATTACCCAGAAAACCAAACTATGGCTAATGCTAAAAAAAAGCTTTCTTCCTCTTCTTCAATTTTCCATGTTATTCCAAACAATAAGTTAAAATACAGAGGCTGTATTTCCAATCCCTAAGAGTAGAGAACAGATGACTAAACAGCTACAAGTAGAAGTAGTTTTATTAAAAAAAAAAATCTTACAAAAGGCTAGCTAGGGAGAGTATCAAGAATTTCAAGTGAATTAAATGATAAGGGAAGACTGGGAAGGGGTAATAGCACCTACTGTTAAAAGAAAGAAAGTCAAGGACAAATCTATTAAAAAAACATTAAAAATATAAAGTGTGGAGTAAATACAGATCAGGGAAGATTTGGTTCTATCACTGAAAACATACCAGAATGAACAGACAAAAATTAAATTGTTCCAAGGCACATAAGCATTATTCGGTAATCAGAAATATAATGGCTTGAACAGGAAAACAATGAGACCTCAGTCAAGCATAATGAAATAATTTTGACAGAATTTCCTTAAGAATAATGCTTGCTTTTTAAAAACATTGCTCCAACAAGGAATACAAGAGTACTTAAACTTTCTTTGTTATTATATAGCACACATTTATAATGAGGATCCACAACATAAAAGAATTTTAGAGGAAGCTAAGCACCTTTAACAGAATCAACAAACCAGCAGAGTTCTCCATACAAGCAAAGAACAGCTAGTTAACTTCATAAAGAGAATACATAAAGCATCTAGTTGAAAGATATTCTGGGTATGAGTACTCTGGCTTCTTCATCTCCTAAAACATTAAAAAAATTCCACAATCAAACAAAACAAAAACCATAGATCAAGAAACCAAACCAAAACAAACACAATAAACAACAACATCAAAAATGCCCAAACCCCAAAACCAACACCATAAGCAGATGTCATGAACTTATCTTTTTGGTATTACTGATAGAATTCTCAAGTATCTATTCCTTATTGGCACCTTAATGTTAATACAAAAGGTTATCTTGCTGATTAGTACACTGGGAAGCTAAAAAAAGAGAATTAAATTTCCCACTTGCCTCTTCACAGCAAGTGAATAAAGATAGTAACTTCAGCGGAAAGATGTGGTGATGACAAGTAATTAACACTTTCTATCTTGTGACAAAGCAGTTAAGTACTTTCTGAAATAAGATATCTAACTATGCACAATAGTCTGTGTAAAATTTAAGAATTAAAAAAAATATAATCAAAAATTGCAGACAAAATAATTAATCTTTAGAGTAGAAAAAGCTGTTACTACCAAAGGCATTGAAACGTCTTCCTTTAAAATTCCACATAGTCTTTATGTTTTACCCATTAACCCAAGTACCCATAGGATTAATGAATGGTAGAAAAGAAATAAATATTATGAAAAATATCATTACTATTCACACTAAACAAAAATTATAGATCCAGACTGGGCTGATATAAGACCTATCAGGGTTAAAAAAAACTGCAGATTTAAAACACAGGAAAACAAACAAAAAAAAATTCTACTACACAAATAAAAAAGAAAAAAAAACCCTTAGATTATTCTTTTGCCCAAGAAGAACATAATTTCAAGACCTAAACAACTCAAGAAATAATAAGCTTCAATTCTGTAACAGACCAAGTAGAGACCTATGATTATTCTGCATCTAAAGTTAAGGCAAACAAAAAGAATACTGGCACTTTTGAAGCGTCGGGTGCTTGAGGACAGAGAAAAAAGAGAGAGAAAAACATTATTTTGTGGTTTGTTTTCTGTGGTTGATTTTAAGGAGTTGATATAGAAAAAATAAAAATATTAAAGGAGAAAGGAAGCATGACTATAAAATTTGACATTCCACAGACCTATCCTAGAGCTTTGCTTTGAAAACAATTAGAAGAATAAATCAGATAAGCACCTTCCCCATTTTTTTTCCCAGCTGACAAAGAGACACTTCTAATTTTCCCAAAAATCATTTTTCCTGATTACCTAAACACACACAGATATAATCTGAGTCCTCTTTAGATCCCAAGTCCATCATTTTAAAAACATAACAGAGGCAGTACTAGCTCAGGCCACAAGTTAGCCTGGTCCACGCACAACAGTGGATTCCCACAGAGCACTGCAGGTACTAAGCAAACATATTAGATATACTAGTATATACCTTCCCAGTCATCACTATTTGCATCTCAGGGACATCCCGAGGTAGAAAACACTATCTTAGTATTTAAAGTAACTCCACAAAGAATTAACACAGAAAAATTACTGAAGTCAAAGGCTACATAATCTTTAAAAGTCAAACAATTCATATATGAATAAAACTTACACACATTCTTTTCCTGTCTTGGTTTGAAGCTAGCTGAAAAAGATTCAACATATTAACCTATATTTAAATATTATGATTCTGATATCTGCATTCTTTAAGGTCAATAGTAAGGTTAAGCATGCCACCTTCCAGCACCCCTCCTTTCAACTCCCACTCAACCTAGATTTTTGAAGTCAGCTTGTCAAATAAAAAACGCACCTCAGAAATACTTACTTACAGCCTGGGGAGACAATAGAAACAGCTTCCCTACAAAACATTTTCCTTTTTGGGTGAAAAGGTCTTCAGTACTGCACTTTCTCCCATGGAACTCTAAGACAGCCACTTCCCTTACAAATGCTACAACAGTAGCAATAATAAAGAACTAACAAAGTTTCCCAGTTAGAAGACAGGATACATTGCCACTACTATTTTTTACAGTAGCACAACAGTCTAAGCTAAAACAGGTGCTATTGGAAAGAAAACCCAAGAAAACTGAAACAAAAAGCACAAAATGGTTCCAATCTGTTCACTTCTCAATGTAACAAGACAAAATCATTTACAGAGATAACCTAAGAGGCGAGTTAACTAGTGAAAGATAAACTGAGAAAAAAATCTTTGATAAACTTACTCCCCTCCTGCTCCCTGATGTAGAGTAAGAGGGTGGATCTTCTGACAGATAAAGAATAATTGCTATAGAGAGGAGGATTAGACAGCCCTGAAACCAATTATAAGTGATAAGTAAGTGCAAAGCATGTCAATATGCTTAGCAACATTGGTAAATATTCATGGAACATGCAAGAACAAACAGTAAATCACCTCATTACAAGGAAAAATGCCGATCAGGAATATCGACATTGGTTGCACCACTTCAAATGTAGTCAGTCTGGGAGATTTTCATCACAGAAACTTCTTGCAGTCTTAAAAGCATGCCAGAGAAAAAGCAGATAGTACTTATCAGCTCATTCCAGTTTTCATCTGGCACGATTTACACTACATGCTGTTCAAGGGTGTGGGGGTTTCACAGTTCAAGAACTGGACATTAAAAAAAAAATTTAAAAAATATATATTTTACAAAACTGTACTATCCATTCTGTCAAAATTTCCTTTTCCCTGCATTATATATATTTATAGATATTTGCAGGGAAAAGGAATATATATAATATATATATTATATATATGTGCATGTCCCTAACTAAAATTCTCAATTTACACAATTAGTTTGCCCCCTCTATATTTAGAAGAAAACAGCTAAGAAAAACTGTCATTGTGACAAGCTTAGAGATGAGTAAAGTAATAGGAATTCCATTCAAGTTCAAGAAATCCACTACAGACATTTTAACTCCTCCCTGAACATTTTCAGTGAAATAATACATCAGTGACCACAGGGAGGAGAAAGCATCACCAGAAATTAGATGCAATTACTGCCCTAATCCCTACAGACACAAAGACTGAGAATACACTTTATCTCCATTTGACAGAAACCTATCCTTTTACAAGAACACGACATGATTTGCTACAAAGTTTTAGGTCTGAATCACATTTAAAAATAAGTATGAAGCATTACTTTCCAATTTTCTTTGCTGGTACACAAGTCCTTATCTCCCACTCCAAGAATGTAGCTAAACTGAATTGAATTTATTCTGCAAAACAATGTATATAAGACACAATAAATACAAAAATAAATTAAAAATAGTTAAATATTCTGCACTATGTATACATATCGAGTTACATATGCATGACTGAAAATGGAAGATTATTAACCAAGAACATAATTGGGTTGCTTTATATAGACACTCCAACTTGACTAAAATCATCTGACTGCATAAGTGACTTACTACTAGTTTGGCTCACTGGCTTTGGCCAAATATGTTATTTCTGAGGTACAAGGTTAGAAGAGGTCATTTTTTTTCTGAAAAAGTACTGCTTTGTCAAAAACTATGTAAATGAATGGTTCAAAAGACAAAAGTGCAGAACGGCAAGTGTTTAAAGATTTCATAATATAAAACAGACATGGTTTGTGAGCCAGATGGCTTTTTACCAGCTGCTTGTAAAAGGGGCTGGGAGAAATAATCTGTAGCATGAGTAAGTCAATTTGCAGATACACAGTTCTGTCTTCAGGATAAGTTACTAGAATTTTGTAACGCTAAAGTAAAGCTTCATATTTACACAAAATCAAATACTCTATTTGAGGCACATTAACAGTTCTCATTTAGAACAGATTAACCAATGAGAAAAATTTACTCTCCAAGTAATTAGAGGTATTTAAACAGACTTTCAGGGAGAAGTAGCAAGATGCAAATAAACTAGTTTTCAGACAATTAAAACTCAAAATGTCAATGAATACAAGAAGTTTCAGGAAAGGGTATATTTTAAAAACATTAATACAAAAAGCTATGTACCACAGGTAAGCCAATGTTTGCAGAGAGGCTGAAGGTTTAAAAGGAAAATTATCCTAGAGAGAATTCAGTTCCTCAATAAACTGTAGAAATCCCTTAGAGCAAGCTCCACTATCTGCTGATCTTTGCTCACTGTCCATAGTACAGCTCCTTTTCCACCTTATCCCTTTTTCACCACTCATTCTCATGAAAATATCCACTTCTCCCATGAAAATTAATGAAGAAAAAGAGAGGTAAGTACTATTGACTTACTGATGGCAGACTGGGCCACCGAAATTCCTAGAGAAGAGGATGGAAAATAAATCGAATTTCTTCTTCTAGGAAGATTTCCAGGAGATATTCCAAAAGAAACACAGGATCAACAATGACAGAGGGAGGAAAGCAGACCTGCAAAATGGTTGAGGGGTCTAACAACAGAGGATGCAATGAGGATATACATATGCTGCCATGTGTACAACATATGGCTGAACAGCATACTCTAATATGTGCTATAAAGCTGATAGAAGCAAGAAGTTACTTTCAAAGTGTTAAACAAAACCCTATAACAGAATCCATGACAACAGTACTGAATCACAACTGAATACACCTTTGGAACTGCAGAACAATATATTTCCTTGATATTACACTGATAGAGAATTTACAGTTCAAATTACATTGTTCAGCATTCCACTTACACTTAACTAGTTTCACAAAGGAATTATTCTTTTGGTATTGTTGTTATTTTTGTAACCAGAGCACTAAGCAATCCTAAGGAGCAGAATTTAATTGTGCGTTACTGGAGAAGCACATTAGAGATAGTTCTTGTCCCCAAGAGTTTGGAAGCTACAAGTCAAAGAAGACAAAACACTTGTCATTTGCTTATTTATATATTTCTGTACACAGAATACAAGAGACTAATGAAGACCATGGATTAACATGGTTCACAGTTGCTTTGCCGCATTTTTTGTCTAAGCACTAAACACAAGATTTTAGAACCTTAACAGCCAAATGGACTCAAAGAAGGATTGCAAAAAAACAGTTTTTGCAGTGCCTTGTAATGTGCTTTTTCAATAGGAAGATACTAATAAAATTAACCCAGAGATACTTGGTTCTGAGATTTAAATGAATGGACAACAAAGAAGATGCAGGATACTGAAGATCAAGAAGTTAGTAAAAAAAAAAAATTGCTTATCCACAAAAAGGGTGAAATAAAATATCTTCTGTAACTTTTGTTTACTTTTCATAGTTGCAGAAGTAAATGATATGTTATCTGTCACATATATTGATGGACTAGGGCTAGAAAACAAACAGAAGACAGATGTGGTAAGTAAAACACTGTCATTTTTGCAAGTTTTCAAAGCAGACATTGCCTTAATATTCATTAACTGTAGAGAATCTTTATTTTACCCCCGAAGCCCTAATTATTGTGAACCCACACTGTCATCTACATTTTTTTGCAAGACTGCATCCTTTCCCTTTTCAGAAAACTTAATTAAATCTTTAATAAGCCAGTATAAATGTAAAGGATGTGGAAAACAAAATATCACCTTATGCATATTTATTAAATTTCTGCAAACCCTAAAGCATTTCTCCCTAAATTAATGGTATGGAAAAAAGTGATTTCAGTTTACCTACCAATTTCTTTTCTTGCAATAATTCCATCTGTTAGTTCTCATGGCAGGGACCTTGGTACTAAAGAGCATCTGAATAGTCTGCAGAACTTGATATCAACCCCACAGCTGACCACCTCCTGAGGTAATTGATTAAAATAACAATATTTTAATCATTGCATCAAACTAAGCATGAAATCTACCCACCCTCAGCAAGTGGACAGCCTTTTTTCATATTCTTGCTCCAACTGTAGCATATAATGCAGCTTAAGATCATTGAGGAAGTCACCAATGACATTCTAGTGGTGTTACTACCATATAAATATGAACTCTGGTGTTGAAACTGGTGATAGTATAGCATAAGAACAATTTCTAGAAATACTTAACCCAGTACAGTTGCTTCAGGTAACTCATTAGACGTCTTTGACAACAAAATATCATAAGATAGATATGACAGATCACTGAACTGAATATTAATAGCTGCACACATGCAAGTAGTGTTATCCTAAGAATAAATATTCCTTTCAAATAATGTAAGCATATGTAAGTTATCCAGGGGACAGAAGAGGAGGGAAGAGCAGAGGACAAAACAATGTTGAAATGTTCCAAAGAACTGAAAAACTGCACTAGATTTGGAGAAATTAAATGAGCTCTAAAAAAAAAATAAATAAATTAATCTTAATTCCAACTTTGAGGCTTGTGATGAAAAACCCTATAAATTAATTGATTAGACATCTGCACACTGTTGATTTCCTCAGGTTGTGGAAAATTTAACAGCAATGAAAGCACGACTTGCATTATTCATCTGGTCTAACTTTGAGATCTACAAATGGCATTTATAATGTCAGCACCAAATTTCAGTGCTGAGCACTCTGATAAAACATTTGGCTAGTATTCTAAAAAAACATATCCAACCACCTTTCAAATACCCAAAGCCTGATGTCTAACAAGACAGTGGATCTAGTCTATCACTCTGCAGTGCATATTTTGTTCTTCAGCAGTGATATAAGAAATGGTTACCTTTACCTATCAATAGTCTATCCCATGCCAGTATGATAAGCAAATGCAGTAATATAATCAGCTAATTACTTCCTCATTTCTTTGCTCAAAAATTGTCCTCTCTTCATCAGCTTATAATTGGTATTCATTTTCAAATGGCTGCCATTCTTTCCTCATCCCCCCTCATCGCAGTATTCCAGGACGGTCTTGTAGAAGTGACCTTCACACTTTGTTCCCAAGCACACAGAGCAATCAGGTGGGTGAGTACAACATAAAGAAATACTGCACCATTAGTTTTTAATCACAGGAAATAACCCATGTCAGGCATAAACCTACTTGTCTCTCTCCAAATACTGATGGGAGATGACCAATATATTAGACTGAAAAAAGACTTCTAGAATCATCTCATTCAAAACAGTCATTGGAAATGAGTATCTCTTATAAGTTACTTCAAGATCAAATGATTATTCACTGCAGCACCATCCTTTTTATCAAGATGTAATGTAGTTTCAATTAAAATGGTTTTAAAAATCATGCATTCTTAATACTTATTGTTTTTACAAATTTAAAGTGTTGTAGAGGTCATCCCATTCAATGTTCACCTCAAATGATGGTTAAATTCAGGAGTTTCGATGGGCTGTTGAGTGAATTGTCCAGTAGTGTTTTTAAAGTCTACAGAGAAGGAGATTCTGCAACTCCTATAGGCATCCTCTTAATTATTAATTATTTTTTCCTTTTAATTTCCACTGAAAATTTCCTTCTTCCTGCACCTTCTGGCTCTCTCTGTCATTTAACTATGCAAACTACTAGATAATAAATAACACATCCATTCCTTGTATTTCTTGAAAAAAAAAACTTGAGAAAAACATGAACTATGATCTTTCACCAATTTGGAAACTGCATGATTTGCAGAATGACAGTTATCCAAAGAAAGGAAGAATCCCTTCTCAAAGGATGTACAATATGAAAAACTGATTAAGTCTGATACGCCATATCAGCTATTTGTGATGTATCTATATCTCAGAAAGAACCCAACGTGTTTATCATAATAGTAGCATACATGTCCAGTTCTGCAAATTTAAATCTCTTCTCAGTTAAACAGGTAATGTCCAATTCAAAGGGCAAATGATCATAGATTTACTCCTAGGTCAATGTTACTTAATCACTCTCAGTCCCAGAAAGCTAAAACTGCATTCACATTCTAAGACCATCATCAGCAAAAGGTCCAGTTATCAACTCAATTATCATTAAAGAAGTATGTGCTGCAGTAAGAGAATGGACTCTTAAGCATGTGCAGTAGATAGGCCAATATTTGGTAGAGTCTTAATGCAGTATACAGTGGGAAAAGGACAACGATACTCTTAAGAATGCTGACTCACTGTAAAGAACATGTTTCCATACTACATTGATTAAGATGTAAACAAACCCCCTCAACAGAGATGGTAAAATCATTATGGCAATCCAACTTGTGCATGGCAAAATATACATCTGATTACATAATAAGTTTGGATATAACTGATTTGGCAGTTTCACTTCAATCGCTATTCATGGTTAAGAGAAAAAAAAAAATCTACTTCAGGCCAGCAGTGGTTCTTATAAAAGAACAAATTAATATGAAGCAAGGTAGCTGTAAAGTCTTTTGAACAGTAACTATTCAGTAAATTCAGAAGTATGTCAAATGGACAACAACACTACTCTAGAAAGTAGGAGAGATGAAAAGCACTCGCTTTGTTTGACAGCAAAATACTTGGCAAAGATGAAGATTAATAAAAGGACAAGGCATGAGCTGTAAGACTTGTCAATCCTCTCCCGATGCAGCTGTAACTATAGATGTAGATTTCATTCTGTAAAGCACAGAAAGAGAGGTGCAAGTCCTAGGATTGACAAACTATTCATTATTGAGCATTCCTCATGGAGAGATCCATGATTACTAGAAAACATTAGGCTCAAGGAAACCAGAGCTGGAAAGAAGCAGAGGGGCGGAAGATTACAGGCTGGTGAGGAGATAAAACCTCCCCTCTCTAAGTCCCCATTTGCAGATGTTGTTAGGAAAAAAAAAAAAAATACTGGACTAGGTGAACTCAGACTGAATGAGTTAAGCCATTCTTACCCATTTTATATTGAGATCCTAGACTATTCGATGCTATAAAATATTCAAAGCACAAAGCAGTTTTAAGCCACTGCTCAGAAAGGAATTAAAAAAGAAAAGATGTCTTCTGATTATCACAATATGGCATACGGATTCCTGTTCTGGGAAGGGATATCAGATGAACCATTTTCATGCAACGGAACACAGCAACAAAACAAAAATCACTTCCATGAGGGCTCCTGTCAATAGATGGATAACAAGAGAGGCAATGATTAGAGCTTAATGAATGAGAATCATCCCTTTTATAGACTACAGCAGAGAATGACCATGATGAGATCAGAATCCATTAGTAGCCCTATGTATTTCAGGGAATTGCAATACGGATGAAGCAGGAAAAATAAAAGCATTTAAAAGAGATCATATTTGTTTTGGTAGCATTTCACACCACATCATCCCATTTTTCTTCTCCAACTTTAGCAAAGTACAAAGAGTTTATAGAGCTAATTCATGCAACCTAGTTTGAATTTTCAGGGAAGAAACGCAAACTCAAAACCTACAAGTCACAATGAAGACCTCTAAGCAAAAGGCAAGGAACTCAGTAAATCTCAAAAACAAAAGGATGTTACAGAGAAAAAGAACCGGGCTGAGTCTCTGAGAAATACTACACTTTATGCCATTATTAGAAAATTCAGGTCCAACAGAATAACAGTCTGCGTTGAGTATTTGTAAAACTGAATGTCCTTTAGTATCTTATGGTTAGAAATAGTAATTGGAGTATCTGAAGGATTTATCCTTGTTTTCTGTTTGCAGTTTTTGGAAACACAAGGAGAGCACATGACACTTAAGCATATGCTAACAATCAGAAGTCCCATGGAGAAAACCCAAATCCCATGCAATAGCAACTGAGTATTTCCTTCCACAGCTTGGTATCTTGATAAGTTATCTGCAAGATAACTTTCTAAAAAAATGATTTATCAACCTGGAAATAAATGAATGACTGGTTCAAGGGCAAGTTTAAAAAGTTAAGAGCCAAAAAATAAATAATAAAAAAGGAATTCTTCAATTTCTATCTTTACTTTCAAGGGGTATAGACCTGGAAGGAAAGCTGATACAAGGCAAATACCTGAATTAAGAACAAATGCATTCAGTCAACTCAGCAGTGGGCAGGAACTCAAACAGTGGCTGAAATAGGCTGATGGCAACTTGAAGAAAGAAGAAAATAGTAGGATCTAGTCTTTCTTGAATGCTGTCAACTGACCCCATTTGGGTCTTGAAAGGAAATATTTGTATAAATACCAGCACTAAATGTGCACATGATCTCTGATTTTAGAATAAATCATACAAATCAGAAGGTAAGAGAAAAGATGAGTACCAAATAATGAAATCAACCCCTTGATTCCTTTGCACATTTGTCTTCAGATATCATCATGATTACAGATGTGCTTTCCTTTCTCACTCCAAAGAAATCCAGAGGGTCTTATAGAAAAGAACAAAAGAAAAATTTCCAAACAATACAGATCTCTTCAGAGGCATCAAACTTTTACTCAACCTATTTTTGCATTTCATTCATCTCTCTCCTTAGAGGAGAGCAAAACATGACACTCTGTCTTAGAACAACAGATATAAAACAGATAGTGGGAATACTTTTTAAATCTATCTGTACATACCAAGAAGAGTAGAATATCAAAAAGAAGGGAAAATTTAAAAATACCAAAACTCTTGAGAAAAATATTATAAATTTTGTAAAGATGAAACTAAAGGAAAAAAGATAAAGGAAAAATATCTAGATAATCACAGAAGTGTGACACTAAGTAAGAAGTATGATGACAAAAAACATAAGAAGGAAAACCATCATATGAAGAAAAAGTAGAATCACTGGGAGTTACAACATGAATAAACAGACTGGAAGAAAAATAATGCAGTATTGCACTGAAGGCAAGCGACATATAACCTAATACATGAAGTGAATATAGGAAGTCTGAAAATTGACTTTGAACAGACTAGAGAACAATTTTTGGCAGAAAATACATGCGTAACTTTCCCCAGGGCAGCCACAAATGTTTCAGGATGAAGTCTGCTCTCTAAGTTGAGCAGGCTTTAAGATTGCATAATATATGTGAATATTCTATTTCTAGAGATAACAGAAAAGACTAAGATAATAATAAAAACTAAAAACAGTAGGAACCAAATTATGAGAAGCAATCCATACACAAACAAAAAAACCTCCATATATATTTGGGATATAGGAAGGAAATAAGGAGACTTTTAGGTTAAACAGAATGTGAATGTAGTAGGAATTTTAAAAAGTAACTTTTCCTGTAACGACTTGAGTTTGCAGCTGGTGAATTTGCATTTTATGAAAACCCAGAGGGTTTGGATAACAAGTCATACCTTGAAAAATGAAAGAAAAACAACAGGTGGAAAAGGCAATGAAAAGCTGTATTAGAAGATTACTGCAATTATCAAAAATCTGCAGAATCCCTGTCAGAGGAAGGATGAAAGACTGTAAGAGAAATCTACTACTGTGCTTTTTCTTTATGAGCATTATGGCTAGAGTTGCATAAAATTAGATAAATATGCACCCTTGTATCCACACTTTTTCAAGACCATATAATGCTGGCATTGTAAAACTTTCAAAAGACACCAGGGAAACTGTTTTTTTTGACCATGTGCAACCATGAATATTTGATGGACTTCTATTATACATTCAGTTTGTTCTGCTTTCATAAAATATCGTAACATACAGAACTAAATTTCATAAATCCTTTTAAGTCTGACTTTTTCAGATTGACAAAACCTATCATGAGCACTTACAGCCATTTTCTTCCAAAATTAAATTTAATAAATTTGACACATTACTTGCTATCAAGAAAGGCACAAAGCATATAAATATCACTACTTCTTCCAAGAATTAAAAAGAATTTGTGTTGCCATACCTCAAAAAGAAAAAAAACAACCAAAAAAAAGAACAAAAAAAAGATAGAAGGAAAAAAAGAAGCAAGACCAATATACACACCTTTCTTTCTTTCCTATGAAATGGAAAAAGGAAGAAAAAAGGGAAGTATCAACCTTTACAGTTTATAAAATGGACAAGCAACCAAAGTTGCACAAGAAACCAGCTAGATATCTAACAACTGAATTCAAATACCTGAAGTCTGCAGATGACTTTAGCATTAGGGGCAGTATTATCAATGTCTCTCAAGCTGAAAAGGTGAGACAGGAAATTTCTTTCTTCTACAAGGATTTCAGAAAGTAGTACCTTGTTTCATTGCTTCACATGAAATTCATCAAAGCCCACTTCTGTTGCAAGGTCAACTCTTCCATGATGAAGAAATTATTTGATTTTTTTTTTTTCTCCAGATATCAGTCTATCTTGCTATAATTTCTAATGTCCCCTGCCTCTCTGTCAACACTGTCTGCCCAGCAGCAGCCAAGGAGACAGGGGAGATAGTTTAGCTTATCAAAGAAGAACCTAAAACAAGGCTCTTTCCCTTTGCTGAGATGAAGTTACAGCTTTATTCCTTGGGATCCTTCGGGGTGAGATGCAGGAGGGAAAGAGCAAGAGGTATCAATAAGCAGTCCTTTTTCAAGACTGGGGAAAGGGGTGTGGGGGATTTACACAACCAATAAGGGGAGCTGGGGAGAACAAGATAAGGGTAAGAAACTTACAATTCTACATTTTCGGGGACACATTCTTTGGGTCATGCCATTTTTCCTAACTCCATTACAACACTACCTGATTCTCTAAAGTGAGGTACAACTTTACAGCATTAATTATAAAAGACAATCAAAAATATCTACAGCACTTTACATGGTTAGCAATAGCAACATGATCCAGTCAATTTAATGGACAGCCTCCTATCAGACCAAAAAGTAAAGGGTCCAAAGCCTTTATTCATGGAAATGAATAAAAATCCTACTTTATATTAAGAAAAATTCACATTTTCTCTTCTTGCCAGAAAGGATAAATTGTAACACAGAAATGTTCATATGACACAACTATTTTATCACTAAAATTTGTGTGCAAGTTCAAACTATTGATTTTTCCTTCTTTCTTTTTAGGATATGCAAAATCATCCTTTTCCTTCTTATGATAAAAGATTTCAGTAAAGAGATTTGGCAAGCAATTTTAAAAAGTTAGAAAAGTAGAGAAAGTTTTGAAGGCATCACAATTGGGTGAAAGCTTCACTTTTAAAAATTAGATAATTTGTATATTATAGACACTACACCTATTTTAATATGTTTCGGAGTACTATGTTTCCTAACGCTTTCTTCAAACTTTTCATCGTGACTCATTGTCATCGTGAGAGAAATCTTCACCTGCCCTCACATCTATTTTACTGTCAACTGATTGCTAATGATTATTCATAAATTCTTTGCCACCTCTGACATTCACTCTCCATAGTTTTTTTATTTCACCATCTATTCATTGGTCACTTTATTGTCAGAGTTTCGTACGAAATTCTGTTCCTCAGGAGGCAAAAACACACGTAAATATAATAGAACCATTAAGTTTAGCATTCTTCCTCATGCCAAGTGCCTCAACATTTTCAAACAAAACCTTTTACCTCTCTCAGCCATCCACCTGAGATTCTGGCATGCTTGCCATTTACCCATACATTAAGAAATAGAAGTATCACGGATTCCTGAGTAGGAATTCCTTTAAGCAGAATACTACCTTCCCAGTAAGTAGTTCATTAGAAGAGAAAGGACATAGCATGGTGCTAAGTTAATGAATGCATCCAGTGGTTTAACAGGAGGTAGACAATCTCTAGTGGCAGATAAAACACTTAATCCTTTTAATATAAAATAATTACTTTGCACTTTTAGATCTATTTCTGAGTAATTTAAGGAGAAACTATTCATAGATACCAGTACATAATTTTTATCTAAATAAAAAAAAAAAATGTGATTAGTAAGACTAAAGCAGAAATTCATTGTGGAATATTAAATCATGACTGTACGAGCAATCCGGAAGCTTTAATGCAAAACCTAATGGTTTAAATATGTTAAGAAACAGATGTTTAAACACCAATACTCAGCATTATTTTCTATGTTAAATGTTAAAAATTCAGGTATCTTATAGGGAATAACTTAACTTGCATTGAGAAAACTGGAGGTGGAATTAATGTCTATGTTAGAAAAATAAAAATATGATGTGCTTTCCAAAATTACATTTCATTCTCATAAAAACATTCTCATAATATGAAGTCTAAATTTTTACCTTCTGAAATCAGCTTCTAAAATCCACATGAAATCAAATTTCTAATTCTATGCATTTTCATTCCTAGAAAAAATGACTTTGTTGTAATGATGGGAGCCAGCTAAAAGTGCCTCTCAAAGGCCATATTAAAGCAGACTTCTAAAATTTTTTGTAGTCAAGATTCAGTGTAAAGACTTGAGTAAAAATGGGTTTCCTCCAGAACATTTTTACTATCAAAACAGTTCATTAGAGTAAGGAAAAGTTCCGTTTTCACTTGGGAGAAGTACAGACATCAAATTGCTTTTGAAAACAAAGCTGCTGTATCAGCTAATGAACTTGTAATTTTCTCCCTCACAGCCAAGCAAGCATGAGTTCTGCATGACAGCACAATGCACTCATTGCTCAAAAAAAACCTTGCTGTAACTGAACAGCTTTAGCTAGATTTTTGAATCACTTAAGACACATGCCAATAGATGAATACAATAACACAACCAGAACTATATCACTTTAATAGGGTGGGACAAAAAACTATTAAAGTTCTATTTTCTATGATTCTACATGTCATCTGAATGTACAATATACACCCGAATTTACAACCTACCTAACGTCACTCAGTTGAGGTTCTTGCAAAATTAACATATTTAAGGTGTCATCATATCTATTCTAACTTTATGAAGGGGATAAGGAGGGAAATACTCAGTTCTTACACATGTGGGACCATCTTCATTGGTACTGCTACTGATGGCCCTACAGGTGGCTAAAGCTCCAATACTAACATAACAGAATTCTAGAGTGGGGTGACCTTAGGCTTCATTGCTTTCTGGTGTAGCTCACTTGCTAATATGTTTTCTACAGTATAAAAAAAATTTGCACTAAAATTTATCAGGTTTAGAGCCTCTCCTCTCATTTATAATTTCATTAAAACTGAGTCAAATAATGTGGTATTTGACCACCTATAGATCAAGTCATTATAATCTTGTGCTATACTCTCTTTTGCTTGCTATCTGTAGAATAATGAGGTACTTAGATTAACCCACACAGAGCAAGTAAATCGAGGAATTTGGATCTACAAGAAACAGAAGGAGAAACCAGAGTGGGAAATTCTGATGTTGAACACCTGTCTGCCACCAGGTACTTACAAAACATACTTAGATTTTGTGTAATCTCCCTTTGCTTGGATATTACATTCTTGTAATACCCAAATGGCTTGGAATACTGGAAGAAAAATACAGTACAGATTTGAGAACCTTTATGTTCCTACCAAGACCTCTATTACCTTTTAATATTCCAGGGCTGGCTCTTTGAGCACTGGGTGTATTGCACTCTATACTTAGTTCCTTCAGCCACCTCTACTGTCACAGAAAGTTACAACTGAGAAGGTGATAGCTGCTTAGAACAGAAAAATCAAGTGTACAGAGGTTATCCCGGGAAGCCCTCACTACTTTAAAGTAACCTTGATTTCTTTCACTGTCCTCCCAACTGGTTTGGCATGCAGTACTCATGCCCAGATGGTGGACAAGTAAACCTACTTGAGCAGATTGTATTACAATGTTTTACACTGAACTGTTATTGGATTAAATGTATAAATAGCTGTGGGAACCCAGGACTTTCCTCTTTCAAATGATCATCATTCAGCTACAAAATTATCTTCCCTCTTGTCACTCCTCTGTGGCCCAACGAATTCTGCAACATTCTCCAAATCTCTGTGTTGGTGTAAGAAGACAGTTCAGAGTGCAAACAATGCTCTAGAGGGGGAAAAAACAGATACACTTCAGAGCAGGAACTTTTTGAATTAATACAACAATGAAGATCATCTTAAGAGGATCCAAGCACCCAAAGGAAAAGATAGACAAGTATTCAAGGTACCCTGTGTGAAGCAGAATAAAATTTTCCAGAAATCAAATTAATATCTACTGCTCCTACTGTATCAATTTCCCAGACATGTTTTAACCATAATGTTACTGTGGAAAAGGCTGAGATGTCACATTTAATTGAAAACTTAACTCCTATTGTGAATGTTACAAGTTCATAGCACACAATGACTTAAGGAAGTTTAGTTTCTGTGCGCAGAATGAGCTAAAATACAAGATGTCAAATCAGATGAGAACTATCCTTCTTTATGTACTAAAATAGAACTTCAGGTAACTATTACTTTTATATAAATTGAATTATGTTAGCAGCCTCACAAACCAATGTGCAGTTATATGAGGGCATTTTAGTTTAAAGTTTTACTCGGAAAGCTACATTCTCCGTGAAGTCTAGTTAAAGCATTTTGATCATTTATAGCATCTAGAGTTACAGGACAAAAACCCACAGATGTCAACACCAAGGCAAATGCTATTTAATTTGGACCAGGGCAAACCAATGTGTGTACATATATATGTGTACATAAAGAGGCACACATCCCCCCATCTCCATTAAGTGATTTGTTCAGCTTACAGGAAACAAAAAAATGAAAAATCTTAAAATGCATTTGAAGCAGAAAATGATTAGCAATGTCCCTGACATACTACAGGGAGAAAGTTTCAGATCCCTTGATGTTGCAGAACAGAGCTTAAAGAATAACTAGGAAATTAGGTAAAAGAATGTGGAAGTAGACAAGTAGATTGTAAATGTAGCTGGAACCAGTGGATAAACAGACAATGAAGAACCCAAGTGGTTTTGTGGCAGCTACCTAACAAGAAAAAACAGCACATGCCCTAAGAGAAATTCAAGGCAAGGTCACTTAGAATTTTGGGGGCTCTCAGTGAATATAGCCACCTTCAGATGATTTTCTAAGACCATAAAAAGACTTCCAGTAAGGGGCAGAGACATGTAAAATTGTTCTAGGGAAAGTGATGTTTATGTATTAGCTTGTAAGTATATTGCAGTGACTATGTACGGTCATGATGAAATAAATATCCCATTGTAAAATTTCATGATACACATACAATAAGAGAATGCGCGCAGCACTGTAATACAAAATGCCTGCTTTCTAATATTTTAAATTGCACTAGAAAGATTATTCTGTGGCTGATTTAAGAATCACCCCAAATCAAAAAAAGCATAAAGGAAATAAAAACCAATGCTAATATCTAAGTCTGTACAGCAGATACAAACAACTTTATCTTTTCCTCTAAACAAATTGCCCAATAAAAAGTTAGTGCACTGGTGTCAATAAGTAGATTTGAAAAAAAGTTTAGACAAGATCTCCCATTCATATCTAGCTTAGAAGAAAAAGTATGTTACAACATAAGAAAAATATTTATGCAATAACTTCATCATTAATGCACCATTCCTGTCCTTTTCATAACAATTCCTGTCTCATCTACTCAATGTGCTGTCACATTGTCACTAACTAAATCCACCATCTGTGGACAAATAAGAGGCATAAAAGTCCTACACCTTCAATTTTGGACTGAACTTCCTGGGACTGGCATTCTTGAAATTCCTATAAAATTCCTGCCATTCACTTTCCATTTCAGTTGGAAGCTTTAGAAGAAATCAGGCATAGAACAGAAATGGAAAAAATTTCCACTGAAATGTTTTATAGCTCAGCCATCAGCTATTAAGAGTACAAACCATGACTAATATATTTCAAAGTGTGATGCAAAAGTAATATAGAATTCAGATAACTTTATTAGTTTCTACCCTCTAATAAAGACGTGGTTAATTTTTATTTTCCCATACATATTTTTGCCTATCCTTCAGCCCAATCATAAAAAAAATCCTGCTTTATCAAAGAAGTTAACTTCAGCAAGCTCCCTTTATAATTGTTATTATTTTTAAGGACCGTGTACACAATCCTCACTGGAGAATCAGTATACAGTCATCACCACTAACTTTGCCTGTAGCTGAAGTCTATACAATACTTTAACAGCATATATTATGAATAGCACATTTGCATTTACAGTTTTGACTTTAGCATCCAGATTCTGGAGAATTGTAAGATTGCAGAAACATGCCTTTGCATTTTGTATTCCCTAGTTCAAGATCACCGACTACATAGAGTTCTGGTACTGTGACCTATGATGAGGTGCTCTAGTCCTGTTAATTAAATTGCTCTACAATTCCCTCACCTAACTGTAGCTTGAATTCCTCTCTTTGGAAAGACACCTAAACATATGTAGATACAGCTAATTTATTCCTTCACTATATGTAGCCCGAGCCCTGCAACTCCTTGGTTATCTAGAAGAGCATTATCGGTGTCAGTCAAAACAGACACAGTATTCTACTCATATTCAAATACTTTCTTTATCCTGCTTGATAACCTTGAAGAAACAAAGTAGAGAAAGGAACGATATCTCAAAAAATTCTGTCTGCTCAGCTTTCTCACTTCCTACATTAATCTCCCATGCAGAATCTGAATCTCTAGCTACATCTTTCACAGAAAGGCAAAGATTCACACTACAATACTTTATTGGATTAAAAATATTTTTAAGTTTCATACTTTCAGTGTATCAGTACCCCAGTGGACCTAGTAATTATGGATTAAATGAAATTTAATTTCACTGCAGTTTACTACCAAAACTAGAAGAGGGTCATATGGACTTGATAAGTAAGAGAAGTAAAAAGAACAGAATATTTTAAATAACAATTTGAACCACTGAAGCAAACAAAGATAAAGCAGCTACAATTATCAAGGACAGTTTAAGCAGTACCAACCATAAAATACCTCTCCTACTTTATTGATAAAATAACCATATTCCTCAGCATAGAGCAGACAAACCAGTGCAATATAACAATTCATTATACTAAACAGGCCCTTGCAAGACGGAAAAGTTTTGAGTTAAAGCCTAACTTTAGATTCAGAATGCATCCCAGACACTGACAAAATCTGAGAAACAAAATGCATGAAAAATCCTGAATGTGTATGTATGACCTGAAATAGGAAAATATAAAGTGAATTAGCTAATTAATTACCTGAACAACTGTCAATTATTTTTTCATGAAAAACGGGCTATGTTTCAAAAGAATTCACAAAACAAGTTGACAAAAAAGCCCCGGAACGTAACCTTAAACTATAAATGGGAATTTTGCAGTATTACCTAAATTTTTACTTGACAAGCTCAAAAATCTACATTGAAGAGATACTTACATCGCACAGACATGAATACATACACAGTGAAATCTCAAAAAGCTAAACAGAAATGTCAATATCCAAGATTCAGCAGACTGTCATAACTGGTCTTTTAAGGTAACTGGGTAACGAAAGGTACTGAACATGCCAGTTTTGTAATAGTAGAGAAGATAGCAATGGTGAGTTGAAACTATGAAAAAGCAGAGCAGAAAATGGTTTCTGTCCTTCAAGCAGCAGATGCTACAGCCTGTAACCTTGAGCAGCTCTGTGAGCTCAAAATGTCATTCCAGAGGGACTGCATAACTGTAATTACCACTTATGTTATGAACTTGATATACAAAATGTTCTATGCAACACAGCCAAACTCTGCTATGCTTAATGACCAGTTCATCTGAAATGCAAAAATGAGTTGCTTTAGATTCAGCAGCAAAGAATGAGAAAAATTAATGGAATGGCACAGTTAGGCTAAGGACTGCAAATGCTTAAGAGGAGGCTATGAACTTGGGGTATTCCAGAATGGTACTGTCAGACACAATCATCAGAAGAAAGTAAAATCATAAGAGCAGATCATATTAGAGAACAGTCTGTCCAGAGAAATGCTTCCTCCCACTACTTTAGCACTCAGGAAGAAGAGTGTTTTCACAAAGAAGCCTCCATTGGAAAGGGTACAAATCTTTTCCCTGTCACAGGACTATCTTCTGTAACCAAACTATTGCCAGGCCTTTTTTTTTTAAATTTTGTCAGAAGCAATCCACTCAATGCATGTATTGATTTCTTTATCTACCTTAGAATATATGAAGGACTTGTGATAATCACACATAAAAATATGAGTTTTCCTGTCTGAAATGTAGCTTTCAGGTTCACTATAAAATATATCTCCATTTGTTCAATGACAATCCCTCATAATTGAAAGTTGTAACAAAAAAAAAAAAAAGGATAGCTATTTTACAAAGAATGAATAAGATATTATTATATATCTTTATAAAACCTCATAGTATTAGATAAAAAGAAAACATTGGCTTTTTGTAATTTTAGCTGCTCTCAGATTTATTAGAGCAAGAGAACGAGGCCTGAATCAAATACCAGGTAAAGGTCCTTCTTTAGTTCTGACCATTACATTAGTCAATAAAATGTGACCTTGAAAACACTTGTAAAAATTAAGAGAATAAATCTGAAGACCCAAAACAATATCCAAAAACTCAAGTGCTTTCCCATTCTAATTTTACTGACTGATTTTTCCAGAGCATGTAGAACTCAAGCAGATACAATCTGTATTTTCCATGTGGTTGCACAGGATGTGCTGTATAAATGGTTATAGAACAGAACAGGGGGAAAGATCAATTATGTCACTGATCTGTCTTATGACAGCAAGGATGCCAAACAGAGACATCTGGGACAGAAAAGTTTCAGGAATCCAATCACAAAATGCTATCAGGCCACTACAAGCACACTTCATTTCACTTACTGCATGCAGTCACTGAAGTTTTCTGTACAGACTGGTTAAAGCCAGAACTGCTAGTCAATTTTGCAGTTTTTGCAAAACTTTAGGTAATTAGAAATAAAGGAGAGAGGGATATAGACGTTTAATGGGTTTGAAAAAACCAGCAGACAATAAGAAATTCTTGAAAACTTTTTTTTTTTTTTCTCTACGCTGTCCCCATTATTTTACGACAGAGAAGAGAAAAACATTTAGAATTGCATTTAATTAATTTTACATTTTCAGGCATGGCTTAGAACTGTTATTTCACTTCAAACCGAGAACACTTATTTTAAAGCTTTAAGCACTGTTTGAAAAATCCTCTCTCTACTGTAACAGTAGCTAAAATGTCCAATTACACAAATGCATATAAAATCTCCACTTAAAATACATCTTTAAAATGGCCTGAAGGCAAATGTAATGTCAGGCCTGCATTTCCCTCCACAGATTCAGCCTTTGCCACATGACAATTTTTAAGAGTTTTTAAAGAGGAGTCTGTAATTGATATAACTGCCAAACACTTTCATGCCTCCTGTGTCAAAAGCAAAAACATGCAGTGCTCCACAGTCTGGAGACCAAACCCAAAATTTTGACAATTACAAGACTATGACGGCTTTATATTCAAGTTTAATGTTAAACAGAATTTCAGCAGACCAAGAGAAGAAACTTAAGTTTTAATTATCACTTTTTTTAATAGTATCAGAAATCCTGAAAAAGAAAGAATTTATTACTTATACTATATGTTAAATTAAATATATGCAAACACTCTCCATTCATCACAATTCTTTTTTCCTCTTTTTCTCTGCTTGCTCTACCATGTTTCTAACATTTCTTTCAATTAAATACACATGCAGAACATTCATCAGAAGAAAAGAATGTTACAGATCATTGAAAACAGCACCAAGAGATAGAGTAAGAAACTAAGTAATATTCTTTCAGTCTTGGAGCAAGATCAAGGACAGCAGATTTTGCTGGCTCCAGCTCTGAATGGGTGAAAATTGCTACCTTTATGGTGAACCACTACCAAAAATTAGATGGGAAAGACATTTTAAAGTGGAAGATGCCATTCTGTCTGAAACATCATAATAATCAATAACTGTGAATAAACACAATAGGCTTAGTAAGAAAACCTAAAGGAAAACAAAAACACATGGCGCAGAAACAAGAGGATATTGCCAATCTATCCCAGTTAATTTCAAATAAAACAGAAAAGTATGTTCAGGACTGAAGATTCTCTTAAAAAAATTATCATATCTAATATTTTAAGCCTTAAAAAATATTACACAGTTGCTTCTATTTATTTAACAAACAAACAATACTCTTTTCTTTATGGTCATAATGAGGACAAGAAATAACAGGCTTAAAAACGTAGACCTTGAATGCACAGAAAATTAGGTTCAATCTTTAGGGAGAAAGAAAAAGTTGTAGAGTCACCACCACTAAAGACTTCTGCGGGCGCATCACATGCATATATGTCAGGAATAAGAAAAGTATAGCTGAACTTTGGGATAAACCATCAATTAGATAGTCCTTCCAACTCTACCTCCCACTATTTCCCACAACTGCCATAACTTCTACACTCAGCTGGGGAAATGAGACAGGGAGAAAAAGGTAAAGAACTATTATAGATACTATTGAAATACTTAATATTGAAATACTTAAAAAATAATCAGGGCAAACTAGTACATCACACAAACTTGCCTTATGGAAGAGTAAAATTACTACAATATTTTTATATGTCTTCAGTCTATCTATTTTAGTAGACTGAAGCTCAACAAAATACTTCCACCTGAAGAAAGCTTGTATGTTGGTCTAAACAGATTCCTTCCCTGTGTCAGATTTAGCAATGACAAACTATCTACAGAAAAAGTTACTCCAATTGCATATCAGTGTTTTAACTAAGCTTCTGAACCACCCACCTGAAAGCTCAAAAAAACCCCATTATCCTCTATGAGAAATGTTTTTAATATTGCAAACCCAATGTTCTCTTTCTATGTGTTTCAGTCACAAAAAAGTCTGTAATACAAAGCCAAGCAGTATATTTCAAGGTGAATTACTCTGATTCCTTTAATTTTTTATTAGTTTAACCCATCTCAAATTGTATAAGATATATAAAAAAGCATTGAAAGGATTGAGAACAGAAAATGCACATATGTTGATACAATTATATTATCTCAAATGCTGTGGAATCAGTTATTATTTTCTCTTATTATGCATAAAGTTTCCAAGAGAATAGTCCTTCTCCAGTGTCTTGTTGCTACTTTACAACCAAGAACTTTTTTTTACTTCTCTTCAACACCAGAATTAAAATCATAAAAGCAGGATTTTCAAATCTACTTAGCTTATAAGTGTGAGCTATGAGGGAATGATGCAGTGTTCTTCATCTCATTTTCAAATTAGTCATTCCAATGTTTTCTTTTTATCTCCTCATTTGTGAAGGCTGTCATGAATGTCCATCATATGGAAATGACACAGCAAGTTTAAAACAAGCAATAAGAAGTTTGTGTGTTTATAAGTTCATGAAGTCCTTCTAAAAACAGCTTCCATGAAACCAGAAGACTAATAGTCTACTAATTCAAATCTATTTTCAAATAACTCTTTATATTCTTGCAGATTTAATCAAATTTAAAACCAACCTTAGCACTTCTCAGTAATTTGCCACAGAAGACAGTTTCATTAGTTACCCTTAAGAATATTTTACTACATAGGACTATGTATTTTAGCAATTTAAGAACTCGTATATTCTCTAAATACAGCTTTAATGTAGTATTTAAAAATCAACACAGAAATTTATAACAATGTTTTCCAGTTTCCCTGGTTATTTTCTCTGCTAGCATCAAGTCCTTCAGAAACATCTAATACCTTAACTCCATCCTCTCCTTCCTGCAAAGTCATCTCCACCTCTTCCAGGCTCATATAACTGATCCAGATACCTCAAATCATTCAGATTTTATGCATACTTTTCTATGTAGTCAACACTTAAAAAGATAAATTAATAAAAAAATAAAATCATTGTCTTCACCAAAATATTTTCCTTCCTTAAGATTTAACTTCAACATCTCAAGTTCTTCTAATTTTGAAGCACTTTTCAAGTAATCAAGGTTTTGTTTTTAAATTTTATTTGGAAAGCAGTTTCTTCTCTCTAGATCTTTACCTCTCTTTCTGGAGAACCACGTCAACAAGGACACACACAAAGCAGAGAAAAAAATGAAACCGAGATGTGAGTTGGTTTTACCTCGTGAGATACACATTTCAACCCTACTACATTAGCTTTTCTCTTGCAGTGTTCACTCTGAAACACACTCTGTGTGTTCAACTATTTTTCCAATTTCCAAAAAACGCTGTGTCAATCTTACCAGCCTTTATATAGAAAATCTTTGGTTCACTCTACACATTCAACTTCCATCACCTTTACCTGTTACCACTGTGTTTCTAGACAGTGCTATGAACAGCAAAATCCCATAGCACAAGATTCTGCACTCTTTCAATTCACATAATTTTCCTCAGAACAGTTTTAAAATATTCATTCCAAACTACTTACTGTAAGTGCAAGTTTCATTTTTCACATACAGATGAAAAATGTTTCCTCTGTATATATTTTCCTCATTATATATACTAGATAAACTACTCAGCTTTTTTAACATGAATATTAAAGGGCAAGAAGAGTCAAGCTTTAGCTCTAACATATACAACCCAGACACATACCACATATAAAACCCTGAAAAAAAACAAGTTACGCTTTATTTGAAGCTTGCATTTCAAGTGAAGCAAGCACAATACTGCATCAGTTTCTGAAAAGATGCAGTCATAGATACACTAAGTCTACATAAAGCCAAGGGTTTGTCCGTATGAGCAGTCCATAGTATTAAAATTAAAATAATAAACAGGAACAAAAAATGGCAGCAAAAAAATCCAGAAGACTGGGATGTGTCAGTTTAAATCCGTTAAAAAGGAAAACACTGAGCTTTACAGAGGAGAAATACCTGCTTGAACTGTAATACCAAATAGGTGGACAAACAAACAAGCATTTCTATCCTTTTATGTACCACCTCCACAGGAGGACTGGGAAACTTTCTAAAAAGTAGTTGTACATGTCCATTTTAATTTGCCACTATTTACTTGTTAGGAAAAGGATTTCACTTAAAAGAAAGATTATTTCAGCTATCTCGGTAGCACAGCTGGCACTCCACATGAAAGTGTCAACAAAAGTTGCAGTGCCAGCACATCACAGCAAGAGAAAACCAAGTGTCAAACATTAAACACATTTTATTAAGAAAACCTAATAAGCTAAAGTTTTGAAAAGGAGTTAATTATAGCAGCAGAAGGGCAACACGCTTTACTGCTTACTCATTCCAGAATGAGTAGAAAAGACAACGCATACCTAGAGTGAAGGTGTTCATTTTTCGAAATGACACCCAAGAGATTTATTTCAATGATCAGATTACTTATCATGTTAAGACCAGAGACCATTATTTAGATATTTAAATAAGAATTTTACATACTAACTTTGACCTGGTAAAATCATAGAATATTATGAGTTGGAAGGGACATGATGATTTGGAAAGGACATTGAGTTAAACTCCCAGCTTCTCACAGTGAAGATTGTCACAGATTTGACAATCTAAAAGTCAAACCACATACACAATGCACAAAAATATTGTCCCTACATCTCCTGAACACCTACAGGCTTGGGGCAAATGACCACTTCTCTGGGTACCTTGTTGTGTGGCCAACCACTCTCTCAGTTAGGATCTCTTTCCTTATATCACATCTGAACTTCCCTTGAAGTAGATTTAAGCCATTCCTTCCACATCCCTGTTGTTTTACATCTTTGGCCCACAAGCCTTAATAACCTACATAGTTCTTTAAAGAGAAACAAAACAAGCAAAAATTTTGACCACACTTCTCTTCATCTGAGCTGCTAGTTCAGAGAAGGAATCAACTATAAAAATTGTTCCTTCCTTCTCTTCCACCACTAAAAAACACTAACCCACAACACTAACAGACGTAAAAAGAGAAAAATAAAATGACAAAATTTTACAGGTTGGTTAAAAGTTCACTCCTCCCACAAACGAAGTTATAGTGAACCTTTAAAGAGACACTACTGGGTGCCTAGCATTTGATATGCAAAAGCCTGACCTGAAATCTAGGGCAATCTAGGAAGAGTAGCCAGCTCTAGCAGCATTGAAATCTGGAAAAGGCAAGTATGTACACGACACATTTTTGCACATTTCCATATTTAAATACAAAAGCTGGTGAAGATAAGCTGTTGATAAGAATCTGAATGAAAACTGCTGTTACCCAGAGGACACCTCGAAGAGAGTGCCATCACCTACACCTGCACCCACACCTGCTACTATCGCTTTGATGCTAGTTGTTAACTGGGCATTTGGTTCACTTGGCACCACAAACACCGGCTTTAACTTCCATCTCCCGCGGGCCGCTCGCCCCGTTTGCCTGCCAGGCCCCCTTGGCCCAGCGCAGACGGCAGCGCAGCCCTGCCTGCCGCAGGACGGCGGCCCGTGCCCCTGTTTGCTCGGAACCTGCGATTTCAAGGCCCACGACAGCGCACGGCACGGGCCTGGGCAGGGACAGTACGCTGGGGACCGCGATTCGGGCACTGCTCGCTGCCCTGGAGACGCCGCCGCCGCGGCCATCACCTCCGAGCAGGGCAGGGGCAGCGGCTGCCCGGCGCCCCCCGCCCCACCGGCGCCCCGCTCTGGGCTGGGGAGGGAGAGGGGCCGGCGGAGAGCGGGGGAGGCCGGGCGGGGGGCGCCGGGCAGACGGGGGCACGGAGACTCCGGAGAGGGATGCAGCGCCACAGGGCACCCCCGGCCGGCCGCGATGGCGAAAGAAGCGAACGTCTCTACCTCCTTCTTTTTCTGTCCTCCCCCGAGCTGTCCGCAGAGGAGGAGCAGGAGCAGCAGCAGCAGGGGGAGGCAGCCCCCGGCCGGCAGGTGCGGCAGCCGCCGCGCTGCCCCGGCACCCAGCGCCATGTTCCGCCCCCGCCGGCGGCACCTGCCGCACCGCCACGCTGAGCCGGCCCGCGCCCGGCCAATCGCAGCGCCCCGCGGCGCGGAGCCGCCTGGGAAATGTAGTTCTGCGGGGCCGGGCGGCGCTCGGCTCTGTGAGGGTGTTCCGGACAGCGCTGGCAACCGGCCCCGGGGGTTCTGTCCGGCCCCGGGGGTTCTGTCCGGCCCGGGGGGTTCTGTCCGGCCCGGGGGGTTCTGCCTTCCCGGGGAGCTCTGCCCACCCGGGCGGTTCTGCCCATCGGGGCTCACAGCTCCTGTGCTACTCCCGACTGCATGCGGCACACAGTGCCATCCTGAATCGACACTGGAAAACAAGACAAAACGCCAAAAAACCCTACCAAAAGCCAACCCAAACTATAGACTTCTTTCTTACACGTTTATGAGCACACACGTTTCAGATTTCATTATGTACACTAAAAGCCATCTTTGCAGAAAATAATATTAATGCAATATGCTGATACAATTAATTCGAATTTAATTTCCAGAGCATTAACTGTGCAGTTCTAAATTGATATTCTGATTCATGATACAGTCCCCAAATCAGTGATTGTGTATTTCTTGGAAGTGCACACTGCAGTGCACAGGATAGGTAATGTTAAATTAATGAGCACATACTTCTCTTTTTTCCCTCGAATTCCAAGTACACACTTTATGCTACACTGGTTACTTACACACAGCTGTGCTGAAGGCTCAGAAAGCAGAACTACTCATTTCTTTGGAGATCTTGCTGTATCACTCAAAAGATTTATGCATTTTATAAAAAAACACTACAATGAAATAGAAAGCTGAGGCCCCAAGAACATATTTGAAAGTATCTCCTTTTCCTGGGCACAGAATTTTTAGATGGTATCATAATATCAGGTGCTACGCTGACGGCACAGCTGACATCCGAGCATCAAGCAGTTAAAACATTAAATAGGCAATTTTTTGCTCTTCAGTTATATTTGCAACGTGTCTTTCAGAAGTTGCATCTATCCATAGGAATAGTAGAACGTAATCAAATAATCTGCCAAACACTTAAGAGAATTCAGACCATTTGTTGTCCACATCCATCAGATTCTGACTATTGTTGAGCAAGAATCACAACCGTAGAATGGTATGCAACCATGACATTGGATTACAGATATTTCTAAGACCTCTGCTCTAAAGAGACAGGATGTGTGTATTGTTCAGAACTGTGTGTTTTTAAAAACACTTTTCTTCCTTGTCTTTATTTAGATAGGAGATGAAAATTCAATGGAAACTTTACACTGGAGCAAGAGAGGCATATATTAATTAGTGTGCTAAAAGTAACATTGCAGCAGAAAATCTCGGGCCACTCTTGCTAAATCCAGAAGGTGATTTCACTGGAACCTTGTTTGAAAAACTCTTGGTATCCTCCTTAGCTTAATAAACTGTGGACCTTTCACTGTATGAAAAGAACATTAAAACTATTGAGAACATGGAAATGACTGGGAGCTCTTCATTCCTTAGAATGTAGAATGTAGAAAAGACTACAAAACTACAAAACTCATTTGACACAGCTCAACTCTGTCAAATTTCTGACATTTCTTTTTAATCAATAATCCAAATTTTCAATCATCTGAAGTCCATACCTTAAGCAGGAAGCAGCAACATGGACAGTTTTGTTTTATTTCTATTCTGTTCAGAGTTGCGTGTAGGCCAGAACTGCCTGGCTGTTTTCATCTAGCTCACTGGGTAAAGAAGACTTCACACAATTGATGCAGTAAGTAGGGTGTACTTGCATACAAAAAGCCACCCAGGGAACCTGCAACTGCAAAGTGTTTTCCCACACGTATAATAGCTCTGAGGCTACCTGGAATCTGTGCTGATAGAACAAACCTCACAGATTCTCTGTGAGTTGCACCACCATGGTGTGGATGAACATGGACCTGGTAAGGAAGGCCTTTAGTGAAAGGAAGACAGAGAATTCACAGAGGAAGGAGTAAAAGCCTGGAAAGAAATGCAGTGCTAGAGAGGGTGAGGTTAATGTGAAGGATTACATGAAGTCTGTTTTACATTTGCTGTGTTATTGTTCTTGAGAGTTAGCTGTTACCAGAGTAATGAGGGGAATGGGCATTCTTACCTTAGAAAATAGAACATTCTTGGATGCTAAAATGCAAATGCAATGCAAAGAGACAACAAGGGAAGTACAGTTTGAGTAAAAGTCTTCTAAAGGCTTAATAAAGAAAAAATGTGACCTATGTATGTCTTGAGAACTTAAATTTTCTGGTGAGATGTGTTAAATAAAAGTGTTTAAAAGCATCCTGTGAGGTGGAAGACTGCCTTTCTTGGTGTCCCAAGAGTCCTCCTAAGACATGATAGAAGAACCAGAGAAGAGCTGGGGGAATTGCCTTGAGGGGTTATCAGAGCGAAAACAAAAGCAATGTGAGGCTCAGGTAGCAGGGGGCAAGTGCAGGAGCAAGCAATGGAGTGAGGATACCTAAAACACCAGCAAATGGAAAGAAGGTGCAGTAGTAAGCACGTGCCTGGCATGTGGCTCTGGAGACAAGGAATGTTGTGAAGCTTGGCTAGGGAGAATGAAATAAGAAGCAGCTAACATGAGCATGACAAGTCAACAGATCACAAACTCAGATCAGGCCTTGCAATCCAGAAACATTTAAAAAATTTTAAAGACTGAAGATAGCTGTGTGAAGGGGAAACATTTAAACTAACTGTTTAAAAGCATTTTAGTAATGCTTTGAAAATTAGTTATTCCTATCTTGCATGCATACTTTTTTGTCTTTTTTTTTTTTTTAATATGAACATTTCACTGACATGAAATGATAGAGTTTGATCATTTTACTGAACTATGATGAACCATATTTGCTCTGGGAATGCTTATGTGTTTCCTTAAAACTAACAGTGCAAAAATATTTTTATGCTTTTCATTAAAACTGCAAGGATATGAAAAAAAAGCTGAACTTCATCGTGACCTGAGATCAAAATAAGTAACATGTCAGAATTCTCTGCAAGAAATTCAGACTCCTGTTCTAATTCCTGCATCTGAAATTTGTAGAGAAAATAGGCTTGCAAAGTGATTCAAGTCAATCCTGTTGTTAAGGATGTAGATGTGGTGTATAGGTGATGATACAGACAAAGTGTCAAAAGTGGTAGTAAGGGCTTCTTCAAGAGAATATATTACAAACCTCTGGACAAACACAGTTTCTTAAGGAAAATCTTCTACTACTTTTATATGGTCATTTAACAGTCACAAGTCAGAAATTGCAAATTTTAATGTAGAAAAATTGATTTAAACTTACAATAAAATTTAAAGATATCCTCTTTTGGCTTTTCAGTCAACCTTCAGAGAGCCCTTTTTCATTCAAGCCCCATTGATCTCTCTCTACCCAATGAGCCACATCACATCCAAGTCAGGTCTGAAGGGTGGTGTACTGAGTTATATATTCTCTTTCTGCTGTTGAAGATGAAGCATGCAATACAAAACTTAAGAGTTGCTGAGAGAAGCTGTCTCCCAGAGAGGCAAGTTGCCATTAATCAATTGCTGTTGTTAATAGGACTATTACTTCTCACAGATGTGCTTTTCAAGATACTGTGCTCTAGGGTTTTGGCATTGCACAGATCCTGATACATGCCATTGAAAATAAAACCTGCTCCAGCATATGGTTAGCTGTAAGGTAGCAATTGCTGATTCCTGTTCTGAACTTTGTTTTTTCTCAATAAATAAGATAAAACTGCCTAGCTGTGCCTACCTGTCAGGCACCCCAGCTTATCAGTTTATGGAGTGACCTATTATTTCACCCCGTTTTTGGGTTTTTTTTGGAGTGGGGGAGAAAAGAAAGGAAAATACCCAAACAAACAAACAAACAAAACATAAACAAAACAGGACAGAAAAAAAAAAAACCCTCAAAGGGAACAGTTGCCCAGGCTGGCAATACTGAAAAATACCATCCTAAACTGAAACCAGACTAACAATTTTTTCCTAATATTTTGTTCTGAGCAAGACACCAATATCTTCCTTGGGAATACAGCCATAGTAGTTGCAACAAAGTGCACTGCTTTTGCTTTTGCAAATGAATTTAATAGTATGCTTAATACCACTGGGATAAAAGATAGGTAATATGAAGCCAGATTGACTAGAAAAGTTCATACCAACTTCACTTTGGTATTTTTCATTACATTTTGTTTTAGTAAATTTCTTATTTGTGTATACAGTTCTACTGATGTAAATATTTCTATCATCTTATTTCATCTTTAACATAGATTCCAAGAAATATTATAAAAAAATACTAATATTTGGAACTGAATATTCAATGTGAAATTATTTTACATTTACACCAACACTCCATACATCTGAATTTTTTTTTTTTTTTTGGTTTGTGAACTTTTCTTTTGGTTTGTTCATAAATGAATTTCATAATATTATGATGAATGCATTGCATGTTATCTTGAATAAACAGATACATACAGAATAGAATAATCCATATATTCAGGGAAACTAAAACAGCAATCTAAGCATAACCAAGAATTTTCTTAAGATATATATTATATTTAAAGAATTAAACATTTATGTGGATATATACTTAAGTTACCTATCATGTCATGCTTGTTTTACCATTATCACAGCAAATTAAAAAAACTTGCACTCTTTATTAAGTGCTTTAATGGGAATCTTTTGTTGAATCATCTGTCCCAATTAGGGGGTATTCAAAAATATGAAATGCTGTTGTTCTTTAGCTCCGTATTAATATGATGGCTTAATCACAATTTAGGTTTTACAAGCATGAAAAGGATAGAATATCTTGAAAAATTAATCCTAGCAGTCTAATTAGTTTAATCATCACAAATTATATTATCCGTCAGTACTGTATTTTCCTGTACACATAGAAATATAAGAAGTGTAATTTATAGCTAGTCCAATAAACAGTCTGCTTTCTATGTTACTGTTCTGTTACTACCTCAAGTATCAAGAGGCATGCTAGTGTCTGTTAACCTCTTCAGATAATTTTTTTTAAAAAAGACATTTATGAGAGTCAAATTAGCATTGTAGTGTAAGAACATACCCAGGCTGAAAATGTAAAACTTTTTTTAAACTTTTGGTTGGATGCCCCTGTCATTGACCTCCACAACTATAGCAAATGGCTCATGGATCAAAATAAGAGCAGGAAGAGATCTTTCACCTGTTCCTGTCACAGGCAAAACAGACTAGACTTTAGGAAATTAGTTCAATTTATTATCAATCCAATCAGAGTACGGTAATGAGAAATAAAACTAACTCTTAAAAATACTTCCTTGCCATCCCTCCCTTCTTCCTGGGCTCAACTTCCCTCCTGAATTCGCTGCCTCCTCCGTCCAGTGTCACACAGGAACAGGGAATGGGGGCTGCAGTCAGATCATCCCATGTTTCTGCCACTCCTTCCTCCCCAGGGGGAGGACCTCTCACTCTGTTCCCCTGCTTCAGCACAGGGACTCTCCCATAGGAGACCATCTTCCACCAATTTCTCCAACCTGAATCCTTCCCACAGGCTGCAGTTATTCACAAACTACTCCTGTGTGGGGCCCTCCCATGTGGTCACAAATTCCTGCCAGGGAACCTGCTCAACTACAGGCTCCTCTCCCATGGTTCCATAGGTCCTTCCAAGATCTTGCTTCTTTGGGCATCCACCTGCCCAAGGGGTCCTCCAGGAGCTGCAGGTGGATCTGTGCTCCACCATGGATTTCCATGGGCTGCAGGGGCACAACTGCCTCACCATGGTTTGTCTGTTTCCAGATGAAAAGATAAATCAGAAAAAAAAGTCATACTTGGTTTGAAAGCAATTTAAACATCAGCTTACACAAAATGCCTTCAATCTGTGTTAGGTTCTATGGAGACAATCTTTCAGCTAATTATTTAATACATATCCATATAAATGTAAGTACCCAGAGCAAAGAGATTCAGCTCTGGATTAGGAAATGCAAATCAGCTTCAGGAATACCAGCAGCAAAGCTAACAAGAGATTAGCATAGAAGCTGCAAAGCTAACAGGGGATTACCTTTCAGAAGAGCTTACTAGTTTATTGTCATGAACAAAAAATGTAACAAAAAAGATGAGAGCAAGAATAACTATGAAGAAAAACATTCAGAGTAAAATTACTAAACTGTTCCTGCAGTGAATATATGCCACTGTATTTCTAAGCACAGGCCTGAATATACACTTCACACTAGACCTATCTCCAAGCAGCTGTAAGTCAAGGGTGCTCTTAAAAGCAAGGTACTTTAAATTAATTTCTAAGCTTCACCCATATTATTCAGCAGCTCAGTTTGAAGCATGTTTCTGTCCAGAGATCGTTGGATTCCCATTGTATAAAGTTAAAATGGATATGCCTTAGAAAATGTAAGGACAGTAGGGCAGAGACCTTGGCTGCTTGGCTGATACTGCTTCAGTTTCCAACATACACACAAACACACATATATGAGTACAAACCTAAAGGACACACCAGTGAAAAGAAGGATGTACTGTTGTACAGTGTTGAGAGGCACTAAGTAAAAGAAGGTAGAAGACTTGTACAAATAATAGACCATATAAATAAAATGTTTATGCAGTGATGTCCTAGAGAGTACTGGAAATTGTATTTCTGCAACAGAAAATTGTCTTGAAATGTGGAAAATGACACCCAAGGTTTATTTTGTCCACAGAGTAGCAGAACTATTATTTCACAATATTCAGTCCTATTTAAATATGTTTATACTATAATTATATGTCACTTGAAAAACCCTAATCTCAATATGCTGAACTGTACTATCTATCTGCATGGCAAAGTTGAAAAAACTGAGAAAGCTGAATTCATTTCAGATGGGGTCTCACCCAAAATCATTATCAAGGTTTTTCTTGTAAGTTGAATGCTTCCACTCTGTGTTCTGCTTCAATGAGAGCAAGCATTTGCTTCTCATTACCTCTGTTCCATAGAATAGCAGACACCTTCCTGAAAAGAAGTTTGGAATTCATTGGTTTGGAGAATATTAGATATAACAACCTAACTCTCATACTCTTACCTGTTCTGGTTTTGTATTAAGTTATTGGTTTGATCTGCTTTTTAAAATTTTAATCATGTCAATAATTACATAGTTTCTGTTCTGGAAGGAACAGGAGAGTTATAACATATAAGGGATCTGAAAAATAATTTCAGCAAACTTCAGGTCCTTTCCTAGCCAAAAACAAAACTGCAGTCCCTTAGAAAGTTTTTGCAAGACATACCTCCATACACTAGCAAATTAATTAGGAAGCCTTCTCTTTTTGGAGCTGGAAGTATAGCTAAAGCATAATAAAAAAACTATGAATATCCTAATTTGTTTCAGCCTGTCCCTACCATAGTGGATACATATGAAACATTGTACATATTCATTTTTGTCTAAAACAACTATTTTGTTCTTAGCTGCACAGTTGATATGTATAATGAAAGGCACATAAATTTTTAAACACTTTAAGTATTTAAATTTCAAGGTCTTGATCCCAATCTTGTCTTTAGACTGCAGACAAAGCAAGTAGAGCACCACGCTGTATCCCATTGAGTAAAGTGCATGTGTACATCTCTGATTGTCTGGACTAAATCCACATTGAAGCATTTTCTCTTCACAAATATTTCAATGAATCATACCTGGTACAGATGAATTAGCAGCAGCATGAAAGGATATTGAAGTAAATCTGTGAGCCTAGTCCTTCAAAGACTTTTAAATAAACCAATGCAAAAGGAAAATTGTTTACCATCCCTATTTAGTAGGCAGTTGTTACATTGAAATTGGACAGGTGTAAATTAAAATTATCCACACAAATTTACTTGAGATGCTAGATCAATTAAATTTTCCAATTCAATTATGCTGACATAATATTTGTGACATGCATATTGCACATTATTTCACTTTTGGGTAAATCAGTCTCAAACCATTCATTATTAAAACCCTACCATTATTATGCCTGCCTTAAACTGAAGAGTTTTGTGATGGTGTCACACCTGAATGGTGCAGGTTCAGGAGGAGATGGATCTGTTTGCCAACCTTTCTTCCCACTGCTGCTACAACCTTCAAGACAAGCATGACTTCATATTTTACCCAGAATTCTGTGCTTATTACTACTAAAACACAAGATAATACCTTTAGCTTTTGAACTGCAGAACTACCTTTAAAATGACAAATATAATCTTTAAGTCAAAAATAATGACATTGAATTTCCTGTGGAAAATATAAAGTTGCTGCAGTTGTCCTTATGGCAGTTCTGTGGGATGTAAACATCCTGATATTGTAGGCTTTACTGAGGGTCTCCTAAGATTGTGGGAAAATGATTTCAGCCTAATGGCAATTAAGCCTCCAATACCAAAATCACTTGTTTCTATAAAACTATGATGTATCTGCTACAGTTACAACCCTCTACCACAATAGTCATAGAATATGGTATCAGCAATACCAGAAAACAGCAGTTATTTAAGAGAAAGCTGAACATTTGGCTTTTTAATTCCTGAAACATATGGTTAGTGAAGATTTCAAGGTCTATTTTCAGAGTTTGAGGTCTCCTATGTGCTGCTAAATTGTCTTGACTTAAATAAAGCTGTGAGTACTTTGCATGTTACATTCTGAGTGTTCAAATTCATCTTCCTCCCACCTTTTTGCCCTCCTCCATGACACTCTCGAAAGATAGAGTCAATAATGCCACTGATTGTATCTTCTGGAAAATTCTTACACCTACACAATATTTGTAACAGACTCACAATTTTTCTTTCATTATTTAAAATACAATAAGCACTTACTTGTGTTGGAAAGACTGTAATTTCTGCCTAAACCTTCAGGTTTAATTGGGTGGTTTAGACTCCTTCTTGGGAAAGAGCAAGGGCACCCGTAATCTTGCAACTTTTGACAAGTAACTTTGACATACTACTTACTAAGTCTCAGTAACTTACTGCAATACAAGCAGTTGGATGGCCAGATTCAGAAATAGCCTTTAAAAATGTCATTCTCATGCTTGCTGGTTTGTGGAGCAAGATAAAATACTGATCCTAAAGACTTTACCAGATTTGAAAGCTGTATTTTTCTTTTTCTCTAGACAGAGTAATACTCTCTTAAGTTACTCTCAAATTAGTTTGAAGTAAAAATTCTGACCTTTAACAAGTCCAAATTTATATGCAAGAGAAAGGGAACGTGTATGAGTGCTTCTCTCTAGTAGGAACTCAAACAATGCTTACAAGAGTCTTCAAGAAACACAGCACTTTTAGATATTAACAATGCTGGATACAAATTCCCCACATACACATGATCTCAGTAGACTAGCTACACATAATGGATTTAAGAAATGCTTTTACTATGCTTATTTTTTTTTTTTTCTTGCAGTTGATTGAAGTTGAGTGCTTTTTTGTTTCTTTGGTTTGATTGATTTGTTTTCAATTTGGTTTATTTTATCATACATGACAGTGTTAGACTGAAATCTGCACATGATACTAAGTTACTTGCAACAAATATAGCACTATTTCCTTTCTGGTCTATTGACCCTGAGCTCAGACTCTCATATAGTGTAAAACTTTTGCTCTGGAAGATTTTCTCCCCATTTACTTAAGTTTAGTTTTCAAATCCTAATTGCTCTGTTTAGATTTTCTCTCTGGTTGTTAATTTCTTGTTTTCAGAGAGCAAAGCCCACTTAGTTGGCTTAGGAAGTTATAAAGGATCAGAAAAATGGCAAATTTCTATGCCCTCTGCAAATATTTCCTTCATCTCTTAGTTATGTTGCTAATAATGGAGCTACTTTTATTTTCCCAGTTTCTATTTTTTTTCCCTGTGATTCATGTTGCACATCAGCTGATGTCTGCTGTCACGTACCCCTGCAGGTTAGTGTCCCAGTTAAACCACCACAGCTGCATGGATGCTTTGGTCACTTGGTTAGTAAAACTTAAAGTGGGGAAGAATTGTTATTCCAGCTGTCTGTGATACTTTGAACTGCAAATGCTACTATGCCAACCAAGTGTAACATTACTATCAGTAACTACACAATAATGCTTTGGTTGGCAGCATGTGTCCAAAGCCGTGGTTGAGAGCTTGACCTAGTGCCTAGGGTAGTCTGCTTTCTGCTTTTTATATTGCATTGCACCTTGTTGATGCACCTTCTTCTTGGTAATGTTTGGCCAAGACCGCTTCCACTGCTTCATTGCCACCACCCTATCATGTCGGTCACTCACAGATATTGTGCAGAACTAATTTCTTCTGCCAAACCAAGGTCTTTGGCAGAAATGCCATGGGCAGTTCATCCACTCCTACTTCTTGTTGGATTCATGCTAGAAGTATCTCGGTCTATTTTATGTTAGCACTTCCACGAGTGGAAACACATTACGAGATCAGCTCTTCATCAATTCCGCTGGAGCCGTTTTATTTATCCAGGTGATTCCAGGGGATTTCCAATATTATGGGATTTAAAATGACTCCCACTGATTCTTCTTGAGGTGCAAATACTTCTAGGATTGTCCACCAGAAGTGGCACAGCCTGAGTTCACCAGATCAAGTACCTGGTACAGTTCCAGGTACACAGAGCAGTGCAGGCACTTTAGTTCATTGATGACACTGGCAGTTTTTCCTGGGACCACTTTGAGAAAGTCAGAGGTACCTCAATACTCAAAAACAGCACATTGGCAAAGGCAACATATTTAAGCTGTGTACCTATTGCCATCCACATAGACACATATCTTAATCTACTCTTGCATCATAGTGTGTGTTTGGTTCTTCATTGCCTGTGTGATAATTGAACAGAATTTGGGCGAGACTGTGATGCTGATGGTGAAAGATGTCTTTAATACAGACTTTTTATACAATCTAATTCTCACTGTGTCAGGAATCTGCAAACAATGCTTTGCATGAGGCTTTCCTGTTGGTATTTCCAAATTTGAATGCTTGTTTCAATTTGCAATCCCAGTGATTTCTTGATATGTTTTTATTTGAATGTTTCACATTTAAAATGCAAAAAAAATTGAAAGTACAACCAGTTGCTTTCTAAATCTATTTAGTTTCTTCAACACATTTGACTAAAACTTGTGGTGGTGATACAGGCACACACATGCTACATTTGCACATTGGTTTTATTGATAAGTTTTTTCTTTTATTTTTTCCTGATTATTGAAATTCTCTGTTATATATTGCAATTCAAGGCATAATACAAGAGAAAAAAGCAACACTGTGTGTTTTTCTGTGTTCAGAAACTGTTGATAAGAAGGTATAAAGAAAGAAAAATAGACAATTTTAATCCCAAAGATGTACATTAAAAAAACTGGGATGACAACCATAAAATCAGTGACAATGACAAAAGTGACAAAGTGACAATGACAGAAGTTCCAAAATTCATCAAAATGTTTGTGGTTTTTAATTATTTGGGATATTATGTATCTACATGGATTATATTCATCTTTTGATAAAATTGTTTTAGGTGAATAGAAGTAACTGTGAATGTAATAAATTTGGTCTTTTGACAGGTTTTTTTTACAACAAACACGTTTAATAATTTAAGTAGCTTTAAAGAAGTAGATCAAGAACAGCTGCATCTTGTGTATGAGAATAATAAAGAGTCATGAAATCAGAGTCTTTCTGGTGGTGCTCTGCTGAGAGCAGCTAAATGCTACTATTGGGCATTTTTGTTACTGTTCTAGCATGGAAAAAACTCCTTAGGCATACTGCTGACAAGTCTTGGAGACTGTTTTGTTACTCTCTGTTGTCATCACCAGTCTTGTTGAATCACTTAGATCACATAGCAGGCATAAGATATTCAAGAACTTTTATACATCTATAAAAAATAATTTCAGTCCTGGGTCATGGACAGGGGAATCCTGAAAATGATTTACAAGAGAAAAACAGTTCACAGTAACCTCAGTGTAACCTGATCCTTGGCTGTAAACAAAGAAGCGGGAACTTAATCTCTCAGGGTGATGTGGCTGACTGCATTGTTGGAATACTGCATATTCTACTGCTTTTCATGTTTAGCAAATTGGAGAAGACAGAGAAAAGAATCAAAAATCACTGAGTTCGGAGAAAATGCCTTGGAGGAAGAGACTTAAAAACTTAATCTGTTTAGCATGTCAAAATCAAGATTGAAGGATGGCTTGACACAATGCATAAGTATTTCCTTGAGAAGCAGATACCTAGCATTAAAGATCTTTCTATTTTAGCAAAGAAAAGCTTTAATAAACCATAATAACTAGAATTCAGACACAGTCAAGGTAGAAAGAGGACATGAATTTTTAAAAGAAGGATGTCTGCACTGACTCAAACTGATGGAAAGAGACAGAATCTAACTGTTGCTTTCTGGCACAGGAACAAATGTCTTTTAAAAATAAACAGTTGGCATCAACTGGCTGAAATTCAGTGGCAGATATCATACATAAGGTCACAGTAGATGGCATAATGCCCCCTTCTGGCCTTAAGCACAGGTAAGAAATACCTGTATGAATATTAAGTATCACAGCTACAAAGCAGAACCACATTTGCATTCACTAGTTTGTTTCAGGGTAGACGCTAATAATTAGTTTCATTAGGAGATGCTAATAATATACATCTACATCTTTGAGAGTTGAACTCTACAATCAGATGTCTGAGTAGAGCATTATTGCAAACAAAGCTACTTAATTCATGTAGGATAATCAACTCAAACAATGGTATACATATTAAGTTGGAATCTTGATGTGGTGAGGACAAAATCTGAGTCGCAAGAGCTCAACACTGGAAAATACGGTTCTGCTTCTGTCCCAACAAGAGCAGTTCACTTGTGTCCTTCATCAAGTGACCAAACAGATAACCAGTAGATGGTTTTAGCACATGTATTCTGTCTAGCAATTGTTGCTCTTTATGCACATCCCACCTGCTAGAGCACTTTTTTCAGAAGAGGAATCTAGTGTATGTGAAGGGCCAAGTCCTTTGTTAAGGAGATTCATGCAGGTTTTTGAGAGTCCAGAAATACTTAACAGATTATGAGTGACTGTACTACCATGTGGACAGATCTTCTGCATTAGGAGGCTTGCCTGGCTCCCACCTAACCCCCATGTTATGAACCCTTCATCACAAGAGCGGGCCAAACTAATCAGTGGTAATCAGTCTAAACTGTCCAAAACCTTAGTTCAAAGGCTGCATATTAATTTCAGTCCTTCTTCTTGCTTAGATAAATAAACTCTGTGCTGTTCTTTTGCCTTTAATTTTTATTTATGTGTTAAAATGTAAGAATTAGTCCAAACAACTTGTGTGATTTAGCCATATAAACCATAAAGAAATCAAAATCCTTAGCAAAACTTTTTTTTTTTTTTTTTGTCGTAGACAATAAAGCCTTACCTGGGTATCTTACCTCATACTATCCTATAATACATATAGACTACATATAGACTAGGAAAGAATATCTGGAAATATTTGCCAACTGTAAGAAAATTGAGGTGGGTTTGATTTCAATTGTAATTAATGCAAAACAATCTTAAGCTTATTTACATATTTTCTTAAGGAATAAAGGTTAATTCTATGAATAGAATGCACTATACTTTGCAGAGAAAAGAATTAATGTAACAAATTAGTAAAGTCAAAATTTATATGGTTATATTTTTCTCTATGGCCAAACCTAAAACCTCAGGTGGTCTTAAGTCCTAATACCTAGAAAAAGATTTTTCATTAATGGATTTGTCTGATTTCAAGTTGGAGCTTTCAGGCACACAAAAATGTCTTGCTGATGATTAGAATAGATTTTAAACCCTGTGAAATTAACAGGAATATTTTTTGGCAACTATTGGTTGCTACATCACAGTAATCCTGAATGAAAAATAGAGTTGGTAACAATCTAGTTGTCTGCTACAGAAAAAGGAAATTTAAAATATTGCAGTGTCAGTATCTCCAAGACAAAACACAAAGGCAAGAGCATAGTATTCCTTAGTAAGAATGTATGTTACATAATGCCTTAATAGGAATTGAGTTTATTTTAATTACTTTTAAAACATTTTACTGAAGTATTTAATGCATGTAAGTTTAAAGCACAAGCTGACAATTTTTAGAGGAGTTATTTAAAAGTACACATAATAAATGGGCATTCTTATGTCTGTATGGTAAGGTCCAGAACATTTCAATATCAGAAAGAAGTGCAAGACTTCATAAGCAGATTTTGATGAGACACTTCATGACCAGAATTAAAGGGCTCATAGTCAATATCAAAATTACATGTTAATGACTAAGCTTAAAGACTTCACAGTTCAGAAACTGATGGAAGGAATTTGCCCTTGGAAATAAGTTGAGACATTGCTTGGTTTGTTTCTAGAGGTAATTACTATTAACTTGGGGTTTTTCCCAGCAATGCCTCAAGGGCAAATGAGTAAATCAAGTCTGTTTTGATAATTTGCATACAAGGTACCTTCTTAATTGTTTTTAACCATAAAGCCAAGGCACTTGAATGCTGCTTGGGTAATTGAGCTCTGAAGTGCATCACTTCTCTCCTCTACATATTTCAAGTCGATATAGATGGCTTACAAAAAGCTTTCTTCTTACTTCACTTTTGGGGCAGTCTCACAATTCTTAAAATGTAGAAAAGGAGAATTCCCTGTGATCCACCAAGTCCAAAGGCTACAATTAGACAGTATCCTTATTCAAGCCTCACAGGCTCTGGATGAAGAGAAAAAGTTGATTCCCCTTTCTCCCTGCATACATTTGCATAATTTCTGGGTACAGTATGGCCCCTTGTGAGATAATATACATCTTTTTTGCAAGGAAGCCATCCTTCCTGGCTTAGCAGCATCTTTGAAGGTACTTGCCAGTGGCAAAAGGAATTGTAGCTCGTAAAGAATGATCGCAATGATCATTGTAATTACCAGTGAGCATGCTGGGGCCCTAACAAGACTGATTCTGGATTGTCAAGCCTTCACTGTAAAGGTATATAATCACTATTTCTACATTAATAAAGATACTTCTGGCTCAGGACTTTACAACATTGCTTGTGAAACAAAGCACACACACTGTGATGGTTCAATTGTTGGCGTATTACAGAATGGCATATACACAATTGTTGGCATTTTACATGTAAATCACTTGTTTTGTCCTCTAAAACCAATGGTTTGATCTCTTTGGATGCACAGTACAAAAGGCAGATATCAAGTGCAACTGAATAAGACAAAAACAATCTTGAAAGACATCTAAAAGATGCAGCTTTTGCCTTACAGATGTTTAATACTGTCCTCCAACTGCTCAAGCTTTAGTACTATATTGACTTTTCCTTTTATGTAGGCACAATAGAAATAATAAACATTTTGACGTAATTCTATCATAACAGAAATGTAATACTGTGTATGTAATTAAACAAGATTTTGTACAGCTCCTTTCTCTTATGGCTCCTATTCTAGATACTGTAATTAATCAGTGATAAAATGAAAAATTTTTATCTATCTTACAAGGATCAGTGATAGGGAAAGCAGTGCCTTTAATGGCTTACTGATCATACAAATACTTCACTAATTTTCTAAAACAAGCCCTACTAAAGAGAAAATTAAAAAATATAGTTTAGCTTCCATCTCCAAATATGACAAGGTAATCCTTTTAAGATTAATATTAAATTGATTTCAATTAATTAGGTTGTAAGTGTATACTTCCTCTAGCAAAATCATTATTATTTCTTCCTAGGCTGCATGCCTGGAATGTCTACTGAAGGCAGACAAATATCATACCATGAATTAGAGAAGTGATCTGAGCAAGGGACGCCTAGAGTACTAAGGCCACGGGGTATTAGCTCATGTCTAGAGGCAGTGTAGTTTGCTAATCTGTTGCATTAAGTAGAAAAACTAAAACAAACCTATTTGTGACCACTGCATCCAGAGATGAGCCTTTCAACTGGACTGTCTCTGTTACCTTGCTCTTCTGCTTTCAGACAGCATGGGCAGAGCTGTCTGCCTTCACCTGCTGGCTTATACACCCAGAGCAGGGAAACTCTAAATCTACATAAGCTTGTAAATAACTAATGGTCATTATGGGTGCCAAGCGTGTGGAATTAGTATTAAGTAGCTTATGCTGTAAATCACAGCCCTGAATGCTGTATGCTAACTCCACGTGCAGGCAAGCTTTGATATATCTTTTAATATGACTACAGGGGAGAAAATGTGATCAGCTGCCACCCTGTTTAAAGTGTCTTTATTCAGGACTTTGCACAGACCAGAGTGGCAGAACACAGAAGAACACAAATATCTCCACCTTTGAGGTCAGGACATGGATGCTCATTCAGTAACATCTTTGATAACTCAAATGGAGGTGAGTGGGGAAAACTCTTTTCAGGGATAGGTTGCCAGTCTGCTAAGCACCTTCTTCTGTTACATACTGTTGCTCAATAAATCCTTTATATTATTGAAACAACATTGGAGCCTCCCTGGAGGTGACAAAGTTTCAGTGTCAAGTAGGTTTTATCTGCTTCACCTGACTTTTATGGCAAGTTTCAAAAGTTTTCCAGTGATGAGTGATTCCTTCTAGAGTTAAGCCCTATCTCTTTTTGCTTTTTTTTTTTCTTTCTTCCATTTTTATCCTTAGTTTTTGCATTTCTTGATAAGACAATCAGAGGTTTCTCTACACTCCAGGTTTTGTTTTTCTAGCTCAGCCCTATGACAGCATGGTGCTACCAAGGAAAGGTTTCTTCAACATTTGCAGAAATACAAACTGTGACTATTTCATCTGAACAACCCTACTAACACAGGTATCTAATTATGTCAAATATATAATTTTTGCTCGATATATAATACAACTTCTTTACTACTTAAAATGGATTACTATATTCTTAAAAATGAAGTAATTATTTGTTAAGCCATTCACAATGTTGTTCCTACTCAGTGTTGCTGTTGTGACTGTTTCTCTAACTGTGTTTTTTTGGGTTAGCCCCCATAGGCAACTCAGTACCACACAGCTGCTTGCTCAGCTTCCCCATCCCAGTGAGATGGGAGAGAGAATCAGAAGAGTAGAAGTGAGAAAAGCTGTGGGTTGAGACAGAGACAGTCTAATGAGTAAAGCAAAAGCTGTGTGCTGAGAAACGTAAAATATGGAATTAATTCACTTCAGTAGGCATATATTTATTCACTTCAAGAAAAGCACCACTTTATCACATGTAACAGTTACTTGACAGTACAGATACTATAACTCCAAGTTACATCCCTCCTTCCTCCATCTTCCCCTGTTTTTGATGAACATGGTATCTTGGGGTACAGGATATCCCTTTCATCTGGGTTCAGCTTCTTGGGCACTCCCAGCCTGCTGCCTGGCAGAGCAACATGAGAAGCAGAAAAGGCCTTGACACTGTTCATCCCCATTCAGCAATCAATAAAATATCCCTGTGTTACCAAAACTGTTTTAATCACAAATCCAAAACACTGCAATATACCAGCAACTATGGAGAAAATTATATCAGCCAAAACCAGCATAATCTCTACTCCTTATTCCACACCATTTAGATCATTCACAGGCTCCACTCTATACCATAAGTTTTCATGAGCCATCAACCCCCTCTCCATCCTTTGATTTCTGTAGATATCAATCACTTAGTCTATGAGCTGCTCCTGAAACCTGCCCACTGAATTCTTTTAGCCTGTGTGTCTCTGTATGTTCTGGTGGTCACTTGGGACAGGAGAGGTGATGTGATGCATCATGTTCCTGGACACCAAAGGACCTCTGTCCAGGTCACTGCAGCACGTTGACTGCTTTTTGTAAGCCTTTTTCTCCTGCTGTAGTACATAGCATCTGTTAGCCAGCTGGAAACTAGAGCATAGGCATACCTTGAACTGTTTGCAAAACCTGTGTCAGTGATCTGGCTGACATTTCTAAGAGAGTTTTAAAGACTGTGCAAATTTCTCATGGGTAATGAGAAAATGCCAAACTTAGATTTTTTCCTTTTCTACACAACTGGAAACAGCCCTGTAGAGAGCATCTAAGCAGATGGTTGTTCACATGGAGAATTTTTGACTAGTCTTAAATGCTCCCAACAAACCAGGTAAAAAGCAATCATGTGCTGTGATTGCAAGTGAAATGAGTGTTATTTTAAAAACTACTTTTGGAATTAAGAGAGAAGTGCAGGAGAAAAAAAGGTACCAAATGTTACATTACTATGTTCTCTTGAAAACAAGGGGTTTTATTTATCTTTACTTGGTATATGAGGTGCCAATGAGGTTACTAAATTTTATGCCAAATTCGACGTTTAATGGAAGAGAATGGATCTTAAGCACTTAGTATTCTTTGTTAATTATTTAATTACAGAAAATCTCGAATCAGTCATCCCTCTGCCTCTTCCCTAGTCCTTCATTCTTCCAAAAAAAATTTGTCTTGTAGAAAGTAGATGTTCCTCGCTGTCACTGTGACCACATCTACATCTACATTTTTTTAAAATTATAGTGCTTATAAATAATTTGCAACACCTGTTTTTAGAGGGCAATTAAGCTCTATTTTTATGATCTGCATCAATATTATTTTCAGCCCTTAAATGTGCACCTTAATATAACCAGCAGTAAAATTTCTGATTCACCAAATAACCATGATATTAATACAGAAATTTTGTTCACAGTTTAACAATCCCTTAAAATGTATTCTGCAATAGATTAATCAATTAATTAAATAATGACCGAATTCTTCCTAAAAAATCTTTGCCTTTACCAATTCTCAACAAGATGACTTTTAGTGCTGAAATTTAAGCCCCAACCATGTTTTAAATGTTTCCTATTTGTTAATTAATTGAATAATTCCCCCCCCCCCAAAAGAAAATAGTTTCAAGAATAATAGCCATTTCATGTACAGCTAACCCAGTAACAGTTTACAGGGGAAAATGACACTAATTGCATGTTGGTTCTATAGTCCATATCAGTCTTTTTGATATACATGCCAGGTAATTGCCAAGGTAAAAATTCCTTATTTCTGGCTGAGACCCTTCTGAGCAGAGGTTTGTGAACAGGTTCTGTTTAGCATGTGTGCAGTCAGACTCATACCTCCTGTTGGAGTCAGACCGCCTAGGCATTAACTGCAAGTGTACAGAGAATTTATATCCCATGCTCCCGCCCTGAGCAAGTCAAATCATGTGTGCAGTACCTGTGCAGCTGGTGTGACACTGGCCTTACTGTAGCTGCACTGTATGGCTAAACTGCTTATATTCCATAGACATCATCAGGTGTCTTCAAATTCAATAGCAGAAAAAAAACCATGTGTCAGTGCTTCACATTCCCTCCTTGTCCCATAGTAATATTGAAAGTTCAGGTGTCAAGTTTGAACAGCAAAATCGAAGAAATCTGATTTCCAGATTTCAGATCAAGTTCATTTCCCTAATGACTGACTGTCACCTCTAGTAATACAGCTTCAGCCTAAAAAGGCCATAAACCAAAATTAAATTGCTAGAAAAATGGAAGGTGTTCTTAGTTAAAAAAAGAAAGATCACCCTTAATGTAATATATTTTACATAGACAGGGCTGCCATAAACTCAGCATATTTGAAGCCACAGTTTGATGAAGGACCCTTGCTCTATGCAGTTATAAACCCAAGATGATTTCTGAGTATGATCTACAGCTCCTATAGGTTGTATTTAAGTGCTTACAACTTTGAGGAAAAAACAGAATTCAGCAACATATCAGGACAAGCTGCACTGGAATTGAAGGAGAAATAGTATATCCTGGGTTTAAATAATGGCCTAAAAACTGCCTGAGATCTCAGGGCAAAAAAAGACAACACCTGAACAAAGAGCATATTTAGAGGAACTAAGCTGCTGGTAAAGTTGTTTTATTTGTTCTCTTTAGAGCAGAAGGCTTCAGCTGTTGTTCAATCTTTGTAAGATGGAAAGCTTTGAGATGGAAAGCTTTTCTAGTAGTGGGTCTCTGCTGCTTCATCTGCAAAGCCTTAAGAGCAGCTCTAAGAATGTGGAGTAAAACACAAAGCTCATGAATGTCTGAGCAGATAAAGATATGCAAATTAGACCTTCATGTCAGACAAATATCTACTGCATCACTTAATACAATCTGGGTTCTTGACTGCTCTACATAAAACTAGGAAGTGACTACACACAACCAACTTCCCTGACTAATTTAGAATGAAAATTGCACACTACTGAAAGGCTTTAATAAATAAAAATATGATCTGCATGTGATGTGAACTGGGAAACTGTTGAGTTACACGCGGCAAAACTATCAGTTTACACTTTCTCAAACAAGTTTAAACAATATTTACAGTTAACTAAAGTGCAACCTGAAAGAGCTGCACCTGTATCAGCAAAAGAGAAATAAGAGCTGCTGAGCTTTTCCCTGAACAGGGACATATCACAATGCCTGTCAGATCATTATATATAAGCAATGAAACTCTTTTCCTGACTCTCTGGAAAAATCCAATCTTGTAAATAGCTTCTCTAACAGACAGAAGCCTCAATTTGAAGATGAAGGGTTTTTGGAAGCAGTATGGCTTAAGAAGTTCCTGCCTTGGCAAGCTGTCACAGCTCACTGTCCTCTATTCAGCTATTTGCTGGATTCCCCTGTGGTCTGAGGGCAGCTTAAAATACAAGAGTACAGAGACAAAAAAAAAAGGAGAGAGGGAGGAAAAGGCACCAGTGTTTAAAGAGAATATTTTGGTCCAGGTTGAACCTGGCCATGCAATAATTTGGTTTGAAAAAGCTGACAACCTACCAAGTTGCAGGAGAAATAACAAGAGCAGGCACAGTGCGGGTTTGGAGGGTGACAGGAGCTTTTGAAATCAGCATTGCTACTAGAGCCATTCATCCAAAACTAAAAGAATTATTTCGTATCACAAGATGTGGATGACAAAATGAGAATCAAGTGTTATGGCTCAAGAGAAAAACTTCCTACCACTTAAAGATACACATATAAGGAAACGAAAGAAGGATAAATACAATTTTATTAACGGCATCTGATTTTAAAATTAGCTAAAATTAAAATAGCGTCACCTTTTCATCTAAAATCAGCCATGCTCCAGTTACAAGACAATTAAAAGTTAGCAAAAGACATGATTTATTTACCTGAAAGTGTAATTAATCTATGGTAGAATCTACATTTTTTAAATAAACATAAGGATTTTACAGTCAACTTCAGAATTCACCATAAAATCTTCTACAGTTACTTTAGAGAAAATTAAAATAATGCATTGATATTTTCATGCTTCCGGACATGTGCAGGGACTCACTGAGGGGAACTGAAAAAAAAAGCATCTAAAAATAGGTTACCACATTATTCTTGCACTTTTCTCAAATTTACACTGATTTTTGTCAGGCAGAATATATTAGGTTAGAATGATCAGTGTTTTAATCTACAGCACTATTGTAAACCAGTCCAAAAATATCATACACTGATTTTGTACGTGGCTTCTTATGTGACTTATTTTGCTTATAACATTATGGATCTTCTTACCTTTAAATCCAAAGAGACTATTTTAAAATGCATGCAAATCTGTGCAAGTCAGACTGTTGCCCATCCAGGACCATAATTAAGTCGAGGAAAAACAGGTACTGTAATGGTTGGAGAGCAAGTTTGCATTATGGCAGTTTCCTGTAGGTTTTCCTAAGGACACTGCTATGATTTCTACCACCAGTGTTATAGGCTACTTATCTGGAAGGAAGCTTAGTAACCCTGAGTTACTTTTTACAGAAATGTGTTTAAAACCTGGCATAATCTTAAAAAGGCCAGGTGATAAATAGCTGTCATTGGTAAGTAGCAAGTTCTTTGAAAAGTGCTAAAATTAAATTAAGGACATAAAATAAATGTGTGAAGAAAAATCCAAATTTGGAGGAAACTATGTTGAACAATATAGGAGACATACAGAGTAAAATATTCCAAACAGTCAACAAGTAATGAAGTCTAAGTTTCAGTGCAAGATACATTCAGTGTACTGCCAGACAATACCACTTGGTCAAAAATTCAAGAAAAATATGTGCTATCTTTAATGAATTGCAGTGATCTCATCTGACTGATGAAGGATCTTATGCAAGGAAAAAGAAAGCCTACTGGCCTTGGGATTGTCTAACAAATGTTTCATCTGGCAGTTTGTAGTGACGTATAGTATATACATGTATATACATGTCAGCATATGGTTAAAAAAACGCATGTGTGTGCACAGTTATTTCTCAACAAATTAATTGTATTCTCCATCCCTGCTGCTGAAATTTCCTAACAAGTCTAACAAAGATAGTTAGAAGCAAAACCCAAATATTTTCTATGCAGATAGCTTAGAGGCAGAAAAGCTTTACTTTTATACAGTACCTGTGATTTGAAACTTAAATAACTAAAATACTTTGGGAGAGATTTTATTGGATTTCTTTAGCTCTTTTTTCTTCCCTATGTGCACTGAACTAGAATTTCAGGACTGCTGAGTGATGTCATTTTACTTAATAAAACTAGCTGGAGGGTCTTTGAAATTTTATGGCTTCTGCAGTATAAAAAAAATCAAAATCATGCAATATTCCCAGTCCTTGGCAGGAGCTCCCAGAGGAAGGAATTAGTTTTCGCTTAACTATAAGAGTGCTTAGGTTGCGGGCAGAAAGGCACAGGGAGCATCAAACTAAGGTTTGTTTCTGAAAACGCTGAGACATCGTTTGATGTTTCATACTTTGAAGGGAAGCTTAGCTTTGCTGAAGACGGAAGCTGCAATGAAGGATGACAACTTGTTCAGAGGTGCTTTGAACAGAACTTTAGCACTAATTACAGCAAAGGCCAGGCAAAGACCAAGGCACTAACATTTTTTTGCTAAAGATACACAGCAGGAACTAAGGATGTTTTGAAACAAAACTGATTGCTAGAGCAAAGAACTTAGTCTTCATATAATGTAGCTTCTGTTCTTCTTTTTGTTAGGATTTTTGCTTTTTTTTTTTTTTTTACTGTGCTGATGGCTTGAATGGCTTTAAATGTTTCTGCAATAATTTGAAGTAATACATCCTGAAATTTATGGGGAAAATAAATAATAACTCTTGTAACTCGGATTGTAATACATTTAAGCTATACATCCAATTCAGGTTAATTTTTCTGTTTCCAGTTTCTGTTGATTTTTGATTTGAGTATTTGAATAATCCATGTAATTTTGCAAGAAAAATTATGTCTAAGTTAAAAGATTGAAGTCTGTCAAAATTAAGAGGACAAAGGAGAACTCCATTGCATAATTCATCTTGACAACTAAAACTCTGAAATATCGTGGAGTAGGGTAGAACTGTGTAAGAAAAAATATTGGAAAAATTAGAAGTAGTTACTGCAATAATCAGGAATTACAAGGGGTCTCTGCAGTCTAGTCCTGAGATATAACAAATCAGTATAGTTCTTCTCAGACTGACTTGTACCAGTTTTCATGGCTCTTTATACTCCAGTTGGTAGCCTCATTCATTCAGATCACCACTCCTTCAGTACTTAAACCTCCTAATTTTAGATGAATTTGTTGTGATCTGTTAAAAACCCTTGTTATCTACAAGCATCATAATTTAGGTCAAACAGTTCTCCCTCTCAGAACATGCTGACCTACTAAAAATCCTTACTAGCAAATCAGACATGTAATTTGTTCATTATTGTTGTGGTGTTTTTATTCTTTTTATTCTTTGCATTTGATACAGAACTACTTGCAGTGGTATTCATAATCTTTACTTTTATATCTGGCTTTCCAGAATGATTTATGTCAGTCAGTAGCTGTGCTATGTCATGATTGCCACATTAATAACTGCTTTCAATAATTCTGGTGGCATTATTTGATATCTGAAGCCCTGAACAGAGAACAAACCATTCAAGTACTGCTTGCTCTTTTGGTGTCCCATCTGACCTTTCACTATTTACATTACTTACCTGCAGTTCTATACACCTATACATCTTTCTGATGTCTAATCCTGTTTTATTTGCTGCCATAGTTTCATTTATCAGCTCTTCTCTGCATGTTTTATGGTCACATATAAAGTTACATATATACCTCTCAAATTTCTTAAATATTTAAGCTTTTGTTTGCCAGTATAGACCAAGGTCAGCCCAAATAATAATATTTCTTTAGGCTGTGAGGTAAGCAATACCTTCTCTAGTCACATTTCCAAGTTTTTAAGATTTCTACTAACTCCCTTGAAGATTTATTAGTGTTTGAACCATTTTTTCATCTTCCTTGTTGTGTTTCCCTATGCTCTCACAGGTGAAAAAAAATTCACTAAAGATAAAAAGTTTCCTGCTTTAACTATCTTCCTTGCCTTACCCAATGGACATTTTCCATCTGATCAGACAAGTTGTAATAAGCATTATTTTCTGAAATCTGCTGGATGATATCTTGCAAGAAAAATTCTGGTGCTATATCTTACATCTAATCTTGGCATTCAAGCTGGTGACAAACAGACCTGTGTTTTGGTAGGAATCTAGAAACCTCTCTCCCTTCACTGTTACATTCAAAGAGAGGGAGTTTCTCTCCAGCTCTCAGCTGAGAAAATGCAAAGCCTTAACATTGGCAGAAATACAGCAAAAATAATCCCTGGTGGAACAAGGTGTGCGCTTCTCTCACATGGCACAAGTCTCTTTCATATTCCCACTTTCAGCTTTCAAATTCATATCACAAAAGACTGAAGCTCTTTAAAGCCAATGAGAAACTTTGTCATATTTTCAGTAAGGGATCATGTCCATGCCATCTGTAGTGCTTTGCCTTCTCCTGCAAATATACTTCATTTACAGTGTATTGTCTTCCAGATTATTTTAATGTTTTCTTCATGAGTGAGGGACTGACTATATAATTTATATCTCCATTTTCTTTTTTATTCAACATACTTCTTACATGCCCTTTGGTTCACCTCTTGTCTCAAGAAACTCACCCTATGAAATAAATTTTAAAAGAAAATTTATAAGACTGTTCATTACTTTTTAGCTACCACAGAATAACAGGATGAAAGCAAAGCTGATGAAAGCATCTAACAGACATTTTTAACAGCTGTTATGACTGGCAGAGACATATATATTGTTCACTACATCCTTAATCTTTCTTTTTATTCATCCAGATTTGTCTAGCTTGATTACCAATTTGCAGTAACTAATGTCATCCTAAAATAGGCAGTTGCTGAACAGACCAAATACTCCAATCATACATAGGGGTGACACAGATTTGTCATCTGGCTATTATAAGTTTACTGACTGCAACTACCTAATTTTCCATTTTGATTAGCCACTACAAAAACAACAGTAGCAGCAGAAAAAAAAAAAAACAACAACAAAAAAAACCAACCCAACCAAAAAACCCTAAAAACCAACAAAAACCCCAAATTTTTATTTCACAATCTAAGACTTGCAATATATCAAGAAATACATATATATAGAACGCACTAAGACCAGTGGTTAAACAGTAATTCATCACCACACAGCTTATCAAATACAGTCTCAGTATTTACACTACATTAGAGGTATCAGTGGACTCTGTAACTAGGGTCAACATGGGATAAAGAGCTCAATAGCATTCAACAGACATAAATTTCTCTCCTCTTTTATCCAAACTGAGTTATCTAAAAGAGGTTATATTAAGGAGCTATCCTACCACCAAACATTCAAGTAAAATGTTCTTTCTATGAAATCACAGAACTATTACTGAAGACAATGTCAGACACATTCTGTGATAGGATAAAAGTCTCATTTAGTGAAACTAGATAGATTCCTAGGATCTAAGAACTGGCCACTGAGATTGCAAATTGCCTAAAATCAGATTCTGTCCTGAGCACTATCCTTTGTGTCTTTTGGCCAGATACTTCTGGTCTAAAGGGACAGTTGGCATATTTTTGTGCCATCCTTGCTCCAAATAGGAAGGTATAGAAACTTGATATAAGTAATAGTGTTCAGCTGTTCTCATCATAAAGTAAGTGACATGTCACTTCACCAATTAAAGCAAAGACAAAGCAGGTTAAAAAACAAAAACAATACAAAACAAAAACAAGAAAAAACCCCCCCAAAACAAACCAAAACAACAACAACAAAACCACTCCAAATTTATCGTAGGCAATGTCTCTGAATTTTATCTGGGGATCAAGAAAAATAAAAAGGAAAAGGATCACTTCTCAATGAAACAGTTGCAACTGATTCTTATTAACCCCAGCACCTGTTTTAGAGAGCTTAAATTTCAATATGGAGCCTGAGGCAAGTCAGTGCCCTGGGATGGAATATACTCAGCAAGCTGAGTAGGAATCCACTGAGTTAATAAGAAATACCAGACACAAGAATTGTTCTTCGATTTCCCTGGGGCAACACTCTATCCATCACCTCAATCCCCTAAAAAAGATTCCTTACCCTTCCTCCTCCCCTCCACTGATTTGACCAGAGTGGTGTTTTTCGCCTCCATTTCCCCAATGCCTGTCTCACTGGAGAGGCTTCTACTCCCTTTCCTAACAGTCCCTGGGAAGAGAAAGATTAAGTCTCAGCCTTCATCCACTGCAGGGACCAGAGCCACTTTCCCAGGAGTGCTTTATATGCCAGATAAAAGTTTCTTTCAGGAAGCAGAAGGAAAAAAAGTGTTAGCTTATTACAAGTCCTTGCCACCTTTCTGGAGTTCTTTTCCAGCTGGGGTGTGGTTGGCTCAAATATGCTGGTTTTGCACCCCATGGGAGCTGTCAGTGGCTGCAATCTTCTGTCTCCAGCCTTAAGTGAGTGAGTCATTAGGCATTTTGGCTAGATGAGCAGGACCCTTGTACTCACCCACTTCTGTCTCTTGATCTTGGTGTCTAAAGGCTCCAACTTGTTCTTTGTTTTCTTGCCAGGATCTCTTACTGGCTTCAATCTATTGTTTGGATCCATCTATCCCTCACTTTCTTCCTCACATCTCCTTTGTTCTCTGTTTTAGGGAATTTTTCTTTTCTGATCTTAGAAGCTGAGTGTAGATATATGGTAATATTCATGACCTTCTCAAAAAGATGCTATTAACTCTTGCCAGTTTTATTCTTCTACTCTTCCTTCACTGCCTTCACACTCAGACTTCCCCATCTATGTCTCAACTTTTTGACCTTTCTCTGTTCTATTGTGTAGAAGGAACTGACACTTAAAATTCATCATTATGGTACTTAAAATGTTAATTATTTTAAAGCAGCACATTTTTAAATTGTGGTGAATTAAAAAAAAAAACCCAAAAAACCAGTTCTAGCTTATTTAATAAAATTTTGGAACATACCTATGCATCAAAAGCTTATACTAAATATTTAGTTTAGAAAACTTAATTCTCAGCATATTTCTGTGAATACAACTCTATTTCATCTCCCAAGGGCTGATGGATGAATCTGATATCCATTGGATTTTTAATGAAACTCAGATACTATTTTAGAATTTTGCTAGCTTTCTTTCTGTGTATGTTGATTCAGAAGAGCCCAATTTACAATGTGGAACTTTAATAAGATCAGCTGTAAGTATGAAACAAAAGCAATGTCAGATGGCTTAGGCAAACTTTCCCCTGCTTATTCTTTCTCTGTGTATCATTCTTTTTTTCTTGACTCATTCTTTTGAGCTCAAAATCTATTCTAATCCCTAACTCTTGATTTACATTATCACATTTCTTCTCATTTACAAAGAGAGAAGTTCCAAGACTGCCAAACTTCAGCATGAACACCAGACAGGATACATTTTATTTGTGTCTCTGAACTTAGCCCACATCTATCTATCAGTACCACCAACTACTATCAGGAAAGAACAGCAGCAATAGCAGCAAACAAGGGGAAAAGGCAGTGAGAGATATCTTCATACACTTTTTTCAGTTCTTCATGTTAAGAAGATTGAGCTTCTTAAGAGATTGTTTTACCAAATTCCACTCTTTGACAAGACAGGTGGCTTTGTTAACTCTATATTAAATTTTTTGCAAATAGGCTTTAAAGATTATTATTTAATACATATTGATAAGTTTTCTTTGTGTATGCTATATGAACCCCAAAGTTATTATAGCATGAATGTCTGTAAGAGTAATGCAATTCTGCAGAAATAATATAAGCAGAGGCCTGATTATCACTTTGAGAAAGTTTCAAAAGTGGTTGTGAGTGATTTAATATTTGATTCGCTGGCTCTTAAGTGTCCATAATAACACTGTATTTTCCCATATAGCCTTCCATTATAAGTGGTTTATCCAGGAGCAATTTTCACTTTAACCTCATGCTTTTGAAGCTGAGGAATTTCAAAACACTCAAAGGCTCCGATTCCATGTCCAACATTCAATTCAGCTGTTTGCAAATGACTGCCTATTATTTTAAAACAGCAATTAAAGACGGCTTGGAATATACTATCTATTAGTATTGCAATTCAGTTTTATATTTGTTCTTTCCTTCTATGAGGAAATGTTTAAAGAAATTGGTTTGATACGTTTCCTAAACAGGAATTTACTGTTTCAGTAAATAACTAATATTGTTATGGACCTGAGCCTAAAAACTCATTAATATACTGCTTTATAGTAAGATATTTAACTTTATGGTAAGATATAGGAATGAAACTTACTATGTCCATGTGTTTTACAGGTTTAACTAAGGTGAATCTTTTCCTTTATGAGTGCATGGGATGGGATCTTATGGTAGTTTTCAAGAAAATGGCTACACCTTAACACTTGCAGCACATTAGGTGTTTTCAACATACACTGTTCTTGGGAGAATCAGGCCTTATTTAAAATCAACAGGACATTCTAAATAAATAAAGAAAACATTTTTTTGATTAATGTTTCTATCAGATATTTTGCTCATTGACTCTGGACAGACATTTGTGTAAATGGATGTAACTGTTATGTTTCTGTTTCAGTAAGTAAAATGCTTCCAGGAAGCATCAGGCATATTGAGATTGTTTTGCACAGATGGTCTGCTCATGCACTGTAATTGGAAACCTTTGGGATATATCAGACTTATTGTGCATACAATCATAAAAAAATAAAACTAGAAGGAACCCGGGGAGATCATCTAACCTAGTGTTCTTTGTAAAGCAGGATCTATTTCCTGACAGGTGCCTGTTTAACTCGTCATCAAGTATTGCCAGTAAATAAGATTCCAGACTCCCTAAGACATGCTTTTCAGCACTTTGAAGAACTGATACATAAGAAAACATAACCAGTGTCTGACTGAAGACCTTCTGCTGCCACTTAAGGCCATTCCTTTTCATCCTGTTTACCACAGACATGGAGAACAGTTCATTCTCTCTCCTCTGTAGTAGCCTTTATATGCCAAAAATGGTTTAACCCCTTCTCAGTTTTGCCAGTACCTATTGCCACAGTTTATCTGTAGTGCAGTCAGGCCAGAGCTTCAGACTAGTCTCACTGCACATCTGGGTTTCTTTCCACTCTTCTGACCTTTGCTGTGTCTGCTAAACTGGGTCAGCTACTCTTCTGCAATGTCACAGGCAGTGCCAGTGCTCTCAGGGGCATCCCCTGTGTGGTGTACATGCCCTCAGACACACATGGTCAATGTGTGCAGGGTTTCATGAATTCACAGAAGCTGCCTGAGGACATTGAAATAAAGCATATCTGTAAATCCCAAGCACATACTTCGAGCAAAGCAATCCTGCATAGGGAAAACTGCATGGGAGGGCCCAGATGTGTGGCAGTTCTGTCAATGGGGTAGCAGGCTAACGCTGACTTTTTTAAAGTTCTAGTTGTTAAAACATGCAGTCACACATCTACAAAACACAGCAATAAACTTTCTGGTGGTAATCAGCTGCCCTATTTGTGGCGCTGTGCTCTCAGTACCAAGCCAAAGTACAAAGTAAAAGGGAAAATATGTCCATGTACATTATGCTCTAGAGAGATGCCAGCTTGAATATATGGTCTTAGAAATTAATTTGCAACTTTGCCAGGAACATTGAATTAATGCACTCACAAAGGACCTGTATTCAGCCCCTGGAAATTTTAGGATTTTCATCTATATGGGCTTTATCTCTTTGATGTCGAGAGTGAAACTTCTCCTTTCTTCTGTGCTTCTTGCCCAGAAAGCTGGAATTTAAAATTAAATTCTTTTGCATTTGTAACATATAGGAATGAAATTGGCTATGTCCACGTGCTAACAAGCACTGTGGTAATTTTCAGTAATATGGATTCTTGCAACTCCACTGCCATTTTCCAGTATCTCAAGCTGAAGGAGAATAAGTAGGAACTTTAATTTCAGGAAAGAAGCATAGGTAATTAACTGAAATAATTTCAGTTTGAAATCAACATGTTACAGAGGGCATTCACAATTAAATGAAGGGCAATAGTTTAAAATTTCTTAGAAAAATAGGGAGGGAGTTTTTTTCAGACTTGTTAGGATATTTTTTCTTTAGAATAATCATGCTTATGTGTGAAACTTTTGAGATTAAATGATTTTTCATTTCAGAAGGGAAAGTATATTTGGAATCCTAAAATTTGGAGCATATGGAAATGAAGCTTCCCGAGTAGACAGCTGAAAATGGCACATTCAGAGAGCAACAGAGATCTATAGTAGATGGTTAGCTGCCAGACTCTTGGGAAAGTTTCAAGATAATCACTGGAGACCTGAAAATACCTGTCAGCATTTGTTGAAAGTATGGGATATGAAAGAAACAAAATATTATGAAAGAGCATCCTAAACAACTTATTTCATCCAAGTAAAATTTCTCTGCCTAGGATTCATTGTTCTATATTAAGGATATCCTTTCTTCAAAAAAGTTACTGAAGTTCTAGTTTTATGGGACAAAAATAAAATAGCAGAAATGTGATGTATTCCCTGCAATCAATAGGCTATATCACCACTAAACATGTGTCTAGCACTAAAATTTTGCAACAAGATATAAAAGAGTTACTCAAGGTTTCTGGCTAAGTACCACACAAATCACTGAAGGAAGATCTATATATAGAAATCCATTTGATGCTTAGTAAAAATATACTGGCAGGAAAAAAACACTTTGAAATGGCAAGTGAGACTTTGGAGTTTCTTGGTTGAAGTTCATCCTCCTCCTTTTTATCCACCCCCTTACTCTTCTTTTGAAACATCCCCTCCTCCAGTCCTTCCTTATACTACTGCCAAAGCCTTCAGTTTTACAAGGTCATTAATAAACATTTTATACAAATCTTCTTGGGACTCACTTTGGTATAGCATTTAGTATTTACTTGATTCTTTTACAGTCCTCCCAAATTAAAAACAATAAAAGTTAACAAACTCATCTAATATTCAGTGATGTGATGTGAGATAATCTTTCTGTCTTTATCTGTATTCAGGTCATTTCAGGTCATACTTTGTTCCTCTCTGAACCAAGTCTTAATTTTTTTTTTTTTTATTTTTCCCATATAAATAAAGATAGTGAGTAATCTCCAGGTTTTATTTGGTTCTGTGCTAAAGCTGGGTTCACCAGGATATTGGGTAGAGTTGGAGGATATGGTTGCCAGCAGCTGTTGGTATCACAGCTTGGCCAAGGTCTGTGATCAAAGGGAGTTTGAAGCGTCCTGTAGCTATGAGTTTAGTGGCAGTAGAGTACAGGCTACCCCAGATTTTGCAGGTGAGGTAACCATCATTTTATCACACACAACAACAACAACAGTATCTTCTAAATCAGCTGGAGAAGGTTCTAGCCATATAGATCCACTTGGGTGCCTAAAATAAGTGATATCTTGGCACAGTTCTTTCTCAAAGAAAAGAGAAATGCTCTGAAAACAGAAGAGCAAAAATACAGATAGATACTGGGATACCCTGCTTCACACCACACAAACTGTTGTATTGCAGTTCTTCAGAACTGTGGTGGGTGCTAATTCCATCTTTTGTCTGCCATTTTCCAAAGGAGGCAGCAACAATAGCTTCTTCAGTCTATTGAGTGACTCCAGCTGAGATGGGAAGTGGTGAAAGAGAGCCATATTCTGGGAACAGCAGGGAAATGAGCCTCTGTAAAGGAGTCTGGTGAGGGAATTGGTGCTTGGCACTGCAAGACAGTCTGATCATTGTTCATGCACAGCAAAGGGACTTTCAGGAAGTGAATTGATGTTCATGGATTTTATAGCACAATAGTCCTATATGGCTCTTACCAGTAGAGGGAAGTCCTTGAAGGAAAGAATTGTAGAACACTTTTTCTCCCTCCTTTGCTGATTTATATTACAAAAAAGCCTTCAAAATTTTATTTCCTTTTCTCCATTAAATGCTACTACCTCTTACCTGGTTCTTAGCACAGCACAATTAATGTATCTCTATGTACCACCCTTGCTAGTCACAAAGAATTAGAACACAGACTTTCCCTTCAAGTGCTGATTTTTTAAACATCTTCCTTAAATCCAAAGCTAGCTATTTCTAGTGAGAACAGAACTGTGAACATGGACGGACATTCTATCCTTTGTAAAGTCATTCACATCAGTGGAATTTGCATAAATGTATATCCAGCACATCTATGTCATCACTCTGAGTTATACTGCATCACTCTGTGTTACACTAGCAGGGTATAATGGACATCAAATACTAAACTTATAGAAGAACTCATGGAAATTTGGATGTTCAAGTGGTATTATGGGGATAGACTTTCAGCACATAACTTCTCCACATCTTTGGAGTTCTTGTTCTTCATTGTAGTAATTTCAGCATGGCTGTGGATTGACTACTCCTGCCAGGCCTGTTAAGACGACATTCCGCACCACACCAAAATATCTGATTTGTAGACCTGTAGAAAAATTCTTTTGGGGTCCCAATCACTAACATTTGATCCTAATTAGTTGTTGGTAGTGAAGTGTTAGAAGTCCTACATATCTATAGGAAAGAAACTGGAATAAATATTTAACTGAAAAAAACCCCTTGAACTTATTTGGAGTTCATATCACTTCATATTTGGAGCTGAAAAACAAATATGAACAAAAATAAACCTATAAATACAAAGAAGCAATTCATACCAGGCTGTGTTAACAGAAATATTATCAATTTTCCTTGAGGTCTCCTAAACTGAGAAATTAATAATCAGAAATTAATTTAGTTTGTTAGATTAAGGTATAGAATAAACAAGCAAAAGACATTTTAAAATTCTTTATTTGACAGATTTGATAAAGCCTGTTTCAGAACATGAGATTTTTATTTTGAATTAATTTTAATATCCATATTTACAGGAAAAGTCTACTATTCTTCAATATCCAGCAACTTACTTCAGACTTGTACAATGTCTTCATTTCCTCTCTTATTAAACACACACTGCAAGGAGAAAAATGTCAAAGTCTTGAAATCAGCATTTAAGAGGATTTTAAATCTTGCATCTTCCATTTTAGTAGGGGGGAAAATGTAGGAAGAGTGACAGGAATTTTTTGTGTAATTAACACAATAAATCGATCAATTAACATTCAGCTCTTGTTCCTCTTTTTATTTCAAATAAGAAATTTAACAACTTTGTGCTGCAAAACCATGACAGTTTGAAAAGTCCCATTTTGTAGATTATTATAACTGTTAGAAGTTTCTGTGAAATGTACAGGAAGTCTTAGCACAATATGTTTTCATATTCACACAAACTGCGCACTTCTTCTTCCCCCCACTTCTCTCTCAGAGCCACTCTTAAAGGTGCAGAACCTAGCATGTAACATAAACCAGACAACTGGGGATACCAGTATCATAAAGTCACCCCAGGATTTTATACTATTAAAAATTAATTTTTTTCAAAATTTTATGCTGAAAATATGAATAAGAGTAAAAATAATTGACAAATAGTTTTTTATATGTACCTTAATTTTAATGAAAAATCGAAGAAAATTTATTCAATAGGTTAAACCCTCAAGTGATCTGAGTTGAAGTCTTCCTGCTGAAAGCTATGTTCCTTCCAACATTTCACTGAACATAATTGACATGGAAATACCTCTGATCCTTAAGAGACAAGGTATAAAGCCTGTGTTTGCACAGGTTGTCTATACTACATTTTACTAGACAGAACACATCAAGCAGGTTGTCACTGATTATATTGATCAGCTCAATGAATTATTTCTTTGGAATTTCATCAAACAGCAGGTTTATTTAAACTTGAGGTAGGATCATGCCTTTGGTTCAGTTTTCTCCTTGTGTCTGCTCATCAGGTTGCCGCACTTTTAGCTAGAAATACATCTCAGCAGTTTAATGTCTGGAAGGGTGGCAGGCTCACAGAGCAGGTGTAAACAAGTCTTTCATCCTAAAATTTCCTGAAAGCCTCTTGTCTTCTGAAGGCTGGGCTTCTTTCATGCTTCCTTCATCTGCACTTAGGCTCTAGTCCCTGATTTTGCTCTTGATGTATTATGTAATACTCCAAACTCCTTGTTAGTTTTCACATTTTCAAAATACACAATCCTGTAACATTTTCCCTGAACCTGAGCTCTCTTTTCCATCCATCTCCTCCCACTCCTAAAGACTGCCTTACATAACTTTAGTCTTACCAGATTGTTATTTTTCTTTCCAAGCCTCTGATTCTAACAAACCCTTCACCTATTCCCCTTCCTCTTTTGTGCTTTTCTTTGGGAATAGCTATTATTTCTCAGTTATTTCCTAGCATTATCAATAAGTCTCTCTGTCTAGAACAGTAAGTGAAAAATCAACAAAAGAACATGGTGTTGAGTTCTTACTTATAATAAGATCACCAAAAAAACCCACCCTGTACCAGAGATTAGAAAGTCTCAGGAAAGGGAAGAAAAAAAGTTAATGTTCTATAGAAAATACTAAGCTCTTAGAGTGTTAAGACATCTTTATTGGTATGATGAAAAAAATAATTTGTAAGCTTGAACTTTCAGTGACTTAGCTGTTATGTTCCACATAATGGACAGAAATCTTCAGTTCTTCTGTCTAAATAATATTAAAATGTTAAGAATCCTATTAATTTGACACTTAGAATTCAAAGCATAGATAAATATTACGTGATTTTTGAAAACGAAAGAAAGAGCATTAGCTACTACTAGCTTATCAGTTAAATCTTACTAACTTTGATATTAGGAGGAGAAAATTTTCTAGAATAATGGAAATGTCCTAAATATTCTATGAGGCATCCCAGAGAAATCATTAATGAATTTCTTTCTACTACACACTTTTTGAGCTATATAGAATGGCTGAAACAGATTAGGGGAAAGGGGACAAGGGGGGGGAAATACCTCAAATTTATACATTTTCAGACCATTGGCAATATTCTGTTACTCTTTATATGCTAATCATGTTTTAATTGGGAGAAAAATCTCCAGAAGAGCTGCATGACTTTATGGTATAACTTCTGTAGAATTTTGCAAAAAAAACCAACACTTATGGATTCACCAGTACTACTTAATAAAAGCATCAGGTGGTGAATCTGACATTTTAGCCACTGTGCACATGCTAAACTGAAAAACACCTATCAGAGAAGAGTTTATAGGCACCATTAATCCAAGCTTTATACTGCTTGAAAGCCATGCATCTAGAAAGCCTTAGGGATCCTTTATTTAAGGAAAAATTTGGAGAAATAGAGCATGATGGTGCATAATCTCCAGTGTGCATATACAGCAATATGCAAGGAAACAGTGGGTGGCCTATTGAATAGTAACAGAGGCACAGATGAATGAAAAGAAATGTCAGCAACCGAATGCTGTGGTTTCAGCTGGGTGAGTTGAGGCTAATACTGCAATGGCTTGCTCAGCTGGCTCTCTGCAGTTTTAATGATGACTGATCCCTATAGTTAAGAAGCAAAATTCAGCTGAAATATAGCACAAGACTGTGTGCAGAGCCTGTACACTTGTTCAGATTTCTGCTTCCCTTCATGCCCATTTACTGGTAGTAACGAGCTGATTATATGATCTTATTTAGACTTTAATAAACTTACTGTTAGATGACAGCTCCAGCAGACACAAGATGCATCCTAGATCTGAGTGTCTTTTTCACTTAGAAAAAGAGGACTTTCAGGAATATGTTGATAACTAGCTAAACAGAATCTAGCTTCTAAGCTTTACTGAGTACTTATTGATGCAGTCTTTATTATAAACCACAAATCCACAGCCTATCAATAGATGACCAATTTTCCTCCAATGCTCAGAGTATTTCCAGCCATTTCAGGAAAAATCTACAGGACATAATTATGTCAATCATTCAGAATATTCTAATACTGACGGGAAGTCTCTCTCCTTTGAGATATATGTTATAGAGCTAGTATCAGTGTTTAAGGGTTCTATATAAAAGTTTATATCAGCATTATATCCACAAAGTGAAGTGCCCTTAAACATTTAGGTATATTATAACAAACACTCAGATAAATCCTTTAGCTCTTATGCCTAAGTATCGCCCTTGGAGGCTTATGTAGTTATATAGTTCTATATAAGTATGCCTATAAAATAAACATGTTGTGAATTGACCTTCATGGTATCACCTTTGACTAATTACAGGAAGAATACTTTACCAAACTATTATTGTGTGTAATTATGTTGTCAAGGGAGAAAAGAGGTAAGGAAATCCCATTTAGATGTTAGTGTTTCCCATTTGCTATCTTGTATCATATCTTATGTACACTAAAGACCTTACTTGTTGACACATTACTTACAGCTTGACACTCAGAAGAGCTTCTACTTCCACATCAAGTTGTACTACAGAATTAAACCTTTGGCTGGGCAGAGCAAGTCCCATAGCAGTAATTGGGGCTACCCACAGTTCAGAGACTGTTGGAAAAACCTGTAGCAACAAGACAGGCTTGAGGTCAAGCCAGGAAGTCAAATCAGCCAAGGTGACGAGAAGCAGGAATTAGCAATGTGGAAAGTTAGGCGCACACGTGCCTAGAATGCACCAAGTAAAAAAGAAAAACCATGGCCTGAGATTAAAAGCAGCTCCAAAACCATGAAAAGAGGGAGTGTGGGTGGAGGCTCACACAGCTCTTTTGCATACCTTAACTGCTGCTACAGCTGCCTTATGTGGGGCTGGGGTTGTGGGGCTGGGACACATCAGAGGTGACCTGCAGTACAGGTGCTTCAGTCCCATGTGGGGAAGAGCAGAGGTGGTATTCTCTGTCAGTGTGCTCAGGTGGCTTCTCAGGTGCTTCTGAATGTGCTGCTCTTTCTGCGCACTTTTCCTTGGCTGTGGTGTGTGATTCACTTGTGAATACAAAATACATTTCACTTTCTATTAATCCTATGTGTGTGTTTGAGCTTGTTTTTCAAATTTTAATTCTATATTTATTAAAGTTTTTTTGGGGTTTTTTTTATATATTCCACATGTTGTTCTGTTCTTTGATACTGTTATTGGTTGTAATTGGCTGTTTCTACATGGAATTGGTATCAATATGTACAAAAGTTTTTGCAAAATAAAATTGATTTCCAGGAAGTAGAAGAGTTCTTTTTACTCAACGCTTCCAAATTTACACCTTTAAGACTCATGTTCTCCTAAAAGTAATAATGTATGGAAATCCTTTTTTATTATATTTTGAACACTTGGATATTATATTTAAAAGGTCTCTTCAGTGAGATCTTGGAACCAAAAACGGAAGTTGATAAAATGTGTTTTCTATATTTTAAGTGAATGCTTAAAGTATTATAAAATCATTGGAATCCACAATGCAGGGCTCTATGGAAAGACACAGCAACTGCATCAAAACTTCCCTGCAGTGCTGTCATGGGAGTTCCATAAAAATGTTAATAACTTTGCAAATATTTTCTCTAGATAACTTCTTAAGTGAAATATTCCAGCAATGTGTGATAGAAAATGATTATCCATATACTGCAGGAGTAATTTTTCTTTTTAGGCCTGATTCAGCAGGTAAGTGTCTGTTTCCAGTCCTCAAGCATCTTCAAGGAATTTTTCCTTGATAATGAAAACAGTATCACAGATTTACAGTATGGTTTCTTATTTAATGGCACAGCAGTCTTTTCTTTATTTTCTACATGAGTTTCTAAAATACAATCTTCAGACATATTTCAGCGGGAGGCTACAAAAAATATTCAGGCTACTGCTTGCTATTTCTTAGAAACGGCAAGTTTTATTCTGCTCTCATCTAACAGGCCAATTTTGAAGTGATGATGTTATAGTTCAGCAAATGTACCTTTTGAGATGTGAGCCAGGTTCATGACAAATTATATAACTTAAGATGGAGTAAAATGCCCATGTTACAATAGAGCTATTTCTATTTCCTGAGTTGTAGAACAGTCTTGTCTTCTGTCAGTGCAACAGCAACATGATAGGATTTTTTTATGATTAGTGACTCTGTATCATATTTGCTCAGGTTCTAGGTAAAAAACTGAAATTTTCCCAGCTGCAGCCCTGCACCTGCATCCCCACCCTGAGATTTCAGACACCATATATCCTTTCAGGCTGTCCTACGTTTACTGGTAAAAAAGGCATCTACAAGGCTAAAGTCTCTTTGTACTTGCTGCTCTTTCTGGTAGGTTACACAGGTGTAATTGAAGGTAGAATTTTACATTAGTAATGGAATTTAGTTAACATAACCGTCAGAGACGTATGAGAAGGAAACCCCTCCCTAGCTTATTATTCAGCTATTTATGTCAGTCCTGTTACTGTTGCATCTCTCTAATGTTACCAAGTGTAGAGAGCAATAATGGTTTATTTTTTCCTTTGAAAAGTATGATGGAAATCTGGAAACTCTTGAATAGCAAGCCTTGGAAGAAGACGTAATTGTTAGACAAATGTTTTGCCAGTTAAAAGGGTGGGAAACCATATAAATGAAACTGTTCAAAGTGTCCAGATTCCATGAACTAGAATGTCCAGCTTTATACAGCACTAGGAGGAGACAATTATACAATAATTTTGGAGTGTATAACTGCGTTGTTCATGGCTAGCACATCTTTGCTGTTTAAAGCTTGTCCCCATGGATATACATGGAATTCAAATCATGACTAATCAGTCATGAATTTATAGCTAAGCATCTATTTTCCCTCTTCACCCCTGTGAAAATAATCCAGCCTTAGAAAAAGATAAACTAATTTTGAACTAGCTTAATATATTTTCTGATATATTTCATGCTAAGATTGCAGTAACAGAGGTAATTATTACAGGGTTTAGTCAGACAAGAAACAGGAAATATGTACGTTAAAAGCATGAGGTGCCTACAGGCTGGATCTCAAACTTAGATTTACAAAACTCAGATCTGACACATCCTATTTCTAGTACTCCCATCCATAAAATTCTGCTGAATTCTGTAAATGGCTTTAGTAGAAAGATTTACAGGTTATTCTCACCTGGAGCCAGTGGGACTTGCTACAAGTCCTTCAGGGATGCCGTAGGCTGAAGGTGCTCCCTTAGTGTAAGCAGACAGTCCCAAGGATGTGTTTACTACTCTAGCCAAGCGCCAAATCTCAGGTAATCAAGGTCCAAATACTTGTAACATCATTGCAAAGACTATTCTGACACCCCTTCAACTTTTACCAGCTGCTCCTACATGCTGCTCCTCTTGTCTGTGTGTGTGTTTCAGTTTTGGATATTTACCCTGTCCTTAAACATACTCAAAGATCTGCTTAGTGTCCACAATTTCAGCTATTTTTTTGTCTGTAAAATTGGGCCTGCATGGTTTAAATGAAAAAGCATTTAAAAAAAACAAGTAATTGGTAGATGCCAGAATCAGTAAAATCTTCAAAATTTGGAAGATTTTATAGGGTTGTCACCCTTTATGGTACTCTCTGGAGAACAACCTGCAGGAACTGCTGACCCACCTACAGGAATCCTTGAAGAAACAAAGGACTACTACAAATCAGAATGTTGTACAACACATATTAGGATAGAAGAAAGTACAAAATTTTTCTGCCTTTTCACTGGAAAAAAAAAAATCTACAGTCAGTAGCACCACACAGAACAAATTTTTAATAAAATTATCCTTATTATTCATGCAGAAATGGGCCATCAGGTATTGTTTTCCCCTGCAGAAGATGAGTAACTGGTCCAAAGTATTCTGATATTATGGGCTCAGAATATTTAGCAAACTAATTTGCTACTGAGAAAACAGTGAAGGCCTCAGATTCATCATGTTTCATCCTGTAAGAGTGGTGGACATAGATATATGGTAAGTGGCCTATTTCAGAAACTGCTGGAATTTCAGAAATCTGATGAAAGGACTAGAAATATCATTTGAGCTTAGCATGGAGAAGTTAGATAATTGAAAGCTTTTGAAAGTGATACTTCTATAACAGAAACACCTGAACCTGGAAGAGTTTTACAAATGACTCAGATCTTGAACGGTTATGGAATATAGTAAAAGGCAAATTATGGGAGATGCTACAGTTAGTCATTACAGCATCTCATAGAAAATTCTGCAGCCTAATTACATTAGTTCCGGAACCTTATCAGCATATCTGATTTCTGTATTGATTTCTGGAAGCTAAATGTAATATCTGGTTCAGATGAACATCCAATACCACAGATTAATGTAATGCTACTGGGCTTGAGTAATGGCCAATATGTAACTAAACTTGACTTAACAAGTGATATCTGCAGATGCTTTTAGCTTCCCAGATTCTAGAAGACTACTTCCTTTCCTATACTCCATAGGGAGTGCTAGTTTTAAAAGTCCACTTTAAATAAAGTCAGCTCCAGCAGCATCTTCAAGACTGATAGAAACAAAGGTGGAACACCTGCAGAAGGTGTAAATGGCCCTGGAACCCTTAGGATGCTCATATTGCCCTGCTAACATGGCTAAATGACAAAATGGGTGCACTGAGATGAAATACAATGGAAATATATTTTTAAAAGGGCAGGAATAAGACTGTGCGCTGGGTTTCGCTGGAAATGAGTATGTTTCTCTTATATCAAACCCTATGGCACTGTGTTCTGGATATGTGACTAAAACAGTGGTCTGATTCTTTGGTTTATTGATAAACAATGTTTACACAGCCACAGAGCTTTCTCTGTTTCCCACTCTGCCACCCATAGCAAGTAGGCTGGAATTTGGCAAGGAGCTCGAAGGAGACACAAGCAGGACACACCCAAGCTGACCAAAGGAATGTATAAGCCATCTCCAAAAACAAAATCCGAGGAGAGAGTATTTTGGGGAAGGTAGCCATTGCGTAGAAGTTGGCTGGCATCAGTGTCCTTGTGGGAGGCAGTGAGTGAATGCCTTTGTATCACCCTTTTTGTCTATTTTTTTCTTCCCTCTGTTGCAGCAGGGAGAGTGAGCAAGGGGGTGTGTGGTGCATAGTCACCAGCCAGGGTCAGCCCATCACAGAGTGATGAAGAAAGGGCTTCCACAGGGTGCCCCATTCTTACCAGTAAGAAAAGAGGTTGGTTTTTTTTTTCCTCTTGTCTTTATCTGAATATTGACAAGTTACAGATGTTTTTTGCCTTGGTAGGTTTGTTCAGAACAATGCATTCTGTACAACATAGTCATAGCAACTGGTATGAGTGCAGTGGGTGAGAGACCGTGAATCTTTCGTAATACCTCCTTTTGTATGTGAAGACTTTTACTGGACCTTCAGAGCCAAAGGTGTTCAGATCCATTCCTTGATCTTTCTCTTCCATGCAAGACCATGGTGATAGGCTTTGACTGTCTGCTCATACAGAGGGCAATTAAGACCTTAAATATCACTTTCCTGAAGTCTGTTAAGTGACTGAACTGTACCCATTTAGATACCAGGAGATGATCCCTAAGAAGAACCCCTTACTGACCGTGTAATGCCTACAGGTAAGACTCTAACAGAGAGACATTGATTAAATGCCACATTATCCAAACCACAAAACCAAAGCCCCCATAACATCCTGTGTCTGCAGATAAGTTTCTGGACATGCATATTACTTCTATTCAGCAGTCATGTTATAAAATGCAAATCAAAGCCAGTTACAATGTGTGACACAGCACAGCAGCATGTGGATTTCACCAGGGCAGGACCACATATAGGATGCATGCGTGGATATGCAGTAAAATGGAAAATCAGTTCATGCATCCTTTCAAAAAAAACCAACAGTTGTATAACTGCATTAGTACAGCCACAGCTAGCATTTCTTTCATAAGCCCAAAATGAAGTTGCATTTGATTCTAGCATCTCTGAGATGACATAGATTTTGCATGTGCCAGACTTTGCAGTGGATGTTGTCTCCATCAAACCTTTGAACACAGTCAATTTTTTCAGGATTGAATTGTGCCTACACTGCACCTCAGAAATCCTTTCTTTTTCTTTTTATCTGTGGTTTCACTAACAGTGACTGCTTCTCTTTATAAATGCATGGATTTTTTTAATTTTTTTTTTTTGTTAGAACAGTTCAGAACTAAACAGATAACAAAATATGCATATTGAGTTCTGCTATGGGCAATCTCTTGGGACCACATATAAATTACACTAAAGTAAGTATACAAAAGAATCTGTATACAACTGAACAGAAAATAGGATAGAGGGAATCAGCCTTAATAGTGGACCCTAGCTCTTCCATTATGTTTCCTGCCTTAACTGAAAGCAGTTCCATTTAATATAGATTAGCAACACACACTAACAGTAACCACAGAACAAGCACTGCAATCCACTTCCTTGTCTCCTGTGCAGAAGCTTGTTTATGGGACTACAACCCTCTGTATGTAACCTAGCAAATACCTTTATTTTCTTAATTTATGTGTATAAAATCTGGTACACATCCTGTTCTCTATCACTGCTTTTGCTACCAAACCAATGTTTAGACATTAAAGAAGGTAAGTTTGACTGGTTTGTGCATGGCCATGGGAGGATAAATGAACTCCCAGCAGCTTGGCACCATATAGCTTCTGAATGATGAAAAGGCAGAGAAAAGAAGTGGAGCTCTCCCTGCTGGAGAGACAACAAGAGACAATGAATGACCTAACTAGGGGTCTATCTCAAACTCGTAGGAAGAAAAGTTACTTAGAGAAATAATATATATATTTCTTCCTACCTCCTTGAAAAATAACTGCAATTTTTACATTAATTCTGATATGAACAAGACCAAGTCAGTATTGCAATATTACCATTAAGATTTCATAGAATATTTCTGTCAGGATAAAAAATTCTTTTGAGTTGGGAGTTCCAGTGAGACGCCCCATTTTTTTCCCAATCCAAACCTTTCCCACTCCTTTTTTTTTTTTTTTGCGAATTCTATTCACTCCATCATGATTTTGAAATACACCCATCTGATCATTCTCTATGTGTCCTTGAGCACATTTAGTGTTTTTTTGGTAGAAAATTCACATCTGTTCTGAGTCCAAAGTTAATAGAAATGAAGACATTTTGGAAAGTCTTTGGTCAGATGCTTAATGGTTGCACATATGGTAGGCTTAATAGCTTACGTTCAACGTAACTGTGAGAAGTAAATAAACTCCAAGCAATTTCACATAATTTAATTCCTGAAAGAAACTTTGACCTTGATATTCCTTGTTATGTATATAAATAAAAATAAATTAAGATGTTTTGTGCTGAGCTGACTAGGGTTTCTAGAATAGCAATGAAGCTCTACATTGAATCAAGGTGTTCCATAAACCTTTAATTTCCTTGAAAAAACAGTAATTTATTTCATGGTAATCTCCTTTTTGCTGAACAAGTGGTTGCATTTTCTCAGTGGGAAAGTAAACCAGCTGGAGATTTAATGTAAGGAGTAACTCAGCACGGCAAAATACTGTGTATATAAAAAGATTTGCAGTTTAATTCAGAGGTCAAAAGACATGTTGCTTCCTAATGATACCGGAGAAATAGCTTGGAATGATGCCCCTTCCTTAATTCTGAGGAGTAGAGAACAGACAAATTAAAATGTCAGTATACTGAATTGAAAACTGTTTTATGATAAGACACTTGAGCCAGCAATCAACTTTCCAAATACCACACGTGATAGTAGATTTACCGTTCTTGATGGGAAGACCGGCGCTAATTTCAGCATTCAACACATCAATGAGGCAGTGCTAGAATTCAACGCTCACTTTTATATCAGATGCATTTAAAAACTAAAAAAATCCTGAATTAGGGTAGATATGGCGCCCTGATTCAGAGAGTAAAGACTATTTTAGTTGGCAAAAATTTGATTGACTTGTCACAGGCACTGGTATCTATAGTGTTACTTAGTAAAATGCTATAAATAACTTTATAACAGCTTAAACAACTGACAGAAAAATATTCTATTTGAGACGGAAGGAAATAGATAACTATGAATTAAAAAAGAATAACTTTTTCTATGGCATAAAATGATGATGAAACAAATAATGGTATTTTACTAATCCTGCTGTGAGCCTATAAATTCTGAAGATATATATGGTGAGCAGATTCCTTTGTTTAGCTCTGAGTTCAATAAGCTTTTTACTTAATAGGAGTTGATTTGAAATGCAAGTATTTTTGGAGTATAAAATCCAAGAGTGACAGCTCAGTCAATAGTTTCATTGGCTAAAAAAATTAGCAGCTGATTCATAGCTTTATCTTCTACTTCTCAGGATAAACTTGTTCTCTGAGGATGCCTGAATATGCAGATAGTGGGATAAAAATACTGTTGTTAGCTGACGAATTTTTTGTATTTCCATGCTTTCTTAAGACCTGTATTGTACTAAACTCAAGCAGCTGAAGTTCCCATACCCTTTAACCACTACAACCACTCATCTTGAGAATGGTTTTATCAATTCAAATGCAAATAATGAAAGAACAAAGTGCATTTTTCCTCTACAAATTTGGTTGTTCCTTTAGAGTACTTCTTTGTCTCAGCTCTCCCAGCAGATTATAGACATCTAAGTGCCCATAATTTTGCATCAAAAGTTTTTAGTCTTACTTATATCTATCTTCAAACTCTATTTACTTTAAAGAGCTGAGGTTTTCCTGTCACACTAGATTATTTTGGGCTCATGGACTTCAGCATTAATGTTTCCACACTTCAGCACAAAAAAAAGAAGAAAAGCTACACTATGAAAGCCAGCTTTTAGGAGCTCCTGCTTCACCACATTTCATCCAATGTATTTTCAAGTGTTTTCCCTAAGCAGCCTAATGTTTTAAAGGGAAAAGTCTCCACTTCAGTCTCACACTTGCAGTACTAATGAGTGTTCATGCAACCACCTCAATACACAGAGGTAATCTGATTCATTCCTCTGTATTTGGATTCAGAGGGCAAGTATGTGGATGGCAAGAGGAGCAGCTACAGAATCAGCTACAACATAAGGTGAAAACATGAAAGTAAGAAATAGAAAAACATTTAATCTCTGATACTCCAACCAGAGCCTGACAATTCTTTTTCCCTTAGGATAAGGGGCAGCTTCATAGTAGACTCTGTTATCAAAACACCATTCATTCCATCTCAGTCCCACAATTGTCTTGAACTGTCTAGGATAAAAGTGTGTCCATGACAAGCATCATGTGCTTACACTATTTTGGATTAATTAGTGTCAGGACAAACATTTGGCATTCATTTAAAGAAAAAATCTCTTCTATAACCTGGGGTTCTTGTAGAAATATTCTAATCTCTCAACTACTTTGTCTATTTTCTGTTACTTTTCTCTTATTTTTGCAAATGGTATTAGATTTATTTTTCCAAAGGATATAATTTCCAAAGGATATAATCACAAATCAGTTCTTTATTAGCAAATCTATTTAACACAAGTGTTCCTTTCCAAGACAGAGGGATATTTGGGTATGAAGAGCTTGGAAGAGGGTCTGGCTGTCTGTTAATATTACAAGTGGATATATCAAGATCCAACATTAACATAACATTAACATTACATTACTAACTAACATTATCTAAACCAAGGCCAGAAATAAGACATGTATTTTAAGAGGAAGAGTAAATATTCTCTGAATTTTTTTTTTATAGATGTACATGTACCCTCAACTCCATGCAGAATTGAAGTCAAGATAATTTGCTCTTTATCTAAACTGTGTTAACTGATCCAGACAATGGGTTTGAGATTACAACTCGCCAGTATTCTCTGGTATTCACAGATGCAGTGTGAATGTTCTTAGTGACCCCCTCTAGCCATAAAATCAATGGGTGAATTTATTGAGAAAGTACATTCATTTCTTCTATGTGATATGGAACTTATTTTCATAAAAGCATGATGCTCCTCACTTGAGACTTTCAGTTCAGTACTTTTTATGTACTTTGGAAGATCATGATCAAGACAGAAAGAGTTGGAGGGTCACTTGTCTTCTGTTGTGACTGTGTGATTATTTGCAGGGTTTTTGATATCCATGACACCAGTTGAGAGAGAGGCAGTTCCTATTTTTTCTTTCTTACCACATATTAATACTTCTGTTGGGAAATTAGACAATTTGCTGGCAGAGTAAAAGAGAATAGCATGTTCCTAGCATTAAAGGGAACATAAATAATTTCTGCTGATGACAATGTTTGAATCCACTCTACCACAATTAGGAATTAACAGAATTCCTTAGGTACTACTCTCTGGAAACTGCTGGCAATTGCTGACTGCAACAGCAATCCCAGCACCTGCAATTAGGTCAGCTATTTGCAGTGCTCCCCCAGGGAACTTGGCCAGTCAGGTGTTCCAGTGCCTATCTATCACTGCTACCTACTCCAAAAAAACCCCACAAGTATATCTGTGCTATATGCTGCTGCATAATTTCATTTCATCACCATTCTCTACCTCTGTCATCCACCCTGTTTTTCATCAGGGTACTCTTCTGCCTAGCTAGATGCTCATGTAGTCTTTGGCCTCAGCTGATCACTATTTGTGTGGAACAACCATGATGTCAAAGGAAAACAACATCTTAGTCATGTTTATACATGGTAAACTGCAGATGTGTTCCAGCATTAGAGGTGTGAATGTCACCCCAAATTTGCAGGGTACCCCCTAGATTTCTTCAATAAATACATTTATATAGAATACATTTGTACAAATATGGTGTTCCTGTGAGGAAATATTAATCTGTGGTAAACACAATTGCTAAAGTATATTTTCTATTAATTAGTATTCTTTTTCATAGGACATCTATTTTCTATGGAAATATGTCATCTTTTTTCCAAGGGAAAATGTGGCCTCAGTTAGGCAGGTGACTACCATCCCCGACATTTAAATGAAGTGACACAGTCTTCTAGGATTTTGTTTCAAATCTATGCTTAGCAAGGCAGACATTGTTTTAGGAACTTGTTATTGTAAATTTTCAAAGGTTTGGGTTTTGGTCTTTATGAGACCCCTAATCTCTTATTATGAATCTATTAGATGCATGACTTTAGTTTTTAAATGATTGTAATGGGATGATTTTCTGCTTAACAAATACAAAAAATTTAAAGGACAAAATGAAGCATTTCTTTAATACTAATCACTTTATGCCTTAATCCATAATATTTTATCTGCATTTTTTGTTACTTATTTTTTTACATTTTCTCCTCCTTTTTTCTGTCTTTAATGTCAAATGTCATTTATCAGTTTACTTTCTTCCAATTTTTGTTTTGTAAGATGAGTTATACAACTTTTAACAGTGTCATGATGGAACTCAGATGTAGAGTTAGAAGTCAGAGACTAATTTTATTAAAATTCAGGAATCTTTGAATCTGGTATTTTATTTTATAATCTTCTCTATTTAGAGCTGAATAATATATTTTTTTTTTATTTTCAAGGATGGCCTTATTGAGGCATTCCTGTAAAGCAAGAAGAATAGTGATTTGGCTCTCATTAGACTATGGTAGATTTGACAGAACACTGAAAGGAAATAATATAATAATCAAACAACAAATGTAAAATGGTCTTTTGGGCCTCCAAGAAATACATTCACATTCTCTTTAGTTTTTTCAAGTTATGTCGTCTTTTTGGGAAAGCATCTTGGAAAGATTCAGCAGAAAATATTAAAAAATGCTGGAAACATTAAAATAGTGGATGGACAACAGTTAAACTAGTTGTCTCCTTTACTCATCACCGTCTAACTACGATAAGAAGTGCTTTGGGCAAGAGAGATGACCATTAAGTGAGCTAAAAGTGAGTGAAAAGAAATATCTATTAAATTTCTGAGTAGGTTTTCTACAGACTGGAACTGAAGGCCATTTTACTTGCTCACAGACTAACACACAATCAATATTAATTATTAAAAAAAAGAGTTAATAAAATTCTTGTGATAAGATCAGTACAGAGTAATGAACTGAAGCAACATAAAAGCATTTTCTGTATAGTGAACTCAAACATGACATCAGAATTTTAAAAAATAGATTAAAAAAATCTCTATGATCAGAAAGCTAGAGACTGGGCTTTGTTTTGTTTTGGCTCTCTGCGAAGTTAGGTACAGCATACCATGTAGTTATTGCAGAGAATAAATAACTGCAGAGAATAAATAACTGACTGATGTTTTCTCAATAAAACTATGCTCAGAAAGGACAAGTCTACTTCAGTATTTAGTACTAATTCTGCATAAAGTACCAAGGATTTCAGTGTTTTACAACATGGCATTATCACTTGGTTAATCAACATGATCTTCCAGAACATGCTGTCATAAAAGCCATTCTAAAATTAAATAAAATGAAACATCTTTCACTATGCATTTTTAAGCTTTATAATCTGATCGTTTTCATAAGTTGTTATGCACTGCATTGCAATGATAATCCACTTTGTTAGGTAACAGCCTGGATTTGGTGGGAGGTGGAAAAAAGGAAGACTTTAATTTCTCAAATTATTTTACTTCATTTAATATTAAACAAGAGTTCATTAAACAGTTAACAAATGTAAGACAATTGAAAATTTACCACATCTGAGCTTGATTCATCCCATTGAGAGGAGTTTCCTTTCTATGGGATTTTAGGAGATTGCTTTTGTCACACACAAGTGTTGAGAATGTGGTGGAGATATATCAGTATTTATATTGATCTGGAGCACAGAGTTGTGGAATGAATTGAGTTGCTTTTGTGTATAGACTATGCCCACTCAGCACAACTATGATCTGTCTGGGTAGGTGCAGTAGTGATTCAAGAGGTCTGGGCTGTTCACACATCCTACAAAAAACACTCAATGCAGCTGCCAGAAATACCACCTTGGACATAGAGTGCTTTATCTCAGACTCTAAATTGTTCAGAACATTCAGCCACACCATTCTAAATCAGATTTTTGTCAGTACTTTAATAGATTACTTCCATATTGCACTCACAGCAAAACTGACACAGGGCTGCAGATCTGAAATCTTTAGGTGGGATGAAACATGTGAATTACTTACTGAATATGAATGCTAATAAATGCTTTACAATCTGACCAAACAAGAGTACTCATGAAATAAGATTCTACTAAATCACATGTAATGATACATTTTACAATTTCCTTTTACAGAAATCATTATTTAAAAGTCAGCAGATGTCATACAATGTTAGAGATTATATTGTGTTTATCTAGCACTCCAGAAAACAACTACTTGCTTGGTTTATAGAATGTCTTGAAAGCATTTAAATAATCAAAAGGAAGAATTACATTGAAATATTTTCAAAGATGGCACCAATTCCTCACCATTAGTGTTTTTTATTCATTCACTTTACTAAAGTGTTTTAGTTTCATTTTTCAGATGAATATAACTGGATCTTACTTTTTTTAAAAATTAATTTAATGAAAACAACAAAAAATTGTGACTAGTATTGCATATTAGAAAATATTTTGTATGCAGTTTTCACTTTTTTTTTCAGGATAGCTCTTTTATTCTCCCACAGTGTTTAAGAGAAGCTTCCAAGAATATTACAGTTTTAGTTCTTGCACAATCTGTCTTGACTGGTGAAATTGTGGATTCTTGTACCTATCTATTTTATCAGACTAAGGGATATTGACCCCCTCATGCCATAAAAGTAACTGTGCAGGACTGACTATTCTTCTGGATTGTGGATCCATAAGACAGTGTCCATCTTGTATCCTTACTTTGACAGAGCCTCTTCACTCATTTCTGTCAGTCCAGAGACTAATTCAGAACTGGAATTTTATTCTGTACATATTACAGAGGGTTATATAGCTCCTTTAGGATCTAACCCTGCAAGATATTCTGCTCACATTAAAATCTGTGGAGATCATTGCTGCTTAATATGTGGAAAGTTCAGTCTCCTCAGCTGCCCAAGTCTGTATTTATAATAGAGTTGGTCAGAAATTGGAATACTTCCACAAAAGTATCATGGTCTTGGAAAACTACAATTTTTGACAGCAAAATAGGCAATAGTTTTCTATAGTTCTAATGTGTATTTTCCATTCCAAATAGTATCATTATTCTTTACAGAATATACAGAAAGAATGTACATTTAACAGGGGCATCTGTTAAAAGTGCATTATTCCTTTTTACACAAAAAATGTTCACTTTGTTATGCCTGCAATTACTCTTACCTATTTATTGTTGCGATGTTGATAATATTGATTAAGATAATGTTCTCAGACTCTCTTCTTCTCTCCACAAATTTTGCCTCATGGCACAAGAGAGGGAAAAAAAAGAGGTCTGTTTTCTGTTATATATACTCCTTTGATATTTTGTTTCTAGAGAAATATATGCTACCAGTACATTCCTCACTACAGAAAATTTTTTGTCCAAGGAGGCAGTAGAAAACAAAGACTATTAATGCAGTCTGGGTATTCTGAGGTGTGGTGCCTGCTGCAGTTCTTCATTGAACAAGATGGAAATGATATCAATTTACAGGATGACTAATACATATCAAACTAACACACCATGAAGAAGGTGTAAAGACTGTAAATAGTAAGATAATTCTATTAGATATTACAAAACATTACAGTTATTGTATGAGTACGTGCTGAAGCTCCATCTGGAATAACATATATAAAGCTGGTCACCTATATTCAAGAAAGATTAATTTGTACCAGAACAGAACCAGCTGCTGAGGACTATTGAAATGCTGAAGGGATAAATAAACTTGTTTAGTCTAGCAAAATATTGTTCTCAGCAAGTACATACAAAATACAAATACAGGGAGAGAAAAAATCACATATAAAATAATAATAAAATTTGAAAGAACAAGTATACTTTAACAAGAGAAGAGGAGCTTTGGAAAAGAATTCTAACTATGAGACTAATAAAACTGCTAAATTCTCTATGCAGGAGCCCTCAACCTATCGATAAATAAACTCAGAACTCTAGTAGCTGCCATTCAGGAGTGCTGGCTAGACTATTGCACGGTTTTCAATTTTACCTCACAAACAGATCACTCAAATTCGGGTATTGTAAAATCAAAATCCTGAGGTAACATCTTTTGTTTCTTGATGTGTGTCAGAAAGGGAACCATTAAATACAAACATGATACTATTAGTTTCTTGATGTGGACTTCACCAATTGATTTTAGTTTAGAGATGTAAAAACATCTCTATTATAATATTTTGAGGCTTCCTCACCAACATAATCCTCTTACAGGACCTTCTATGAAATATACTACAAAAGCAAAGGGAGTTTACTGTCTCTCTCTTCCAGGGGCTCATGGAAGAGGGGATGTGGAAGGGATTGGAACTAGGACTGGTCACTCACCCCTAGAGCAACACATGCCATTTGGTAAAAGTAGCTCCTGTCCCTGGGCTGCTGCAGTTTAGACAGAGCAGAGAGCGAGAGTGCCCTGACAGAGATTCTGACAACTCCACTTTCTGGCTATGCCCACTGAGGATTCATAACTATTGCCATCCTACTTACCCCAGTCAATATATTTGACTAAGTGCCGAGTCAAAACTGAAATATACTTCAGTAGCTCACTCTTTACTAAAGTAGAAAAGCTGTAATAATTATGAATATCATTGATGGAGAATTTTATTCACTCACCCTTAAGCTGTAGAGCTCATACAGCATTCATTCCAATAATCTTGTCATTCTGCCCCTATAAATAGTATTCATTATACCTCCCTGGGTTTCCATACAAGGACTGTCCGAAAAACACATGAACAATATAATTTAATTACAGAAACATAAAAGATACTGGGGATGATAAATGTATTTTATGACCTTTAAAATGAAGCCAGACAACATTCATACCATTTCTGCTTTTTCATGCCTTGGTGACTGTCTTGAGTTTCAGAAAAGAACTCAACCTATTTTGATGGAAACTGATTTGTATTCAGCATTTGTGGGGATTTGCATTGCTGGTGCTGTAAATGATCCATCAGTTTTACAGTCACCATACAAGGTGCTAAGATCAACTTTCTTCAGGTCCTGTCGTACAAAATCATATTAGAATAGATAGAAATTATTAATTTAGTCACATATTAAAATTCAGCATAAATCCAGAATGTATTGAAATTAGTAGCTATGTTTGAAACCAAAAGAATTAAAACTATAAAATGCTATCTACAGGTGATACTCTAATAACTATGCACCTATATTGTATATAGCAATATTCTTATCGTAATTTACAATTAATCACCATCAGTAGAAATCTTTACAAAAATAATCTCTCAAACACTGGAATTCCAAAAATCTTAAGAGTGGCTGACTAGGACTGTAAAATAAAGGTCATATTGATGTTTTCTTACATTCCAGAAGTTTTTATCTTTTTTGTCTTACTTTTTTTTTCCCTTCCTCCTAAAGAATGCACTGCATTCATTTGTTAACAAAATTGAAACTGCAATAGAGAGGACTAAATAACAGAGGCTGGCTCTATTATAACTGGCTTAGAAATAGTCTAGATTGATATCAGAAATACAATTTATCACAGAAATATTTCCATTTTTAGATGGTAGTGCTAATATTAACATATCAATGATAAGTAATGTAACAACATTATTTATATAAAAATTATTTCTCATATATTTTGACTACTTCTATTTTACTAGCAACATTTCCATTTCAGAGATACTGGCAACTAGAATTCTAAAATACATTTCATATGTTACTTTTTTTCCCCCCCCAGAGCAAGACCACTTCTTTTAGACAACTGGATTACCTTAGTTCAGGTATCATACGTCACAGTGTATGCAAGGGTAAGTAAAAATCTCTCATGATAGCCTACAAGCTTAATTGAGCACTTGGAATGTTGTATTTCTGATCTGCTGAAATTTAAGAAAAGTACATCTCAGTAATGATATATTTTTGCAGGTGTTAAAATGGTAACTATGTGGTCATTTTTAGCTATGAATGTTACAGTAAAGATACCAGGTGTGTTCCAAGGAACAAACAATACTAGATTTTTTTTCTTTTTTTTTCAATTCCTTTTTCAGGTCCAAGCAAAGGTGTCTATCCAGCACTAAAAGAAGATTAAGGACTTCTACTATTATTGCTTAGCTGTTATTTTCTAGTTGGATGACAAAAAACAGGAGAGAAATGTCATGGTGAGAACTCCTAATGTGCTCAGAGATTATATAATTTGTAATTAATTTCCTTTTCCTTCCTTAACTGGAAGTGACCTTGAGAGCATCAGTCATCAAACAAACATAACAATTTTTACTGCTTGGAAAGGAGATATCTGAATGACTTTCATAACACACCGAATAACTGCTGGCATCCAAATGTAATTTTTGTTGTTGTTATTTCATTTGCTAAATAAAAGTTGTTCTTCTCTTTTGCATACATTGTGTCTGAGTCAATCCAGACTTTCTTTGGCTTTACTGTGCAAGTCTATATTTACAGCAGACAGAAACCCATGTGTTGATCACTTACTTTTATTATCTCATTTTTGCTCTGGTGTAAGTATATTACCTTTTCTCTCAGTGGATAAGCACTTCAATCACAAGCTTTCTGAAGCTGTGCTGCAACAGCTTAATTCTGCTTATAACCTAGTCTAAGGCTTTAAAATCTACTTGCAAATTGATTTTCATGCTGTCAGCTGAAGATCTTTCCCTGATGCCTTCTTCTCTGAAGTCATGGCAAGCATACTTTTGTTTCATAATAGTCACTGCTTGTGATAGCAGTTACCATCTCTCTGTAGAAAAGAAAATTTCACTTATCTTGGTCATGGGATCTGGACACACATCAGTCCTGCTCAGCTGTTAATTTAAAGAGCAAAACATTTTTTCACCTCTTCAAAATGAAGAGGTATTCAGATGGAATAATTATCAGTATATCCTAAAGTCTGGAATACCACTTCACATGAATACACATTTGAATATTTGATTACATGCTAAATATACTTGTCACTAAGAAAAGTGTTAAAAATATGATTTTCACTCTACAGTTAATCCTGTGTAAATGTACACACTAAGGGAATTAATTACCAAGAGAAAAAATTCTTCTTTCTAGAGTTACAGAGAAGGGTATGATTTTTCTAGGTAAAATATAACTTTAAAATACCTAATAAATGTTGTAACAAAACACTATATATATATAGCATTAGAGAAAGGGGCTTTCTGCATTAATTCTAAGTAAGCTTTAATTAATTTATATCCACTGAGGTTCATTCATTCACCATTCCAAGCAAGGTTGAAGATTCCTCTACAGTGTCAGGACTGAGTAGTTGGGTCTCTTCCTTGCCTCCATCCTGGAACTTGGATCTCCTTCCTTTTGTTGTATAAAAGTAAAAATGGTAAACAATTTCACCTGTGCAGAGGGCATTTGTTGGCATCTGCATCTTCCTTTCTCCAGACACAACCTGCTTGTCAACATCTGTGAAAATTTTGTGCCGAAGAGTAAAAGGGACTCTTCCATCCGCTGTTGTCAGCACTGTGCTATAACTGCAGCTGTGAACGTGTCTGTAGGAAGAATGACTTGGTCAGACACTGCTCTCTTCACACTGCAAATGCTCTGGAATCACAACAGTGAAACAAATTGAATCATGTTCTCTCCTTTTCTACTGTGTTCAGGATAATGAAGTTAGTCCCTTTACTTCATTCTTTGAAAACACTTGAAAGCCAGCTCATGGTCAGCTTGAACAAATATTTCCTGGCTTGATAAACAAGATTCATACATTTTTGGAAGAAATAGGCCCAAAGTAACATAGTATCTATGAGTGTAGTAGAAAGGAAAAGGAATATCACTTTGGGCCTAAACCAAGAACCTTGAGGGAAATCTTTATAACCAAAGCTTAAAAAAACCCCTTTTAACCCCAAATGGAGCAAACAGCGAAGAAAGTCATAAGGAATGTCAAGGAATAAATTCATTAAGAACAGCAGCTGCTCAAAATGGAAGTTAACAAGATAGCAGGCTATCTTTCCAACTCACAGAATATTAAGACTGAAATAAATACATGTCATAATCAGGATAGATTTAGACACCTATTTAGATATGTGATCATAGTGGTTGCCCCAGTTTCCTTATTTTGAAGATGTCAGGGTTGCTTCCCTTGAAGTGAGTTGGAATGCTGTGAATTTGTTGGGGTTTTCCCCCCCTACCATTAGCTTTTCTTTAGATTCATTAATATCTTTGGTGTTGGCACATTATTTTCTCCTCATCTTAACAATATTTTGCTGTTGTTGATATAAAAAACTACATGATTTGAATATGTATGAATGTATGGTACCTAGCACAATGGCCACTTAACTGGGACACTTGGGGACAAGAAGCATAAAAATGGAGGAGGAGACTTATCCCCAGACAACACAATTCCTGAAGTGTAGATCCATCAAACTGCAGAATTTTAACTAAAAATTCTCCCTTAGCTATAAGTCACATATAGTTTTCAAAACAGACATCTGTAGGCAGAAATTTTAGTTGAAATTAACCACAGAGCTCAGGTTTCCTGGGGTACAGTTGCTATATGCAGATAGGCACGTAACATAAAATTCTGGATTTAGTCTGGATTTACTTATTGCAGTTATTCCAGTGCATATATGAAAACCATACTCTTATTTTTAGTAGTTTCAGTCAGTTCCTAATGTTGTTAGTACAGCTCATTAATATCAGCTGTCTCCTGCACTCTCTTCCACTTTCAAAATTAATTAAGCTAGTGGCACATTAACTAGAAGGAAGAGGCCATAGCTTTTTTTTATGCAAAAAACAATAAGAGCATAAATCAAGAGAAGGAATCCCAATGTTTTGGAACTGACCTTATGAAGGGGTACTTTGCCAAGTAACAACAGCATCTGTTCAAATAGGAAAAACAAACATAACAAGTGAAAAGAACACATCCACTTCTCTCTCAAATATTGTGGAAATATTGATCATTACTTGCAATACCCTGCCACATCAAGAATCCTCTTTGGTGCCCATTATCCTATCCATTGTACCATTAATAGTCAGTTTCTTTTTGCCTTGTAATTTTTCACCCACCAACAAAGGTGGGTGGGTGGTAGGAATCTTTATTTGAATATAAAGGTACGTATGTATGTATGTATGTATGTATGTATGTATGTATGTATGTATGTATTATTATTATTATTATTATTAATAATAATAATAATAATAATAATAATAATAATACTGATATGGTATTTCCATTTTTGTCCTCTAATATTTTTTTAAAGTACAACTATCCTTCTGGACCATATAATCTTTTATAAATATACATATATTTATATATTAATACTACCATTGAATCAGCTTAAAACAGGTACAGAAGATTGTACATTACATAGTTTCAGAAGCTTGGAAAAGGACTGGGGTTTTTTCTGTAGCTGTTAAAACAGCTGACAGCATGTATCAGAAAGAAATGTTTGTGAACACTGACATTTCATTGGATTTTTATTCACATATCACTGATTAAATGGTGACACACCTTCCCCTGTGGGTGAGGCACTAGCAGATCCACAGCTGCAGGTGGTGTTTTGGCTCTGCAGCTGGGGGCAGGAAACACCAGTGTGGAGTTATGCTGAGGATGCTTCCTTGGGCACACAGCCGGGAAGGCTTTCCCTGGCATGCCGTAGGCTGCTGCAGGACTCCAGCTCTTTGCTCATGCTGCACAGCTGCCAGGCTATGAAGCCCAGCCCTGATGAGGCAGCATCTCCCAGGAGGGAAGGAATGGGGGAGTGCTGCAGTCTAAGCACAACCTGAAGGGAGGTAGCACCTGAGTTTTCACCAGCCTTTCCTCCTGAAGCCGAGGACCAAGATTCCATTGCCTATCTCCAAGGGTCCCTGTTGACTTTTCAGATTTATTTCCATGTGCAACCTGCATCTAGTCTCCTCCATTATCCCTCAGGAGGAACAAGATTTCTGATTTGTAATTAAAACACTTTGGATGATGTGTCAGACAGATGCTCACCAATCCTTGGGGACTAATTTGATCACAGGTTCTGAATATACTGCTGATTGATATTTAAAGTAGTAATTCAAGAGACCCTTTTCCCTAGAAGTTTACATGCCTTTGTAGATCTGTGAGAATGGATTATGTTCAGTCTGTATCCTTGTGATCTGTCTTTTGTGATTTTGTTTAAGTGAGGAGTTAGACCTTTCTCTTCTTTCCCATGACACAGCCCTCTCCCTTTTGGCTCCATGTCCCCTGCCCTGTATAAAAGCACTTGGATTTCTGCTCAGGACTAGGCTCCTCCTCAGTTCCTCCATTTCTGAAAGCACTGGTTGCATCCACAGAATACACTGAGAAAAAAAAAAATACCAAGCTGATGTGACAATTTGGACTCTTCATTAGCAGAAATATTTGGGAAAGTTATTGCTCTTTGGTTATTGGTTGCCAAGCTATAAGACTTTTTTTCAGGACCCCTTCTTTGCTGGGTGTCACTGAGAGCACCCGCTCCAATGTGTGACTTTCAACAGGGTATTCTGCAGTAATAGTGTTCAGACAAAGGCCTGAGTTACACTGGGGTGCAAATTTAAATTAAAGTAGGAGGCTCAAGGTTTCCTTCCCTTAGAGGGCTTCCTGCTGAAGAAGACTGGCAAAAGTTGACTGAAGCAAGTAACAAAGCTTTTGCCAAACACAGCATGTTCTGTTGATTCCTCAAAGGTATCAAACATTCAGGATAAAGAGGACTGATTGCTGGAGCACCTGTGTTATTTAGACCTTTTAATGTTGCTTAGCCAGCTTCCACTCTGACAGAGCCATCCCAAAGCGCTTATCACTTCATTCTTCTAGCAACCTTTCAGCCCACCATGTTCCTTCTCTTTAGAAAAAGTAAAGGAGTTGGGATTGTGCATGGTTCCTTGTGTGTTCTTTAATATAGCCTTGAGACTAATAAAACTGGTATGCAGCAGATAATAAGCACTTTCTTGTTCCCTTACAATGACACATTATCTTGCCACTGCTTTTAATGAATCTAATTGTGCAGGCTGCCACCTTCAAAAAGCTACCAGGACTTTTAAGATCCAAATCCTGCTTTTACTTGAGCAAAACCAGTGTGAAAAACATGTTTTAAAACTGAACATCTTGTGAGTAGTTAAGAGAGACAGGATGAAAAGCATCCCAAATGTGCACCCTAAAAGGCAGCCTCTTCTAGGTTTTCCCTCAGCCTGGAGGCCCTTCAGGGGCTTCCTGCACTGTGGCCATCCAGTCCACGTTCTGATCCACACCAGGTTATCTGCTTCCAGGAACATCACTTTTTCCCCCCCATCATGTTCCAGCATCGCCTTTTTGCCACCCTTTACTCATCTCATAATTTCTCAGTGTTTACAATGCCCACCCTTCCCCTGTGAGACACATCCTGTCCTGGGGAATCTTCCCTTCCAGCAAATTCAGCCAGCACCCACAGCATGCCAGGGAATGGGACAAATGGCTAAAGAAATCCCTTTTTATTCAGGCACCTACCCCTAATCCATGCATTTCTTACTTAAAGGTATCAGCCACAGCAAAGAGAAGAATCAAATGCCGTGTATCATGGTCCTAAAAATGAGCAAACCAATCTGAGTTTATAGATATAGATGTTTATGTAAATATATATGCATATATACATGTATTTTGCATGCATACAAAATGAGATATATTGATAGAATGTGAAAAGCAACTAACTGTACACATGATGAAATATTTTTGTGATAGGAAGCAATAAATTTATTTCTATGTTGAAAATATTTGGGGGGAGAAAAAAATTAAAAAGAGCATGATTAAAGACCATTCACAGAACTGAAGGATGCATATGGTAATGCTGATGACAGCCATTCTCTCACACATTCCAGACCCTGTGTTCTGTATGTCCCTCTGTGCCTACACCTGATGGTGCCTGATCCAAATTCAGCTACCCTCTGACCTACCAGATTTTCTGTACCTCCAGAGTATGCTAAGTACCTTATAATACAAAACTCTGGTGTAAGCTAGTTTCAGTTTCACCTGGTGATGCTTTTCTAATTAAATATTCAATGGCTGATAGAGACAACATCACAAATTAATTGTGCAGCATATTTAATTGAAATTCTTGTTCTGAATAAGGTTTTCATGTCTCAAATCCAAACATCTGTCTGAAAGATATTTAAAAGGCAGCATTTGTTCAGTATCTGCAGTTAATTCAAGCCACTGGGCTCAGAAGGCGAAGTCTGTCATACCTGGGGGAATGAATGAAATACTGTTAAAGCCAGCAGCTTCTAGAGTCAGTCTTGATGCATATCCAATACTTACAGGGTCACAGTCAAGGGGAGGTACTGAGTGTAAGCACCCCAATATACATCACAGTGTTGTAAGAAGGAGTCCTTGTTACAATATGGGATTAATACCTTTCAAGCCAGGGAGAAATTGATTTTGTGCTTCCATCAACCAAGATGAATGCCCTAACCAGGCAGGAAGAGAAAGAAACAGGATCTGTATCACTTTCTTCCAAGCTTTATTAATCTACTCTTTTTTTTTTTTTTTTTAAGTAGAAGAACCTATCAAATGATTTTAAATGAACTGGACTATTTTTAAATAATTATTTTATCAAGAAGGAAAACCTTTCCTATGTTACACCAAAGCTCCTACACTGGATATCAGGTAATTAACTGATTTCTCCCTGAAAAGATTTTTACCTGCTCTGAAATTTTATGAAACAGGACACTTAAGGCTCACTTGTGCCAGCTTGCTACCCTGCCCCTGCCTTTCAGTCTTAACAGTCTTCATAAATTCCTTTTAACTGTTCAGGCAGCCTACAGCAATACACCATTGGAACACAGTAAATCACACAGGATTCACAAAGTTAACACAGTCTTCCAGATAATCTCAGCCATAAAATGATAATGCTACTTCTTAAAGAAATAATACATTCATTTAAAGATTAGTTATTAATGCAATAAATGGTTTTGCATAGAATTCATATTACAATGAAACCTTTGAATTTCTTGCTTTCTAATATTTAGTAATAATGAAATAAAAACAAAGTACCGTTTTAAAACTTCCAGTTTGAATTTATGCTTTAGTTGCAATGACAAATCTAGCAAACTTCTCAAAAGTTTAATTTCATTACTTAAGTCATGAAAAAGATGACTTAAGTTTCAAGTGACATCTATCACAATTAGACATATGCACTGACTCCCACTCACCACTAAGATCAGCACATTGTGAATGATAACTCCTCATTGAGACAAAGCAGTAGGAGACATTTGAGGACGAATATTTATGAACAGGCAAAGCTTCATTTAAATGAATGGAACACAATATTTGCAGCAGCAAAACTTCTGACCTTTTTCATGTTTTAACTTCTTCCATTTGTTTTGTGCTACAATGAAAATGAGTGTTTTAAAATGCATCCTCTTTTGTAAATGGATGCTGCTTTGTTTGTATACAGATTCTTGTAAAATATGTTTTTCCCACTAAAAAAGCTGAACCAGCTTCAGTCAACCAAAATTTTTTAGCTTAACCTAAGAATAAGATTTTTGAGCCCAAACAGAAGATTGGAACATTATAATATTGGACAGGAAGCTTTAAGGCTGCAATTCAGTTGTCGCTAACAATAGGTTTTACTGTGGAAAAAACAGCAATAATAGTAAATTTCATTTATGAAGTCCTGCTCTCAGAGTTCCAAGGAGTTTTGCATCCCAAGAAAGTAAAAGCTACACGGGAAATAGATCTTTTAAATTCTGCTTTAAAAAGCTAAATCCATAACAGCTTTCCAGATATAAATAGGAATTTCATTTCATTGTAAAACATACAGTAAAAGCTCAGACATTCACAGTCAAAATATTTTTAGGACAAAATCATGAACTGGGATATTCTGACCTAAAAAATATACCAATGGGAAAGGGAATAAAAGAAAAACTGAAGAACTAGGACCAAATATTGCCAGAGTCCTTAAAAAATAGAAAGCCAAATGCAAAACTTTCAAACTGAAAACATAATCAAAAGAAGGAAACCACTATTTCATTTTTGGTTTTTTTTCATACACTTATAGCTATAAGAAAAATTTTTATAGCTAAAGAAAAATCTTTATCTCAGCAAAGCAGTAGACCAGACCACATATATATATGTATTTGTAATATTTATATTTATGTGTCACTAGTGAGTTCTGCAGAGCTCCATCTTAGGCTTGTGCTCTTCAACATCTTCAAAATGACTTGGTACAGGACTGGAAGGGATACTGATCAAGTTTTGCAGACAATACAAAACTGGGAGGAGTTTGACTCCCACAAGGGCAGGGAGGTCCTGCAGAGAGACCTTGGTAAATTGGGCACTCACCAACTGTGTGAAGTTCAATGTGGGAAAGTCCTGGATTCTGCACCTGGGATGGGGAAATCCAGGATGTACAGACAGACTCAGGAATGAGAGACTGGAGATGCCTTCCAGTGCCATGGAAAGGCACCTGGGGGCCCTGGTTGATGGATGGCAAGTTGAGCCTGAGCCAGCAGTGCCCTGGCAGCCAGGAGGGCCAACCCTGTCCTGGGGGCATCAGGCACAGCATGGCCAGCCAGGCAAGGGAGGGGATTGTCCTGCTCTGCTCTGAGCTGGGGCAGCCTCACCTCCAGTGCTGGGGGCAGTTCTGGGTACCACAATATAAAAAAAACATTGAGCTATTGGGGAAGGTCCAAAGAAAGGCCACGAGGATAGTGAAAGGCTTTGAGGGGAAGCCTCATGAGGAGCAGCTGAGGGCACTTGTTCTGCTTAAACTGGAGAAGAGACTGAGGTGATCTCTCATTGCAATCTACAGTTTCCTTGTGAGGGAGGAGGCCAGCCCTGATCTCTTCTCTGTGGATCCCAGTGACAGGGCCTGAGGGAATGGCCTGAACTTGTATCAGGGGAAGTTTATGTTGGATATCAGAAAAAAAGTTTCTTCTTGAATCCTGACAGTGTTCAAGGGTTTGGACAACATTTTCAGGAACATGTTGTGACTCTTGGGGATAGTCCTGTGCAGGGTAAAGAATTGAACTCAATGATCCTTGTGGTTCCCTTCCAACCCAGCATATTCTGTGTTTCTTGATATCTTATATCTCAGGGAAAAATGAAATTTAAAAAAAAAAAAAGTTTGACCTGTGATTCCAAAGGTATGTTGCTCTGGCCTTGAGAGCAACCACATATGAAGAGAAAAAGTGTGTTCTTTCCTGTGATGCGAACAGAATATGGAATTCTTCTGCTGCACCTGTATTCAGATTTCTACCCTGAAAGAACCAGATTTATTGTGCCATGGCCAAATTCTAATCATTATCCAGGTTTTGTGCCATAATCTGGAATATTTTGGCTCTAGCTGTAGAAAGCAGCTATAATCACAAGTATTTTACATCATGTCATCACTTTGTCTTAGTCAATTTATTTGGACAGATCAATACTTATTTCTAAGTGAAAAGTTCTATCAGAAAATCACTATTTATTAATCACTGAAAAAAATTTATAATGCTGATATGTTGCAGACCTGCAAACAAGTACTCTGTTTATTTGGTCTGTATGAACGTTAAGGAATAAACAAAACATCTTCTCAAGCACATAACTGAGTATTGTACTTTTATTATTATTATTATTTTATTTATTTATTATTGTTATTTTATTATTTTTCTTTATGAGAATGTATATTATATAGGCATTACATTATGAGGCAGCAGAGAATCCATCATGGTACCAAAGAGAAGACATACCAGTGGAAGCAGGCTTTACTTACTATGACACTTTAGATTAATTATATGTGTTCATACAGACCTATATATATAATTATAGTGGAAGGATCTGGAGATTGAATTGGAAATTGACATATTCAAATATGGCAATGAAGTAGATAATCTGTTAATGAAGCATATTTATAAATGTAATTTCACTGATCCAAAGAGCAAAAAAATAAAGCCTCCAGCCTCACTCAGTGTCCAAAAACCCCCCAAGCCAAAACACAGGTATTATTTTTCAAGGTGTGCAATCAGTCACTGATGATAATTGCAAAGAAGGAGAAACTTCATTGTTGCTGCAGGACAAAAAATGAGTCACACAGGCACAGCTCGAGGTGTGATCAAACGAACAGAGAGTTTATTTCTTCCCCCAGGATTTATAGGTTTCTGACCATGGCCAGGGATTGGATGGTCAGGATAACACTTTCTCACTGCACTGGCCATGAGAGATGTCCATCACAAGACGTGTAACAGAAAGAATGTACACATATCTATGTTTACAGTTACTGTCCTGGGAAGGTCTTCAGAAACTATGTCAGCAAGCTCAAAAAACTGAGTTTTCAGGGTGACACGTCATCATTAATGAAACAAGGGAAATAAATTGAGTGCTAAAGCCAAATGCCAAATTTAAGACCAACATCAATTCACAGAAGTGCAATACATTAAACTATGTTGTGTCTATGCTGCTTTAGACAAGACTACATCATTTGTTAATAAACAAGGTAAAATGTCAGTCACAATTAGTCCAGGCTCCCAAACCTTCACTGTAATACCACATCCAGTTGCCAGTTTATACTACAATAATTTCCTTACCTATACCCATTTCTATAGCTTTCAAAAATATATCCAGTGTTCAACCATTATTGCTCAAAAATCTGTATATGTGTCATTTTGCTTAATTTAAAGCTTCTGTAGACAGTCCCAGTATTTATTGCCAGTGTTCTAACCAAAATGACATTTTTTCTACAGTCATCCTCTACTTCCAAATGAGAAACAGTTTTACATGCTCAATGCTGAAAGCCATTACTCATGACATTTGAAACATAAGGTTTGTGGAGTTCTTATAGATGAGCTCAGGCAAAGAGTGTGAGTGGTTAACAGAAATATGCAGACTGGCACCAGTTGGGTCATGAATATAAAAGGGCCTGCTGTCCTTTTAAGCCTGCACTATAATAGGGCACAATGAGAAAAGGTCTATCAATTTTCTTTGACTCAGACCCTGTTGGACAGATAGTGAGCCATGTGTTCTGTGGAGCTGAGTCTTACCAGGTATTTCCATGTAGCCTCCACAATGATTCACAAGGAACTTTTCCTGACATTACAGCCCCCCATTTGGGATTCTCTCCAGACATCTTTAGCCAGGAGCACAGAGACTCTGCAAACGGTGTATACACAACTTTAAAGTATAAAGAAGTGTTAGGGAGCTATTTGGCCAAGCATTGTCATGCTCATCCTTCCTGATACAGCACACAGAGACCATACACCTCAGCACATTGGTGACAGACAGGTGTCCCCCCAGGACAGCTGTGTTAGCCTCAGCATCTACATGTGACTGGTCCTGGATGTTGCTGTGCTGCTGTCTCACATCAGCTGGCAGCTCTGACCACTCAACCCAATGACCCTCAGCAAAACTAATTAGCCTCCCTGTTTCTCTTTTGGGCTTTAAACCACTCCTTGCTGTTGTTTTTCCTCTTGCTTTATTAATGATCCTGTCTCAGCAATCCTATTTCTGTAACTTTTACTCCTCTCTGGCTCTACAAGCTGTCTCGTGGCTCTTTCTCCACAGCACGAGCCAAGGTAAGACACGTAAGGCATGTGGACTGTACCCTGAATCCTTCATATCCACACAAGCAAACCCCTGGAACAGGGACAGCACATGGCAAGGATTTCATCAGAGGTCCTTGAGAAGATCTGCAGGCACAAAGCTGGCACAAAAGCAGTAAGTTTTGTAAACCTGAGCAACAAAGAGATTGCTCAGGTTTGCAAAAACTTATATTTATAAAACTTTTATTCCTCACTGCTACAGACACATTCACTGGTTTAGTACCTACTTGTTCATGTATACACAAGCAATTTTTTTATTAACAGGCTTCATAATAACTGTGTTTCTCACACATATAGGAAAGAACCATTTGCAGCAACTGAGATCCTGAATGCAGATAGATTTCACAGCGGTTGCATGCTTTATGCTTAAAGTTATTTCCTCTTTTAAAATAATTATGTTTCTAAAATCTGCCTTCTATGAAGTATTACAAGAAAGCAGTGTGAGATTAAAGCTAAATATATTATCCAATTAATAATTAAAAAATAAATGTCAACTTTCAAAACCTTGCATATTAAAATAAGAAATAATAGAACCACCTCTGTTAATAAAAACAAGTCAATTAGATTGTTTTTTAAAGCAACATGTTTTATAAATTGTGTCTAAAGACAGTAAGAAACGCTTGTCCGCAAAGATGAAATCACAAATGCAGAAGTAGCAGAACCTCTGCTGTGTTGTACTGTGTTAAGTGATTTTCATTTCCAAACCAGCACAGCAGTTGCTCCTTTCTTCATCTGAATAATGAGCAAAATGTCCACTGACCTTTTTCTGTAGTTCTCTGCCTGTAATCATGGGGCAAATATTGCATTGTATCGCAGTCTGGTTCATAGGGTGGTCAAATGTGACTGCCAATGTAGAAATTCTAAACCATTTAAAAAGCAACTCTTTCAAAACATGAGAAACAGTGTTTTATATCAGATTAAGTTTTCTGAAGCACTAACACCGGGCTCATGAGGTGAATAACGGGTGATTTTATGTGAATAATGGCACCACTCCGTGAACTGCTGAACTCATGTACAAAATGTTCTCCATATGCCTCATTGATATAGACCATTTGATTGCAAATGTGCTCTCTGGTATTAATCAGTAGATTGTTAATCTTAATATTGTCTTGTGTTGTCTCTAGACATTTAAATAAGTAAGCAATACAACAGGGAACTTTTTCCACAGATATGTCAATAAAAGTGCATTAGCTGTATCTGCACGCAGTGAAGGACTGCAATAAATATAGATAGCACAGAAAAACTCATCTGGCAACATCAAAAAAAAAGTAGTAGTTTTGTATATAGCCTCCAAAGTTTTTCTACATAGTTTTAACGTAGAATCCAAATAAGTCTAATGAGTTTCCACAAGACCTCGTGCTTTCTCTTATCTTCAGGTTTTATGGTAGAAGACAGAAAATTGTGCTAGTAGCTACAGTAGCTTTAGAGTTTGTTACATTTTTCTTTGCCACCTCTTTTATTTTAGCAAGTGACTTCATTGAACAGTGAATTTTAATTTGAAAGAGACTACAGGTACATCACAGAAATAAAGACATAAGACTAGGATTTGGTCCATATTTTAAACAAAAGGTAAATATTCTGGGCATGGTATGAATTAATTTAATTATTTACTTGTAAAGAGTAAGTTTCAAAGAAAAAAAAAAATAAAATGGTCCTGGAACAGAAACACAGGATAAGAGTAAAATGAACTTCCTGCATTATCTTGCTATTATTTATAATACCTTATCTATATTATAAGGTAAGATATAACCTTATTTTACCTCAAACAATGCTGAGTTGCTTGTCTCCACTCCACTCTTCAACCTGCTTCAGAAGGTGTGAAAGTCTGGAGGAAGCTGCTGGCTTGAAACATTTCAACTGTGTGTGAGGGAAAAGGGAAGGTCTGATTTTGCTCTGGCGAGGTGATGCTCTGGTCTGCACTCCTCACTACTCATGCCTGAACCCCAGCCCCTGCAGGAGCTGCCAGTCCCTCCCTCAGCTTCTGTGCTACACCTTGATACCTTTATCTGGCAACTTTCTGCCCCCTAAAACCTCCTTAGATTACCAGTTTCTATTAAAAAAGGATCTGGAAATTCAAAAGATACTGATCGATCTGCAATGGAGAATCTGAATTGAATTCCTTGCTTGTTCTTCCTCACTGCCTTTGAAACTTACCAACACCTGCAGAGTCAATGGATCATCTCTTCCATAACACTAATCACATGATATTTCCTATATAATCTAATTGTCTTTTACTCATTTTCATCAAGTAATAATTTTGCTTTCTTTTAGCTCTTATTTATTTGGTTTTGGTCTTTTTTTTTCCCTCATCCTTTTTGTTGCACTCTTCCCACAGGATCTCTTGCTTCTCCAGTCCTCCTTCTCTTTGTCTTGAGAAAGAAATCTAGTGACTCATTCACAGACTCCCAAGTTCAAAATTATATGCAAACTCTTCTCTCTGTTTTGTCTTATCCAAAGGACATAAAGCTTTCAGCCAACATCTCAGGGATCACCAGAATGCAGATGAAGTCTAGGCCACCATGAGGACTCCTGAGACACCTACTCTCGCTCACTATAGCACTCATTTCTAGGTCAAATAAGATGTCTTTTCTGTCTCAGCAATGCAATTAGGCAGTGAAACTTGCAATATATCAAACTGCCACTTTTGTATTCATCTTCAAAACTGGAAAGAACTTCTGACATTATCTTGAATATAGAGTTCTATACCTAATGTCCCAATTTAACAGTTAGACACTCTTTGTCCTGAATATTTCTCCTTATGTCAAACTAAACAGTGAGAAGCCAAGAAAAAAAATTGGAAAAGATCATTGTGCACCTCTGTCATGTAAAAATTATTAAGCCAAGTACCAAAAATCAATAGATTTTAAGAGCAGATTTGTGAGAAAGACTAATTTGTTTTGTCATGTTTAAAGAAAGTAGGATGATATCTTTTAGTTTGCCTCTTTAGAAGGTGCAGAAACTTGTTATGTAATGTCAAGTTCTAATTTAATTTTCTATGATCCTCGAAGCTAAATGTCTTTGAGAGGTTCTAAGATGGTTGGAAGCAGTGATACTAAGGTATTAATATCAAATATCTCTTGGTGTTTTGTTTTTTTCCTGGAAGAGTTAGGCATCTCACAACAATCTACTATGTCTTATAAGACTAAACTCCAGAAAGGAAAAAGAAAATAAAGAACCCCTCTTCTCCCCCAAAAGATAGATGCCTGACTGATTCATTTTTTTCATTTCTGTGAAGTCTCTATGCCTTCATTGAAGTTAGTAAAGTTGAAATAAGATTTTGAACAAAAAAACATAGATAAGAGATTCATAGCTCTTAAATGTCTTTCCTGAATGATAAGGTTATTAGTGCAAGGGCAAGAAAATCTTTTTATTTTTATAGTGAGGTAATCATTTGCTTTCAGTCTTTGCTGTCAGGTTACTCTACAATTACAAAGTTATGTTTTGCATGGGAAAGAACTGCAAAGCTGACACTTCAAAATGTGAACTGTTATTTATCAGGTTCAAAAACATCAGTCTCTTAATTCTATGAGCATTTCTCTGCATAGGCCAGTGAGGACTTGAACAACTACTATGCATTTCTTCACAAATCATCCTTAAAAATGCATTTTTGTTTAACTGTTAACATTATTTCCACTAAGCAAAATGTCAGGAAAATAATTTTTATTCTACTTTCTAATTAAAAATAGTTTTTTCAGGATTTCTGAAATCATGTGTACCAGATTCAAGTTGTTAAATATCAAAGCTCAAACATTCTCATTGTAATGGATGTTCTTATTTGAGTTCTAATTGGATGAGAAAAGTCTTCAACTCAATAGGTGATGTATTTCTTTTTGCAACACATGAGACTTACTCATTTTCATTGTCTTCCAGCAAGGTTTCTATTTCACTTTAGCAGAGATCAACAAATAACATTTTATAAAACCCTGATTTTTAATAAATTCCTTTATTTTGTTACAACTTATTCTCCATAGTGTAAAAATGCAATAACAATCACCTTGTTCTCCACATCAATAGGATGTGTGGTCATATTTGCCAGTATTAATTAAATTATTCTATTTCTACTACTGGGGAATCCATATAAAAAGCAAGTCCATATGCTATACACAAGATTGGTATATAAAGTAAAAAAATAGTGTGCTTGCCTTTAAAATCTCTTTGTTATAACTAGATTCCATTTCAATATTTCTCTAAAAACATCACAGTTCTTCTACACATACTCCAAGTTCTGCTTTAAATTTATGGATGTAAGCATTTGTAATAGAGTAATCTTCATTCTCCTCTTTAACAAAAAAAATTAGTTATTTTATTAAATATCAGAAGAAAAAAAATATTTGGCTGTAGCCAGGGCTCAGGAAAAGCATGCAGTATGCACAATTTTTCCATGAAAAATCTTGAGAAAGAGGTTTGTTCCTGTGATAGTTAGAAATTAACTCTTATTAAATTTTAATAGAGTTATGCTTTAAATTAAGAGTGATTTCCAAGAAACAGCTCAAGTAAAATTAAAAGCATAAGTATCTAGATATGCTTTATTTAATAAAACAAGTGCTTGGCATAAGTATCAAGACAAAGGGAATGAAAGTAATATATGCAATTATTTTAAACTGATTCTTTTAAACAAGAAGTAATTAAAGAAATTAAAAAATTAAAAAAAAGAACCTGAATGCATTTAGGTACAGTTTAACCAAATGGCAATTTATGCCCTGTAGACCAAATCTGTTATAAATATTCATTATTTCTGTTGTTGCAACAAACAAAAATACAAAAATATATTCCTATTTGTCACTGGAAAGTTAAAAAGCAATGACACATCCTATAGACAGATATTATGGCAAAAAAAAACAAATGAGAAAAAATGAAGAGAGTTATTACATAAGTTTTTATTTCTTTACATGAAATTATTGTCAGAAGACCCAGTGGAGGGTTCAGTTGCTACCTGTTTGGTTTGGATCCTCTGACATGGGTGAGGCAAAGTTGAGGCTAGTGGGGAGTACAATCACTTTTTTCAGTACAAGTGTTCTAAAGCATTTCAGCCTGATATTAACCAAAGTTGCCACCCCAGTGCATTTTACATCTTATTCAAACCTTTAGTATAAGTTTGTCTGTCCTGTTATGCACAAACAAAACCCTGAGGCAGGGAGGTTTCTGTGGCTACTTAATCTGTTCTTTTTGCTCGAAAGTTCAAGCCAAGGGAAATACAGGTACATTCATGTGTTTTTCTTCTGTAGGGTTCTTTCGCAAAACCTGTTTGCAGAAGGAAAAATTTCCCACATGTTAATGAGATAGATGTTATTTAGATTTAAGCAGCCAAAAATAGTAAATGCCACAGGTTAGCCTTTTTGCTTTGTATTCCAGCTGTGGTGTAGTTCATGAACAAGTCTGCTAGAGGGAATAATAAGAATTTACTGTTGGAAGACTTCTTTTCTAAGGTGATTCTCCCAGCTTTTTCCCAACACTATTATTAGGAGCTACCATCTATCTTACCTTAACATTTAAGTCATTGACCTACTCTTATTCTCTGTCAGGACTTCTTAATAATTTTAGTTCAAATGGAAAATTAAATGAAAAGCAGGAGGAAATGAAATATCAATATTCTTTTTCCAAATAGTGAAAAATGAGATAAAATCTAAAGATGAATTAATAGACACAGTACCTAACTTATTGCAGTATCCAAATACAAATTGCAATCTGTCTTCTTTCAAAAATACTAAATTAACCCAAGTCTACTAAAACCTGACTTCAGGAATGAGCCATTGTGACAGGTGTCATTCAAGGAAGTAGAAATCTCTCATTTTGCATGTAGATCAACTCAAGAAATCCAAGTACACATGCATGGATTTTGTTACTGACCTAATGTTATTGTAGAAAAAGATGACATTTAGTATGATGTGACAATCAAAGAGATAAAAATTAGTGTCAGGATGAAAGCCAAAAGTGCATGTGTCATGCATTTCTGTAACTAAATGGAATATATGACTTTAATGATAAAAAAAAAAATTGATACTTACATTTGTAGTGTATATGAAATCACTTGAACCAGGATAATATTTGAAATAAAATCTCTGATGTCAAAGAATTATTGCTGAGTTTTATTTACTGGGGCTAGGAAATATTTCTGAAAGGGTGTAAACTCAAGGTCTGTTTGTAATTGAAGTAAAAGTTTCATCCGTAGTTTTAAGTAGCTTTTGTCTACCACAGAAGCCACAAACCAACAGCCAGTTTGTATCTCTGGAAGGGAATGGAAAAGGAAGTGGTGTTTTGAAAGTGTGGGAAAAATGGGCAGAGTAGATGAACATCCACCAATTTTTTAAAAAAGTCATAATATTCCAAAGAAGATATGGAAGCCACAAAAAAAATCCAAACAAGACATAGTCTCAGGGAGAAGCTTCAATGGAGAACATATTTATGTTCTATATATGTGAGAGCAAACAGCAATGCTAGCGCAGCGGCAATCGCAATTTTAGCGACAACAACTCAGCCAGGTACAGACCAAATGTTTGTAGAGATTACAAGAGGGAAAAATATCAGTGGGCTAAGGTAAATTAGAGAGTGATGTATAATTCAGTGTAATATCCATAGGGGCATGTGAACAATTGCTGTTCTGAAAACTCTTCACATCTGGCACAAGAAGATTGCCTGGTCACAAAGGGGAGAGACTACATTGAGGGTAAGGGGTAGGAATAATGATCACAGATCACACAGAGAGTCTATTTTGAATGGAAAATTCAGAAATACCCTCAAGGCCTGATCCTAAAATGTGCTTGGCTCTTTCATTAATTAAATTAATGGCAACATAGTAAGCATTCCAAGTATACCAACACACAGCAGGTGATTTACTCAAGGGCAATGCAGATGTACTTTATGGTAAAGGCACTGTTCTGTTGAATATAAATCTCAAACATGAACAACCATAAATCTTTCAGGAAGTCACCCCTCTCTTCTCCTTATGCATGATTTTTATGTGGGCTTTTCATACAGGAAAAAAGTAGGAATAACAGTGAAAAAATCTGGAAAGTAGGAAAATATTCTATGGGAAAAGCTGATGCTGTAAGAGGTCAACAGTATCAATAAATGTTCAGCAAAACCAGACTTTTAGAGACAGTGTAACTAGTTGCACTGGGTTATAGTTATTTTTTTTATTGTATATGACTTTAACACTAGATATTAAAATCAGAGATTTGGTGTAGAGAGCTTTAAAAAAATAGAATGATTTGGGAGACAGGGATCTGCAGTACTGTAAATAAACATTTCTATGTCTATATGAAAAAATTTGATACTGGGGACCATATTGCATTGGAAAGACAATAGAGCAGAGAAGATGCATTAAGTCTAGTCAGACACAGCACCACAGCTATAATCTTTAATATCCTACTTATGTGTCACTAGAAAATACCAAACTACTTTGCTGTCTTTCAGTCTTCTTACTCCATGTGCTATAACCTGTGCATATAGTCGTTTTCATAAGGAATTTTTTGGTTTTTTAATTCAAGCCCTGTTGCTTAGTAATAGTCATTTAAAGCAAGCACCTTTCCATTTGGTCCTTTGTCCTAAACCTAGAGATGTCAGAAAATGATTGTGTGAATTGTCTTTGCTGAAAACTCTTGAAAGATCATGAGAAAAAAAAAAAATAATTCCATCATTTACAAACTTATATGCAGAAAAATGTTGCAATTTCCTCTTTTCAAATATGGGTTCATACTTTTCCAGACAATTTACCTTAATTTTCACCAAGCTATATGATGAAAATTTTCTGGGAAAAACAGCTTAATACAAAATATTCATAAATTACATTTTTCATAAATCATGTTTGAGCAACTTATTTATTCTCTCTAAAATAACGTTGTAATATAATGCTAATTGTATTGGTTGAAGAGAGAAGTTAGGTAACAATTATTATCATTCCCTTTCTACTCTTAAGAGGGACATACAGACAAATAAATTTTGTTCTCTTTATATATTTATACAACATTAAATAACAAAAATGCTCCCCTCCAACTGCATCCACAAAACCCATGAACTATTATGAAAAAAGATGTACATTGGTTCCATTAATGTGGAAATCTGTTTTAAATTATAAGCTTTTTGTACAAATTCACAAATGTTACAGTAAATTTTCCCTACTTAAAAAAAACAATCACATGCAAATGAACCCTTTAAATGTTTCTATACTTACCATCACCCAAACAAAGACCACATACATATATACATACATACATATCTACATATCTACATATATACATATATACATTCTCACACATATGTATATAATTTATATATTATAAAATCCTTCTGCTAGCTATTCTTCTGCTCAGGAACTTCAAAATGCTTTCTGGGAAGGCATGAAGCCAATTCAGGAAGGACATTGAAAAACAGGTGAAATGTTAACTAATGAAATTTCCTAAGAGCAAACCTGAAATATTTCCCCTTTTTTCTTTCTGTCCTTTTTTTTTTTTTTATGGCTCACTTCTAGGCATACTTTAGATACTTTATCCCCTGAATCTGCTGCAGCAGTAAGGTAGAAAGCTGAAGTGGTAAGATTAGCACATGCTTCTTCCCCCTGGCTTGCAAACATTTGGTGCCATTTGGTTTCTGACCTCTAGAATGAAAGGTGGGAATTTTTTCATAAAACCCTAGGGATTCAATTTCTCAGAAAGGTTATTATTTTTGAGGAGATGGAAGGGATAAGTACTATAGTACATCTAAAAAGTTTTAAAAGGCCTGAATAGAAAAGCCACTGCCCTGTAATATTAATATATGACAATGTATTAGAAGTCTCATACATTTTGACATTTTTGACTTACCTTATGAGTGGATCATACTGTCATGATTGGACAGCTTCTTTTTATGGTGATCTCAAGTTGTGAGCTACATACACTGCTGTGTGTGCAATACTGCAGCTTCTTTTTTAACAGCATTGGTCTACGGCCTTGCTGGCCCACAAACTCTCTTCTAAAAATTCAGGGAGTTTAGAGTCACTCTCCACAGTCAAATACAGACAGTCTTGTGGGGAATGAAGGTGTGGCAGGTCAGACTGTCTCCCTGTCCTGGCAGTGGGCTGCATTATACTAAAATAATATACGTGAGTTATAAAAATAAAATAAAAATAAAATAACATACATGAGACAGGAACATTACAGGATGTCACTACTCTGACTCCTTTAGGAATAACTAAATGGAGCTGTTTGTAGTTGAGAATAAAACAGAGTAATTCTGACCTGCTGAAGCCATTTTTATCATGTAAATTGTCCTTAGCAATTTCTGGATTAATATGACTATACCTAGCTGTATCAGAATGGACTTTTCACTTGGGTGACTTTTGTTTTAAATGAAATCTGCAAAAGATTAATAACAATTTCTATCTGCTCTTCCCATTTCCTTTCACATATTTTACCTACACGCAACTACTAAATTATTGAATGATTTTCTACCCATCATGACACCAATCTCCTCTCAAAGCAGTTTTCACAGAAATTATTCCCCACTTTGCATAGGACAAGATACACTACATTGTCTCAGAATCAGGTCTTGAAATCGCTAAAGGGAACAGTTTTCACAAGGGAAATAGTTTCACCATATTCTTGTCAGCTGACAATTATTTCAGAACGCCTCCAGCTCTTTAACTGTTTCATTTATAGCTACGACAAACGTCAATACAGTTAATATGAATGGTGGAACATTTTTTTAAAAATAATTTAAAATTATAGCAAAGAACAGTGCTCACAGGAGTACCTCACTGGAACTTTTATTCCCATAAAATTATATTTTGGCTTCTGTGTTATATGAGGCCACTGTATTACCTGAAATTAGGTCCCACCTGTGCTGCTTATTGAGCCAAGTCAACCAGACCCTTCCACAGACACCTTAAAACATTGTCTTTTTTCTGCAGTGCCAAGACTTAGAAATGCATTGAGCTAGTCAAGAAAGGAACAAGGAGATCACCAAATAAATTAGTGTGGAATAAACAGTGTGTCATGTGATGACATTTTTTTAGGGTATGTGCTTCTTCCTACGTGTATATTGTATCCTACGTGCTGCTCCATAAGGACCTTAATGGAGCATCAGGGGAAAGCTGTTTCCTTTAAATAAGGATTTAAAATTTGTAAGGCCTTGAAGCTATGTTTTCTTTTTTTGTTTATACTGTTAAATAACAGATGGAAACTTTTTACAGAAAAAGTAAAAGATTATAATAACAATACAACATGACAGAACCTTTTTGCAGGACCAAGTAGAGCACAGACAGCAGCAGTAACTTAGGGTCATTACTTCCATTCAAAATGTGCTTTCATCTATTGAAGGTGGTATTTCATATGGGATGTTTCTTTTCAGGAACTTCATAAAATGAATTGCCATCCTAAAAGAGAAAAGCAGCAGCTAATAGGAGACTGACACTCATGGTCCCCATCAATGATTTTGAAATAGTGATTTAAATCTGGATTGTTTAATCAGACTGCTTAGGAATAAAGGTGCACTTTCGTCTTTATCACAAAGACTCATTTACAATATAGAATGGAAAAGAAAGAAGACTCTTTATAAGAAAATAGGTGGGGTTTTTTTTGTCTGAGTGTATCCCAGTGAGAACAGCAGAGGTCCAAGATTTACATCTTTCCCTAAGGTATTCAGTGAACTACATGTATTCCAAACATAATCAAGCCAACAACTCAAATTGTTATTGCTCTGTGCTTTTGTGGTCACTTCTACTCTTAGGTACTCATTGCTTTCAGAAGTTTATCAGTGAAACCTGTGAGTGGTATCGTCTAGATGCCAGATTTCAAAATAAAGCTTTGTCATCTAATAGGAAAAGTAATGCTTTTTCCCTCTTTGCAAGGCAAGGCAAATTGTTTTAAAGAGAGCTCTAAAACTAAGCACATAAAAGCAGCCCTTGCAGGCAATAAAACCTACATGATAGATGTTTATTCCCAGTGCTACTAATGATAAAGGTTCTTGGCTTGAATGATAAGTGGGTTTGGTACCTATCACTAGAATGTCAGCAGCTTAGAGGGCAGGTTTTATCTGAGAGGACATGAGTTTCTGAAGACCTTCACTCATTAGTTATTGCTTGTTCACAAGGTTAGATCCCATTATGGACTGTCATTCCCTGCTCTGAGTTAATCAAATTAATAGGTAACATCAACACTAGAAATAAAGCTTACATGCAACTGTGACAAGCAGTTAACAGAATGAAGAGGGCATAATGGGCTGGTGGTTATAGGAACAATCACTAGGAGAATGTGAAGTTCATATCCAGTGGCTGACTCTTAATAATATGATATTATAAGAAACAATATGATCTGTAAAATAATTCTAGTTTATCTGTGGAAAAAAGATACACAGGTCACTTTAAATGCAGAGGAATCCAAGCAAGCTTCTCTGACTAGGATTCTACAGCTGATTCCAGCAATGGTGTAAATCTTCATTGCTGCTCCTTTGAGACAGGGAGAATTTCCATCCAAGAGTTTGGTTCACCAAATCTGAGGTGAATTGAAGGACACAATAGAGGTTAAGGAAAAATAGCAGTAAGAGAAAAGTGTGCTGTATGATCTCACCATGCTGCACTGCAAATGAAAGTTCTGACTCATCATTTTGTAATGACTGCTGTAATATCATCCTAAATTAATTTGTTTTAGGAATCAGCTGGGGAATAATCAACAGGAGTTCAAGCAACTGGCATAAGTAATGATGAGAGGTTTTGTACGAAAGCAAGAAAGTATTCTAAGAAGAAAGGTCTACTGTTGATAAGAGATGTCAGAAAATATGATTGTTACTTTACCTTCAGGAACTGAACATAAAAAGGCTTTAGTGGCCTTTAGTGATATGTTATAAAGTTGGCCTATTTTGAAAAATACCGAAGACTGCAGTCGAGATACTAATTTTCAGCCCATATAAATTAGTGTAACACTAACCTTTAGTGGATTGACATGGGTTCTTGCTGGTGATAGCTCCTTCTAGCATGTAAAAATCTGTCTATAAAGGCAAGAATGTATTACCACTCACAAGGGTGGAGATATCCTACTTTGTCATTGTTACATTGATAGAGGAGAATGGGCCTCACTGTGATTTCTAGAAATATTTTCTGGTTTTAGTTTTATCTTTCATGGGTAACAATTATACTTGAATTCTGGTTTTGTTACATTTTCACACTAGAGAACTACTGCATTGGTCAGTTCATATATGAGGAAAGAGCAAAATGAGCTTCACCTGTGTTTCATGGCAGGAAGGAGGGGAATGTTAAACCAAAGTATTTTATACATGGATTTTACATCTGTAGCGGCAGTTTACAGAATGGCTTTTGCACCTTCTTTTTCATGTGGTCTATACCAAAATAAAATCTACCATTTCCTTGGAAACAAACTTTTATGCCATTCAAGACTTGGAAGATAAAAAGGATTCTTATTCCTTAGCATGCAATATTTTGGTTCTGGAGTCAAACATGATCTTTTTTATATGACGTGAAAAATCCAAATGGAACAGAAGACTAGATAATGAAAATGAAAGCTGACATCTGTGAGAAATATTAATTAGGTGAAGCTTAATGAAATTGCAATTTTAATTTTTTTAATTTTTTTTGTTATATGCCACATATGGTTTATTTTTTTTTTTTAAGTTATCTGCCACAGTTTTTCTTCCTTGAATTCAATAATCAGTGGACAACAGATATGGACTAGGGCACATAAACTCATACCTATTCATATTTATATTCATGTCCCTAATAGAAATTTACTTTGTTATTTGATTATAATAATTGTTATAATTACCTCACTTCTCATAAAAAAATTTGAATCCTTTTAATCAAATGCAGGAGGAGGAGGTTGAATGGTTTAAAAGTTTTGGAAACATCAAAATAGCTTGTGCTGGCAACCCTGAAATCTTTTTGATGGCAATAAGGAAAAGTAAAGTCTACATTCTCTAATCTATTGGAACACAAACTCCATAATTTATTTAACATAAAATTTCCTGTAAATTAGTAGAACCTCTCTCAATTCTCCCCTTATCCTGGAGAACTCTGAACTTTTTTTTTTATCCTTTAAAGGCATTGGATAACATCTTGATGTAGATTACTTTCAATGCTTTCTGCAGAAGCCATTCCATCTTACATGGAATATTTACCTATGCATTGAAAAAGAGAGGTAATAACTCCAATAATGACCAGAAACAGCAGAGTTTTATGTCTTAGATACTTATATAAAGTAGAATTTAAGTTAGCATTTAAAAATGAAAATAATCTCATTTCATTCCACCTTACTAGAGAGAGGGAGTACTCCACAGGCTACTGTGATTAGGAACTTGATTGGTAAGAAGGAGTGAAGATAAAAGAGAAAATTCATTCTAGAAGACTTCTGTAAGATGAAGTGTAAAAAGGAGCAAGACCTCTTCCTTAGAAAGGAGCAATACATATTCCTTAGAAATGGAGAGGCATCTTGTAAATTTAGTACTTTCTTTCCATGGTGTCCCTTAAAAAAATGTATTTTTTTTTCTGTTGAACAAAAGATACTTCTCAATATAAAATAAATACTTTTAAATTTTTGATGAGAAAAAAGTTTGTTTTCAGTCCATGCAGCTTTGGGGCTTTTTTCTTCAGTCCTTCTTCAGAAATTATTATTCACACTTCTCCTGAGTCTGTGCCTCAGCTGCTCATCTTTAATAAGTATATAACAATACTTCTTTCTTCTGCTGTTTTCCCATCTATTCTATTTAGATGATAACCTTCGAAGAGCAGAAACTATTCCTCATTTAATTAGAGGTGTTTATAGCATTCCAGTCTCAGAGATGGCAACAAGACACTATTGTAGCAAATAATGAAAGTTTATCTGTGAACAGTGGGTTCACACAGAAATTTCACTGGAACAGCAATACATCAACATTGCACTGGATAAGTTGAAATGGGTGAATGAAATGGTATGCAGGGTAATTCCTGTATGGCTCCATCAGATTTTAGTTGCTCTCCCAAATTATTAAAACTTTTGGGGAACGGGTTAATAAGATTATGCTGTAGCAGCTATTTCAAGATGCTGTCTTGGGAGGAGACTTACAGCCAGGGCAATCGTTTTGTGATTATTAATAACAAGCCAAGAATCTAAAACAAATTATTTATTATCTGTTTTCTTATTAACTTAATGGGAATACTCAATCATAGGGACTCCTTATTTCGTACTTTTCAGATTTACTGTTGGCTGTTGTTTCTGTTAATTGTTTGTTACCTTTAATAAAGATTTACTTAATCATCGTGACTATTACTCATGGTGTACTCCAGGAGAGACACAATCAGCAAAACCTTAAAATATGACTCCTTTTACACCTGTGAGGAGTTGCAGAGACAATAGGCAGCTTAATTCCATTTTCTGAGCTTTTTAAAGGTTGTTCTGTACTCATTTCCCAGCAGTTTCTGAGAGTTCTTAGGCCTCTTGAAAGAAAGCGTATATTCAGAAGCATTAATGAAATGCATATAACTTTTTTTGCTTGAAATTGGTGCATTAAGTACCTAAAAGAAGAAATGGAAATGTAGCTATTCATATTTTAACCTATTCTAAATTAAACTTGGAGCATGAACTCCTGACTTAAGTTTATGAATTATTTTGTAGCAGTGAATCTGAATACATATTATCACTGTTGAAGAACTCAGCACATCCAGTTCTAAAGTTAAAGTTCCAGTGGCATTAGTGGGTACAGAATTTAATCAAGGCAGTAAGCACATACATGCATCTGTCCATGGTGAACATGTCCAGAGTCATTCTCTCTGGGATGATACATGTATCTACAGGTATCTACAATACTTTACCCCTAAATGCAAATTCAAGCAACTGGGCTTGTTGATATCATAAATGAGCGAAAATGAGCAAAAATGAGCATAGATGATCTTCTAAGAGAATTTAGAAAAAAAAGTAAACACAAAATTTAATGGAGCTTCATTAAGTTTATATGAGATAAACTTATTAATATTTATCTTAAAAGGCTAAGCAGAAATACATATAATCATGACAAAATAATTTCTATGTAGGCTGATATCTGGCTTGCTTTAATATCCAACTTTTACCATTACATAGATAGAGATATCCCAGAAATTCCAGAATTATACAAATGAGTGGAAATGAAGATTCAAAACAAGAAACTTCAATTTCCGCTGTGGGCTATGCATGAAAAAATAAAAGGATGGAAATAATTTACTAGTCAAACACCTAGCACATATCTAGAAAGAATTCAAGTATTAAGATTGTATTCAAGTCTGCAGTCATCCACTACCTTTATAAAAACCTTCAATCGCAGAAGCTCAGCTTAAAAGCATCTGGATCAAACAGGGAACTCAATCCTTCTGACAGTCACAAACTTTATTTCCATTATAATGAGAAAAAATGTCACAGACATACTCAGCACATTTGAAATTCAGTGTTTCTTCCTTAATGCCATAAGATATATAGAGCAAACATGGTTTTAGAAGTCTGTACAAGACATGCACTTCTTGAACCCCAGTAAAGAACCACCTGAGATGCTAGGAAGAGCTCACTTTTATTTTTTCCTCCTGTTCCTCAAGATACATACCATGATTTTGAGGTTAGGCCTTCAAGACCTATCCTGATTCTTCTCCCTCCTGCTTTAGTTGACCTATCTTACTTTACCAACAGTTTTTAACACCTTGGTATTTCAGTCATGCTCACCAAAAGCCTGTTATATTTTCTTAGTTGCTGTTTGGGAGAAAAGTGAAGATATAAATAAGGTTGTGATTGATCCAAGTAGTTTTTCACAAAAAAAAAAAAAAACCTACCAGGCATAAAACTAATGTTTTGAGGGAGAAATCCAGTTTTAAAACACATTTAATTACCACCAGCTAGATGAAGACCAGGCTAATATACCCCTAATTTGAAAGTTTGCCGAGAAATGAGAAATCAGAATGGAGTGTAATTGAAACAGCACAAAGGGAAATTTAATACTCACTGATCAGTCTTTCTCAGTGGATGTGGAAAAATGTTTCATTGTAACTACAGCCTTTTATAATAATGTCACAAATCATGTTGTTTATATCTAATAGAGCTTACTAAATAATGAATCTGGGTTTGTATCATATCAGAGAGCTTTTGTTGAGGAATACTCTCAGTGCTGGTAGCTCCAAGAGCAGCTGCAGTTCCAGCTCCAGGTTCAGCTCTGGGGAGAGCCCCAGACAAGAGGCCATGAACTGGAACCAGCCTTTGCAGAGCATAAGGCACAGGGACCTGTGGTGTCAGCCAGGGGACCGGACACTCAGAGACACGGCAGGAGATGAGGAGCAGCTGGAAGACCCCAGACTTCCCTGCACTTTGACTGTCAGGGTGTAAAAGCCCAGGGGTTCTTTTGTTCAGGGTGCCTCCTTGGAGGCACCAGCTTGAGCTGTTATTCTGTTGATACACCATGATTAAATTACTGAAAGGACCCAGAGGTCTGAGACTCTGCTGTGGAAAGCCTGGGTTTGAGCTGGTGAGGAAACCTGGTGTGACTGAGAGAGTGTGGGGTGTGTAAGGAGACAAGTGGGGCACTGTAGGGTCACTGGGGCTGCCAAGGGGCCTCAGTCCCAGCTCAGACAGTGCAAGAGCAACTGCCAGAGTGGCTTGTGGATGGGCAAACAGGAAGCCTTCCACAACACTTTAATGGTTGCCACTAGGAGGTACATCTTACTCTCCTGATCTTTTCAGTGGTGGTTATAAAAGGGGCTTGCAGACATTTTCTAGAGGTTATTGCTATGTAATATGCATATAAGGAAAAAAAAAAGAGTGTTTTCCCATCTGACATATCAAGATTTGCCAATATTGTAGGGGTGTTTTTATCCTTCTCTTACAGAAGTATGTTGCATTTCATAAATATTTAATTGTATGTAGCCATCCAAAGCTTTTACGTAGATTGAGCACTTTTTCCCTTCTACATCCCAAAAACCAGTATTCCCATTGCTATCATCATTCATGTTTCCATTCAGTTTATTTCACATCTTCCTGTGCACTGACTGATTTACCTGATACATAAATCTAAGTAGAACATGTTTATGCAGTTCATTACTTCATTGAGATCAGAACAAAGTGAGCAAACATTTTGGATGGGAATGGTTTTAGATTAGACCTCCAAATTGTATATGCTTTAAAACAAACTGTAAAGGCTCAAAAAGCAAAAATTAGAGTGATTTTTGCAAGAAATAGGCCATGGAAGAAACAAGAAAGGGCAATTAATGTAACTTCCATAGTTGACAGCAACCTGAAGAGTTGACAGTTCAGGTATATTTTGGGCATATTTAGTGTGACCTCATCTACAAAGACAAGAGTGTATATGGATTGTTTGCTGCATTTGACTTTCTACTTAGTCAAGTACAGAACTGCCAGGTGATAGACCAATTTCTGTATCAGCTTAAAAACAGCACCAATATGTGGATTGTTTCAGACTGTGAAATCACAGTGAGTCAGAGACTTAAATAAACAAACTCTAGAGTACAAGCAATAGTGGATCCAAATATCAATGAGACATTTGACAAGGCATGGAGTGCTTAAATCCCACATTTGAACAGAAAAAGGCTTGTATGAACTTTGTGCACATTTTGAGTAGTTGAAGCAGGCTCCCAAACAGACAACTCTCAGTTTGTGTACTGGACACTTGAAATACTGCATGCCCAGTGCAAGACATAGCGAAGAGTAATACATTTTGCTTTGGTGCAACATAGTCATTAATTCCAAATCTACAGAGTATCTACCAAAACCAGAAGGAAAGCAGATATTCTGACTGCTGAATGGGACAGACATACTTCTGTTTGGGACAGAAGTATTCCAAGGGCTGACAGTGAGAATCACCACAGACTCACAGCATCAGCTGATCCATGATTGCCAGCTCAAGCAAATTATGTCAATACAAGGAACATGTCAGTCAGAGCAAAAATCTGTGCAAAAAGGCTAAAAATCAGGAAGTCACTGAGAATCTTTCCTGCTGTGACTGTACTAACTGTACAAGAGTGTTATTTCAGAGCATGTTCTTGTTCAAGATAGATACATTTAATATTGCTGAATAAAGCAAGGTCAGAGAACAAGACAAACCGTGGGAGCACTAGCTATTTTCTCTTTCTAGTTGTTAATGTAATTCCTGACTTCCAGATGATAATTACCAAAAGAAATTATGGTAAAGACAGAAGAATGTTTCTTTCCTGTTAGAATATCTTCTGTACTATCCCAGAAGGCTCTGGAGCCTCAAGTCTCCCACGTAATCACCCACTGTACTCCACAAAATCGATGCAGTAGATAAACTTCACTCTGTCGTGCTGCAACACAGCTGTCACATTCATATTAGGCCCTCTGGACTGAAAATACCCACCCCAGACTCCACAGATGGTAATCCTCCTTGAGGAGCATATGAGCATCACATGAAGCCTGTGGAAGAACAGGAAAATGCTCCATATACCATTAATTCAGCCATTCAAGGCCCCCTTGCACACAAGGCCTGATGACAGTCCACGGTCCTCTTTTATTTAAAAGGTCAAATTTAGCTAAAAATTTTCAAGATTAACTCCAGCAATGTGCCATGGTAAAACTATGAAACAGCAATACATGGAAGTTTAGCCTCAAAACAAAATAGAAACCAAACTCCCAATCAAAAAACAGCAAAAAATGCAAATATGTAGAAAGGGACCAAGGAAGAGCTAATGAATATATAAGCAGGTGAAATTCAACAGATATTAAAAATAAAAATAGGAGGCATGTAAAATTTTGAATATAAAAACTTAGATTAATTTGATAATTTTAAAAATAAAATAGAACAAGCAGTAAGAATTTGCTCTAAATGTGGGTAAGTAGGAGTCATTAGTTTAATTACTGAAGTTATTTTATTAGAGTAGTAATCTATTTTTCCACATATGCTTCTTCTTCTGCATGTAGAGGAAGAATAAATTCTTTGGTTCAGTTTCCAGCTAATTCAGTTCAATAACGACTTCATTCAAAGCTAGAAAATCAAATAAGATCAGGATTTTTTTTCTCTGTTTCAGTCTGAGACTATAATAAGGTATGAGGTACTGAGATTTCAGACACATCTGAAACCTTAAAGGAACTCTCAGTGACATTTGCCTTAAATTGTTTGAATCAATTTTTTTTGTGTGTGTGAGTGTGTGGCCAAAATGTAATTTGACATGGTGTTGGGAACCTTTTCCTGTCAGATATTATCCTCTTTGTGATTTTTCACTGGATGAATCAATGGTTTTCTACAGGGCCTCTTGAACTCAAGCTCAATGAGTAACCGAGAATTTTTTGGGTCTGATTTTACACTTGGATGGCAACTTTTAGCAGCATCGACAATGTAAAAACATATAGGGAGCAGCCCCAGGACTTTCCTGACCAAAAGGGCTGCAGATTCTCTCTTTGTTTGCTTCCAGGTAATAAATACTCACTGATACAATCTCAAACCCAAGATGCCTTTTTCTGTTTCCTTCTTCCCTTCTACAAGATGGAAAACTGGAGATGAGAAGCAGTTGCTGCTTCAGGTTTGGAAATCTGTCCAGAACCACCACAAAAGCTTCTGAGAGCTCTTAGCTCTTCTGAAAGACTAAACCAAAAGGAGAATGAGTAGTGTTATTATTGTGAAATACTTTAAAGCAGCAAAAATCTGAAAGAAAAAATATCCTCCCTGAGATCTGTGGAACCAGAAAGATTATTAGGGAGTCTGGCAGCTTGAGTTCTGGTAGCAAAAGGAAATGAAGGATCATGATTGATTTTGTGTGAGGCAATCCATTTCTTTGATGATAAATTATAAATACATTTTACCACTACACACAGAAAATCTGTTGATAATAGTGATGATATGGGAGTGAGAGCTTCTCCATGTAGTAAAATACTATTACTTTTCTGGAGCTATGACACCACTGTGTATACCTAAGTGTGAATTCTCAGGCTGTATTCATCTTTCTCCATAGTGGTAAGGATTTTACTGTGTGCTCACGTGAGCAGGATGTGGCAAAAGATTGCTCCTAAATCCAGACATAGCACTGATGAGAAGAGGTTGTGTCTCATTCCTCACTGACCAACTTCATAATTCTATTTCACAAAACAGTCAAATTGTTAAGGAAGCTTTCCTGTCTATCCCCCAGGGAGCCATGCTGTCAGTCACTCAGGCTGCCTGAGCTAGGACTGAGACCAGACCCCTTTGCAATGGGAGGCTCTGCCACCAAAATCATTGGGAAGAAATGAAACTATCCAACACCATCTTTTAAGTGTTAGTGAGCCAGGCATTATTTTATTCTGAACAGGGTATGCAGTGAACCATTCCAGCTGCACTCACAAACACCTTTTAAGACTTTTCACTCATTTATACATTTTTAGCAAACAAAGAAATCAGTATTCATTGGTTCTAAGTTATATAATTCTCTTCATTAATTTGTATTCTGTTCCCTACTGGTTATTGATTTCTTGCATGTCATTGCTAATTTGGTCCACATTCTTTAGTGTTCTTATTGTCCTTTCTCAGATGGGAAGTCTTCAACTCTCATGCTGTAATGTCTTTATTAATGTCCTCTGTATCTCCTTGTTACTCCAATATCTCCTTGAAGGGCAATAAATATAGGATCCCAGATATTTAATCTTCAACTCCCTCAGGCTTTGTTTGTTGCAGTTTATCAGGTCTAGTCCAGCAAAACTCAAAACAAGTGATAACAGTCTGTGAATAGAAACCCAGCCTGATGGCAAAATGGACACTCCCTATGACCAACCAGCTAAAATTTACTTAAAAACATGAATTAGAAAAAACATTTAGGAAAGTCATATAATTTCCAACAGCTGAAATGACCCTACGGGTGCCCCACTTGTCTCCTTACACACCCCACACTCTCTCAGTCACACCAGGTTTCCTCACCAGCTCAAACCCAGGCTTTCCACAGCAGAGTCTCAGACCTCGGGATCCTTCCAGTGACTTAATCATGGTGTAACAACAGAATAACAGCTCAAGCTGGTGCCTCCAAGGAGGCACCCTGAACAAAGGAACCCCTGGGCTTTTACACCCTGACAGTCAAAGTGCAGGGAAGTCTGGGGTCTTCCAGCTGCTCCTCAGCTCCTGCCGTGTCTCTGAGTGTCCGGTCCCCTGGCTGACACCACAGGTCCCTGTGCCTTATGCTCTGCAAAGGTTGGTTCCAGTTCATGGCCTCTTGTCTGGGGCTCTCCCCAGAGCTGAACCTGGAGCTGGCACTGCAGCTGCTCATGGAGCTACCAGCACTGAGAGTATTCCTCAGTGGGATTCTCCATATACATTCCCAGTTCTCTGCTCTGTCTGCACCTACCTGTGCCTGTGTGGACCCAAAGGTGCCTGCTGTCACCATTTGTACCAAAGACATGTCACATAAAAAATGGAATTAAGCCTGATTCATTTAATTCTGAGGTTGTTTGTCCTGCAGGTTTGTAATGCACTGGAGCTGGAATGACCAGTCCTTTGTCAGCATTTATTGTATCTCTGCAGCACAACTCCTCCTGATGAGTAATTCTTTTTATAGCGTTATTTTACAACACTTTCTGGTGTCTTTAATAGTAATAAGGTGCCTAGATACCAGCTGTCTAAAAATACCTAAGACAGTATGATAGACTGAATAGGCACAAAGAGTGAACTCATGAAGAAAGAACTGAAAAACAAAGTAAAAGTTTTGGAAAGCAAATCAAGTATTCCAGAAACTGCAGTTTGATATCTTGAGGAAAAGAAAATCTAGAAAGTAAATGGAAAAATGAAGAAAACTTGTTAAAACAGAAAGAATATATTAAAAATTAAAGAGTTCAGAATGTAAGTTGAGATGTGGGAAAGTGTTAAAATATGAAGCAACTGGATGTACATTATAAATGTATCATGGATGCACTAAAAACACAACAACTATAATCTTCTAGTTCTGTCTTCTTCAGTAATGTTAACTCTTTACTGAGATAGCAGCCTGGAACTGGTTGTTTTCTGGAATTTTTACATTCCTATATTTGATATGCTGATGCCTGTGGTTCTTATATTCACCAAAGATTGAATATCATGTGCTCCTTTTGATCAATAATAAAAAAATAGCAAGAAACAGAAAAAATGTATGCATACAGTTTAGATTATTTTCAGTCTTTAGAGAAATGCCATTGGCAGATCAACTGGCATTTGTCATAACATCTATTGTACTTTGTTGCTTTTCATAATAAATATATTTCCACCAGAACAAAAAATATACAGTTTACATACATGTACACGTGGTCTTCTGATCTGTATTCAAAGCTTGTTTGCTAAGGCTCCTTAGCTTGATCCTAATGTGCTATATCCTATCCACACTCTCGGCCAACTGAAATGTATGACTTAATCATATTCATTTTTAAATTGCTCAGGAGCTTGCCAGTGAGCGGATTGCCTGTGATCTCTACAGCGGGTGGAACATCTCTTTTGTCAGTAGCTGACTGCTTCTTATCTGCTTGTGGTAGAGCTGGCAGACCCACCTCCATTAGCAGGCAAATCTCTGAATGCTGCTATGCTCATTCCTTAGTTTTACATTGTAGCTTTTGACCACATTTATAACCTCTCCTCTTAACTCTGTATCTGGCTGAATATCAGTTTTCATTGTAGTGATCCTTCTCGCAAACTCCAGAAGAAAAGCCCCATTCCCGTCCATTCTTTTCCTGTGGGTTGTACAAAGTCCAAAACTGGAGTATGAAGGACATGAGACATCATTTGACAGTTTAGCTAAGAGGAAAGAGAATGAGGAAGTTAAATATATAATTTTGTGCTCTACTCAGGGTTGTTCAAGGATACTATGAAAAGAAAACAAGCAGTTCCTTGATGGAAGAAAATATTGTGCAGAAGCGCTGAAAATCGAGATTATCATCTGATGATAAGAAGCCTTCAAACAACTTTGCATCAGTTGGATACAATTCCAACTTCACAGCATTTAACCAGAAATCTTTGTCTTAAAATTTTTGCAGATAAGGGAAGACAAGGTGTCCTCAGAATGTGATCAAATATAAAAATATTTACTTGTAGGACATAAATAAAATAGGTAAGTGTAATTGCACCTATTTACACAAGGAAACCTGTAGGATGACTAAATCCCTGTATATAATGAACTTCTTAGGGGTCTTGGAAGGTTATAAATCATTCAGGGGCAAATTGTATGCAATGTTTCTCTAAATCAGGGCACTTTTGTCAGCTAATACAGGAAGCTCCAGTCTGCTGGCAGCTCTTTAAAGTGAGACTTTTTTTTACTGCACACCTAGAGGTCATCTAAGAACAGTGAAAACCTGCAGGTGCAATTTACCATCTACCAGGCACTGCATATTTCAAGATTCCCTACAGAAACTTGGGAATGTGCTGTAAAGGTTTCTCCTAGTGAGACATTGGTATCCCACTGAACTTTAATGATTGCTTGTGGGTTAAAACTAGAGGGGTATATGAACTCTCAGAAAAAAAATTTGAATCAACTTATCAAGACTCCTGGAGATAAAAGGCCTCCTACTTATCTCTGATAGACCTGATTGTGCCTTATTGTTTCACAGCTTTAAATATTCCCCTCATTAATGGTAAGATAATTATCATTCCACCAACTCTGACAAGGCCACCTTTTTTTTCAAAGTAAAATTCCATACAAAATGTGGATAAAAAAAAAAAGAAAACATTTAGACAAGACTATTAATAAAGATGAACTTGCACGTGAATTTTGAGATCATGAGTCTTACTCCCTTTCAGTTCTAGTTTAATTTAGCACCACTTCAGCAGAAGTTTAACACACCTTAACCAGAGAAGAAAAATGTACAATTATTTTTTAGATACTATGTGCAGGATATGCCTGATAGACCGGTGGATAAGCTATAACTTGAATAAGTGTAACTATATGTATGTATGTACACATGTACACACAAATGCATGGACATTGGGAGGTATTTAAAAGACCTGTAGATGTGGCAGCTGGGGATATGGTGGTGGACAAGTGGTGGACTTGGCAGAAATAAATTTATATTTAGACTTGATGATTGTAAAGGTCTTTTCCAAATTAAATTATCCTATGATTCTAAGATATGCAGATGCCACCATGCTGGGGACACTAGCTAGTATGCTCATGTGCAGAACTGCCATCCAGAGACACCCAGACAGGCTGGAAGAATGGGCCAATGGGACCCTCACAAAATTCAGTGAAGGCAAAGTCCTGCTCCTGTAAGGAAACCACCCCCTGCAATGACACAGCCAGGGACCTGCCAGGCTGGAGAAGCTCTCTGGAAGAGGCTGTGGAGATGCTCCTGGGCACTACCCAAACTCCATGGAGGGCCACCACCCTCCTTGTGTGCATTAGCAATTAAAGGAAAGCATTATCTCCCCCTGTAAAGAACCCAGATCACCTTCAGGATATTTTTGGCCCAGCTTTGGGCCACCCTGCACAACAAAAGTGCAAATGTAGAGGAGAGTGACCAAGCTGTGAGGGACTGGATCACTAAGCCTCTAAGCAGAAGCTGGATGACCAGAGCTTGTTCAGCCTGGAGAATTTTTTCCTGTATGGGACTGAAGAGTATTCCTCGGGACATTCAGGGATGTCACTGGGAGGATGGAGCCAGGGTCTTCACAGTGGTGCATGGACAAGAGACAATGGGTATAAACAGAAATTAAATGTTCAGATTGGATGTAAAGGAGAATGCTTTCACCATGAGCAAAGTCTGTTGGTCACCCAGAGAGGTTAGGCAAGTGTGTGGGGTTTCAAGACCAGACTGGGTAGAACACTGAGCAACCTGGACTGATCTCTCACCTGAGTTATGCCATGATACTATAATGTACTATATATTTAAGCTCTCTGTTAGTATCTGTACTATTACTAGGTATGTTTGAGAAACTAGTTGACTAGACTAGATGGGCTATACTAGAAGAATATGATACATTATACAGAGAATTTAATTGCAAAGATAATGTAGGAAAAGTTCTTAAACCAGCTCCTTCCTCTAGATTGGAGTTTCTACAAGTACATGAGATTGAGAATAATTTTATATATTCATATAATTTTCTGAAATCAATAAGACTACTCAAAAAGTGAAACGAGGCACTTGAGGGCATATTACTGGGCTGGGATCCTTTATTGTGCTCAATTCCACAGAAACTGCTTCTGAGAAGCAGGATGGAGTTTAATGTTTGCTTACTAAAAAATGAGCAAAAAATATTAACAAGCACTATGAAGAATGCGCACTTCATCAAATGGAAATATTTTAAGCATACAGAAACAGAATTTTTGTACTTGGACTTTTTCATAAACTGATAAAGCACATATTAAGGTCATTGTATTTGAAATTTTATATGTGGTGTTTTAAAACATCTCTGATAAAAAATCAAAACTGATTTTCTTTGGCTGCATAAGCAAAAGATAATTTCCATTTTCTTCCAAGAACAATGCCAGTAAATAGTCAACCAAGCAATACTTAGTAGGAAATGGTATAATTTTTTAAAATATACATGCAGATATAAATAGAATAAATTATGTATTCTCAGATATTATATTTCAGCTTTCACTAAAACATTGAACAGGTCTAATAAATAAAAAATTTACTTCCATACATAACAAACCCCACCCCCTCCAGGTAGTTTTATAAGGCAGAATGCTGTTCTGTTCACTTCTGCATTTTTCTTTTCATTACTTTTCTATGATCTAGTTTGTGTTCCTTACAGTTTATGCCCAATGACTGGGATAACGGAGCTAGCCAGAAGGTAGTTGCAAGAAGAGTTTAAATTAATATATATTGGTCTGTGTACAAAATCAATGGCAAAAAAAATTATTGTCAGAAGGTATTTTAAAGCAAAAAGTGGAGTATAAAGTAAAGTCAGATTTAGGGGGAAAACTACCCCATTTTGTTAAACGTATTTAAATAACTATGGATTTAGTCTTATGAAAACAGGACAAAATCTTGCCCATGGGAATAGTGCTGCATTATTTAATTGGGGTTGTTGAGAACCAAGACGAGCAAGCAGCTGATGGATTATGCTTTTGCTTTACAAGAATAAAAAGATGCTTTTATACATCATACAAATTTTTATTATGAAAATAAAGAGAATATTTGTTCAGAAATTCAATGAAGTTTTACATTCTATCTTATACCAATCTTATTGATTTAAAAATAATCTAATCTGTACATCGTCAACACAAACAAAACTTCCTAGAAAGACGGACTATATTAGATCATGCCTCATGAAGGCAATGCCTTCTTTGCTACAGGAATCTCTTATGACATTAATGTAAATATTAAAACCATAGATGCTCAGAAATCAGTCTTAGAAGTCTGATCCTACTCTGTTATCTCTGGTTCAGAGAATACATTTAACTTTGAAAATAGGAGCAAGGGATCACTTTCAGAAATTATCATCTTTATTAAAGACTTCTTCCTTCAAGCTTTTAGGTATAGCTTGGCATACTTTTTCAAAAGGGAACAGACAATCTACTTACTTGAAACAACAATTTAATCAAATTACAGTTAGATTTGGAATGTCACCTAAATGTCTGTGTGCTATCCCTTTTAAATCATATTGAACAGCTCAAATTTTAAGGATTCCTGTGCTGTGTTTTTTTCATGTTAACGTGTCCCTTGGGATATTACACCTGGCATCTGTTTCACAGAACATTAATTCTTAGCTTGTTCATTTAACTTTCATTTCATTTAAGAACTAAATTCTTAGCTTTGTTCATTAACTGAATTAAGATTCATTTAATCTTGAACTGAAGAGTAGACTCGGTGTAGATAATATTTCTTCATCCCAACAAAACTTTGAAAAATCTGAACGTTTTAAAAATAAGATTTAAACATATTTAATATGAGATATATAACATATGTGTGTATGTGTGTGTTGTTTTTGTTTTTGTTTTTTTTTAAGGAATCTGTCAAAGACCACACATAAAAGCAGAAATGAAAGGGCAGGATCCAGCAAAGCCAGTAGATTCATGGTTGAAGAAGGCATCAAGGACAGAAAGAATCAATCCCCCTAACTGGGATGGCAAGCACGGATAGTCTGTCTTGGCATAATCAGTAATTTGATTTCCCATGACAGGAGTGAAATCTGAACTCTAAGATTACCAAGAGGGGAGCATCCCCTGCCCTTGGACTAAGGCACAGAGGAGGGGAGCAGAGCTGCTACAGCTGAGCCAGTAATCAATTCCTAACACCATGAAATTCAGTTCTATACTAAGAATCTATCAAAGCTGACAGAAATTGGCATCCTGAACAAACAGTTTTTGGTATTTTTGCATAAGTATGTACTTTCTGCTGGGCAATGGTAAGTAAAGATTTATTTTCTGCTGTGTTACAGCACTAATCGTGCTGCTGGGAAAACAGATATCCATGAGGTAGAGTCATGACAGTGTGTGTTCATTGGACTTCTTTGCACTTAGAGGGCTTTTGGATATCCAGCATCCTTTACTCTGGTGTGCTTACTTTGTCTATAGATCTTGTCAGAGGGAAACGGAGTTTGTGATGACCACTGGCTGTGATGTAACTACAACACACAATTATAGCCAAATGTAACTGATATATAAGCATCATGCCATAGCACTGCTGATTTTCATCAGTGGTAGTCTTAATCTCCAGTGGTCCCAACACATCTGCTGAGTATATACAGCATGACTTTTCAGTCAGCAGCAACGTCCTGCTCATGCTCTCTGTTCCCCTGCTGAGAACAGTTAGGGAAGGGGAATGTGTTTTATGAGTTTCTCTTTTGTTTCAAGTTCCAGTGATACAGAGATCCCATCCATTTCTCCACCACTCTTATTACAAAGTATTTTTTAGTCAGTCTGCCTTTGAAATTTTGACAGACACATCTGATCACCTTTCTGCCAGTGAAACCCAGCTACCAGTGAAATTTTAGAGTGTGTATAGAACAATGCATATAGGCACCTCCAAAATCCCTGTCTATTTGAAATACTATTCTTTTTTCCAGAGTTACCTATGTGTACTGCTAAGTGCTTGAAAACTACAAAGTACATCTGTCACCTCTCTGACGTGCTCTAGCACACAGTGTAAGGCAAGAAACCACTCTCCCTCAACAGGTCTAAAATAGCTGCCTGTATTGTGATTGATTAGCTAATATTTAAAATCTCTTTCAAATTAGAGGTGGAATTGAATTATACATTCATTAACATATTTTAGGTATTTTATTTTCCAAAATATTACCTGGATAGAGATGGAATAAACAACAAAAGACAGATTTAGTTCTTCAGAAGTTCATGCAGTGTTTTTAGCTAAATATTTGTCAAAAAGCATCTTTCTCATTGTTTCCTCCTTCAGCTAAATTCACTTTTCCTATTTTTTTGTCCTTTAACCCCGAGACGTTCCATACAGCTTGGAAATTCCTTTGCTGTAGCGTTTGTTATCTATTGCAGTAACAGTTTTTCCAGAATCTTGTTTCAGCCACTTTATGAAAGGACTGAATCTTCAGAAGCTTCTATTTTTTTGGCTACCTCCAAATTAGAAGATTTAATTGTTCCTTCATTTAACCTGAAAGAGAGTTGATCTAGCATGGTATCATCTTCAGTGACACATGATTGTTGATAGATTAAATATGTTACTGTCAACAAACAATACCACAAAAGGCAGTGAGAGTAAGAAAGGCTCCAATTTTTTTAACCAGAAAGCAGATTACAATGCTTGGGGTGTTATTATTACTATTATTATTATTATTATTATTATTATTATTATTATTATTATTGTTGTTGTTGTTGTTGTTGTTGTTGTTGTTGCTGCTGTTGCTGTTGCTGTTGCTGTAGTATTATTGTTATTATATTATTTTATTGTCTTCTTAGAAGCTGTGTAGGTAAGATACAGGCCTTTTGGTACATTTGGTTAAATGGGTATTTATTTTATATTATAACAATACCAATAAATAACACAATGCAATCGATCATAAAATATCACTTTAATTAAATAACTAAGTAAATACCTAGAAGATTTATTACATTATCCAAGCGTGCTTCCACCAGCAATTTCACCAGGAAGACAAAGAAGAAGACAGAGAAATATATAAACAATCACATTCTCCTAGAAAGGGTGCTTTCCTGTTGGGGTCACAGAGCAAGATATGTCTGTTTCTCAGAGTATGTGCGAGGATCTACTCATTTGGCAAGGTTATGACTGGTAGACAAGGTTAAATGTTCCCTGTGTATAACAGAGTTAGTTCACAGCAATTTTTTGTGCTTAATAATAGGTGTCAGTTCTTGCAAAATTATTTTTCCTATGACTGATGACCACATATTTATTCATAGTTTAATGCCAACAGTTTGAAACTCAGACCAGGTGCCTCCACTGGCCACATACTACTGATTCAATCAGCACAGCACCATTGTTCTGGCTATCAGTGCTAGCATGTAAAATAAACTTCTGGGAAAAAATTTCCCAAAAAACTCAGTGCAAGTGTGCACTGAAGAACAGCAGGACATGAACACCATGGTTGCTAAAACATGTAAACCTCCTGTACAAACAATTCACACAATTTGATTATCAAGGTCTGTGTCAACACAATGTATCATTTACATGTCTCTTTACAGTGACTCCAAAGTTTTTGGAGTGGTTATATCTTTCACAGAATATAACGATTGTCTTGGATTTTTTCAAAGTAGAGATGAATCTCTACAGTTATTCTGAATTTTTAATCCTTAGAATTTTTTTTCCTGACAAAATAATTGATTTCCTTTCCTTTTTTTTTTTTTTTTTTATAATGTTGAGTGTGTACTTTTCAGCTAAAAAATTGATATTCTAAGTAAAAATTTACAACAAAATGGCATTCTGAAATGTAAACACTGTGACATTTTGAAAATGTTTTATTGGTATCAATTTTTAGAAACAAAGCATTTCACTATCTTCAGTGAACTCCTTCTAGCATAATTTTTTGGCATGTCAAAATTGTTATATTTCAGGATGAATCAAGTATTTCCAAAGAACTCTGTATGGAGCATGAATCCTGTTTTTCACACAGCTCTTTCTTTTCTCTTTAGAGATCTTTCTGATAAGTTATCCCTCCTGAGAGTTTTCCGTCTTTTTCTTCCCTACCTCAGTGTTTCTCCATTGAGCAGCAGTTTCTTAAGTTATGGTCAAAATTGTTGCTTTAGTTTCTGACCATAAAACCTCTAACCTCTGTGAAAGTCTCAAAAATCATTCTCTTACAGGGGTAAGACTGAACATCCTCGAAAAATAGTTTTTATACAAGTAATTTCATGCTCTCAGTGAGTTCCATCATCATAGGTTGGTTTACTTATCTCACTAAAGGTGTTGTATGTATATTTCCAAGACTTTAGTTGTTGCACAGTTCAAAAGTCCAAGCGTTTAGCTGAGAAATTTGAGGAACAGGAGCTATTTTAATGGTCCCTGTAAAATTTGAAATTCACCATTGTATTGTATTATCTTAGTCTATATATTTTACATATTTTATGTATATATATGTTCTGTATTTTTATATATTTTAATTGCATTTGCATAATAGCCTACTAGCAAATGCTTCATGAAGACAGAAATAGCCCAGACCAGCACCACCTCCACCAAAAACTGCAGTACCAGTAGAAAAAAAAATCTGTCCTTTTCAGGACTTACTCCCACGTGAGTTTAACAATTCTTCACAACTTATCAGAGTGAAAAGTATGATTTAGTCACTTCAGAGTAAGTGGGGCTGTTATTTGAGTTAACATGCTATATAACATGCCCCTAACCTAGAAATGGTGAATGTTTAGGCTGTAAGTTTGTCCTTACAGGGACAATGTTACAGTCAGGGTATAATATTATTTGGAATAGAAGAAGGATGATATTTTAAGAACTAGCAGGGTTCAATGAACATGAAGATACATAATATTTAAATTGGTATGGAAGCATAACCTGTTATTGAAACAACAGGATTTAGAAATTTTTCAATTATATTATATGAAACATTGTTAAAAATAGATTTTCCTTTAGATCAAGATATTATTAAGCACCAAAAGAAATGTATTGCTTATATCAAAATAAGGGTTATAAGACATAAAATATTCTTATTAGTAAATCCTATGGACATATTATTAACATAAGACATATTATCAAAGTAAAGGAACATCTGAAAGAAAAATTGTGACCAAAAAATTATATTTGCCACATATTTAGATCTCTTCAGTGTTGGCTGTGATGCTTTGGATTATTAGTAATATATTAGCAATATAATAATTTAGCTGGTTTGAATAAGGTTTAAAGTAATGGATTTTGTCATATTTCAGTCCTTATTCCTGACTTTCTAATGTACTTTATATTATCATGTCATTCTGCCTTAGTTGTAAAAAGCAAAAGCTTAGGAGCAATCTTAAGTTATAAATTTAGTGGAGTCCAAGCTGATTACTTAAAATTCAAACAGTCAAAGAAAATCCCTACAAAAGAACATAAAATTTTATTTCTATTCATCTTCTGAAAAATACTGGGGCAAATTCTATTCTGTAGAAACTGAGGAATTCAGAGTTTCTTAGAAATATTGATTATTTCGATATCTAGTGATCCACATCTTTGAACCATTGTGATCACAAATGGCAGAGAGGATTAAATATCTTGAATTGTAGACCAAAGTCACCTCCATAAAACCATGTTGTCTGCCACTCTAATTAGGGAAGGTAAGACAGAAAGAAGTATTTTGCTGTTCACAATAATTTGCCTAATAACATTCAGTTCACTGAAGCAAGCAATAAGACAAGGGGCTTAAAGTAATAAACACTAATACCATGCTAAAATAAATATTTCAGAAGCCTCTCCAAGCATTTATAGTCTTAAAAAAATAATAATAAAAAAAAAAAGTTAAAAGTTTGAATGACAGTTGAGCATATTCTGTATATTCAAGCCCACATAATTTACTTGAGTTCTCCACAATACAGTGATTTGCTTAGGAAGGAATCACACATGACTGTACTGATAGAGCACTACTTCAGTACATGCTGTCACCTGCCTCTTTCAAATCCCATTCTCTGGTCAAAAGATAAGTGAATATAGTAAATGATGGTAAAAGAAACAAAACGTCAAACCAACTCAAAATCCCATCTGCTCTTACTGTGGAAGACAACCCCTGCTTCTAAACTTCTGCAAGATTTCCCACCTGGGCTGGCTTAGAACTGTGAGCAGATGCATCTTTATATCTTATATCTTTTATCTTATATCAGATATCTTAGGTGATGCTGATATGAGTACAGCTGAGAGAAAATGAAATAGATTTTAAAAGCATGCTTGTTTGTTCTATGCTTTCTCATTGTTTGAATTAATTCAATATTCTTGAAAATGCTTTGTATCCTTCAATATAAAGCAGATTTTATTTTCATACCTTGCTCTGCAATCTCTTTGATTTGACACATGCTGATTATCTGTGTCCAGAATGGGCAAAGTCAGTGACCCATACTCTTTAGTAACTGATGTTCAAGCTTTCTATTACATTCTTAAAAATGAATGTTTTTCAATCCTGACCTTCATCACTTGTTCTGATCCCAGCCCAGAACCTTTTCTAACCAGAGACTAGCAGTCATAAATAATGTGTTACATTTTGTAATGGTTTTTCACTGTGAAAAGAATATTACATAGAAGTTGAATGAGATCACTGGCTGTATTTCTACTTGTGCTGACAGAAACATAACTCTCAAATCTAAAAGTGGTTCACATGCTTTATACCCAGCCCACCCAGGTCAAGTACTAACACAGCTGTTACAAATGCAGATTCTTCATATGTTAGGAAAATGAGTAATGGAAAATGGTAAATAATACAACCTTTCTAAGTACAATTCATAGAGAAAAGTTCGAGAGAAAGTATCTGGGTAAGCCCCAGGTATAATGATGCTTCTTTACAGTGGCTAGTCTTAAAGAAACTTTATTATTTTTATACTAATTCTTAAGAAACTGGAATAACACTCACTGTTTCCAATGGCAGCACAAGATGGTGTTGCATGTTTGTGATCTTATAATCAGTCAGAAGGTTTTAAAACTTGCTATTGTATGAATCATTCAACCCTGATCCAATAATTATTACATAAAGGAATACCTTTGTTCTTACACCTGTGCAAATCCATAAGCATGTGCAGAAATGTGAACATATATATTCATGTATGTAGATGCATTTCACAAAGGTGAAATACTGAGTTAACAAGAAACAGAGATGTTCAACAAATGAGTTTGTATATATTTTCCCAGTATCTACATCTACTTCAAATTCATATATACTCAACTTTTAAAAATTTATTTTTATTTATTAACAGTATTTTAATTACTGATAAATTATTTTAATTTATTAACAGTACCTTCATTCTTAATGAGGTGAGTTCAAGGTATTTGCTGTGCTTTAACATCAGGCTAATTAGAAGCCTGGAAATACAAACTCCAAACTATACTCTTTAGATAACATTTTGACTTTTGAATCAAGATTAACCAAAAAAAAAAAAAACAAAAAAAACTTGACATTTTCTGTAGCCGTGGAAGTTATGGAATGTATTGTAATCAAGCAGTCTTATCTTGAATCAATTGTGTTGGATGCACTCAAGAGTACAGAGGTGTATTAAAACTGACTGGATTCCACAAACTAAATGAACAGTTGAAATTATTGGAAAACCATGAAATTCAGAAGGTCCAGATTAGAGTTAGCATAAATTAGGGCTACAGAAGTTTCATTACTACTGATTTATTGTGGCCTCAGGTAGGCCTTACATGAAACACAGGCAGTACAATGACTTTGCAATATCTCCATTCATGGATCTGAACTCTGCTCAAGAGATAAATCCTGTAAATCAGCAGCTTTGAAGTACCCAACCTGTTAGAAAAACACATTAATAAATCTAAAAATTTTCTGGATTCATAGAATTACAGAATAATTGGATTGCTCAGGTTGGAAGGGACCTTAAAAATCACCTCGTTTTAACCCCCCTTCCTTGGGACAGGAGGGACACCTTTCACTAGACATAAAAATAGTGAAGTTTATTGCTATTGATAACTTTCTCTGTTTAAAGTTAGATTAATTTTTTTAGCAAATCTTACTTTCTGGCCCAATATTACACTGAGCCCAAGACGAATATCAATTCTTGAACAGTTTATGGACACTTCAATACATGGGAACTACAGGCATCTATGCAGCCAATTTTTTTCCTACTTTTTTTTATTAAATCAGCATGCTAATCTTTCAAGAAACACAAATTAACTAGAATTTGAAAGTACAAACCTGCTGAGTAAAAAGGAGTTTATTATTTATGACTCTCATTTAAATACAAAAGGAAGACACAGCTATGTTGCATTAAGCTTAATCTGAAGATGCAGCTAATAAGGATTCCTGACTTTATAGGTAGCATCTAGTCCTTCAGATCACCTAGGCACTGTTGGCAACACGAGATTGTACTCCCCAAACAGTTCTCAATGCTCCCCTCTACTTATCTGCAGACTTACCATTTTTCACAGAACTTCACTCTAACAGCCTGTAAAAGCTAGTCACTTCTCATATTCTGTACCTTTTTTCAGATTATCACTTTGTTATTTGTTATGTCCAACAATTTTTGTTGAGTAGTTTCTCATTTTCTGTTCAGTAAACCTCAGGCCAGGATCCCCTGCCTGCATACTTTAACAATATTCCCCTATGAAGAGGAAAAATTAGTAAGCCAAAGAACTGCCTCTGGTTATCTAAGCTCCCTTAGAAATTTTTGAAAGAGCAATTAAGTCTAGTGTTCTTCTAAATTTAGCTTTAGGTGACAATATTCCACTTAGGTAATAACATTTTGTACATGCTTCTTATTCTCCCTCAAAAGAAGGGAAAAAAAGTCTCACCTGTTATCCCCTCAGTTCCTGACATTATGGAATCTACAGGTAGAAAGTCTGACCTCAAGAAACTCCGCAGTCCCTTCGTGTTTTCATCTGTCTGATGCAAAATATCTTCATTAGCAAGTGAGCAGAAGGAATTGATTGGAGGCTCCTTCACTACAGCATTTATTTTATCTTTTGCACCTTATATTTAACTTTGCTTGAAGGTGCCCTGTGCTATGGCTTTGGTCACCTGTGACTCAAGATGAGGGTCTCTGCTTAAAAACATGCAATCATTCCTGGTTGCCAGAGGTAGAAAGGGAATAGGGTCAGCCCCCCAGTTCCAGCTGATCAGGGACAGGCCCTCCTTCCACTAATTCATCACCATTAAATAGAATTGATTCAACTAACCTTGAATAGAACTCTACTCTTCCTACCCTCATGACGCACCACCTAATGGCAAATTGCAAGGGCTCTCAATTCCCCAAATTAAAGCCAAATGATAATAAATATGGAGAGCTTCAGAGAATGGGGAGGGGGAGATTAATACAGGGAAAAAAATGAATACATGAAAATATATGAAAAAGAGTGGAGAAGTAAATACAATAAGATATCTAAAATGTGTGAAACAAACAAAAAATTCTAAAGCCTAGAGTAAAGGAGAAAAACACCAGAAACCTTTCCGGTGAGAAAAGATGAAGAGAAAGCTCATAATATGGGAAATTAGAACAAAAATCATGCCAAAATATGTCAAAAATATGTGGAGTGATAGTTGATCAGTAAAGAAGGAAAGATTTGCAGAGGAACTATCACCTCTTGAGAGGTGAAAAATCAAGCAAAAGGCCCATTTCTGTGGAGAAGGGATTAGGGTTGTCCTCCTAGTCATAAGGATTTCAATAATGTCTGTTAAAATCCTAAAGGAAAATATAGCAGGAAATGAGGCCCTAATTAAGGGATGGATGGTTGCTTTAATTTACCAGGGAATATTTTTTAAAAGCTTTCTTCTGAACTGAGAGTGTGCTCAACAACTTTTAAATCCAGATTATAAATTTAGTTGTTTAAGGAGAATTTTGAAACTGAATGTTCATTATCCAAATTTAGAAATCCTTTCAAGACATTTCAGTTCACTGAATCTTAAAAACGTTGTTTCTATCAATTTGTTTCAAATTTTCCACTCAAGTCAAAAGTTAGGTGTCATGATGATGAGCAGAATAGTCATAGTCATGCTTAAACAGTTCTGCTTCTTATAGACAGAATGAATATTTGTCAGACGATATAGTTCTAAATTAAAATAAAATATTATGGTAGATTTGGCCAGAGGAATTAAAAACAAAATATTAACATTTTTTAAAGGGACTGTTGATTAATTCTATAAAAAAAATGTAACAGCAAAACATATTTATCTTACTTTCATGTAATCTTTGTTTTGCAAAACAGGGGTTTTTTGGGGTTTTTTTGTTTTGTTTTGTTTTTTTAGTGAGAAAATGGTGAGTGTCTTAGATCAAATAACCTCTTTTTAGCCTTGAAAAGTATCTTCTTCAGTGCTACATTTGCTGACTATTTATGGATAAAATGCCTAAATGCACCATCCAATTTGAGCACTTAGTTCCTGAAACAGATTTATCTACTGCAGTCAGAAGAAAGGAAGTGCGGGAGATGCTACTATTTGCTCTTATATGAGTCAGAGCTCAATTTTGCAAACTTAGAGACCGTGTGGTTTAATCCTGCAAGTTGTGTAGCTCCACACTGGTTCTGAAAGGCCTCCTGTGCCCTGGGCTGTGTGCTGGAGGCAGGAATGTGTGGGTGGACCAGGCTGACCAAGCCTGTGGCAGCGCCTTAGAGAGCCTTCAAGACTCAGGGAGCTGCCCCAGACTGCCACTCAGACAACACCTAGGGCAAAACAGTAACCTACAGGTGTGCATCAAAATTAAATTCTGCCTTCCTTCCCATCAGCACCTTGCATGTGAAAAGGGAGATAAGCCAGAGACAGACTTTTTATGCTGTGCCACTTAAAAGGTTTATTTGAAGAGGTGTATAGACCGCAGATGGATTTTGACCAAATCATTGCACAGCACATCTGAGCTGCATTCCAGTGTGCTTGGCTGGAGGCATCTGCACTTTCCCATGTAACCTATCTGTTGGCTATAGAGCTAAATAATTAACACTATAGGTTTAAAATCTTACTTTAAAACTAATAATCAGTGTGGCTCCAGTCCATGATTTGAATTATAAACTGCTCTTGGAGCTCAGTAATATTTACTAAGTAAATATATTCTTTAAAAAGCACTTTAGTAGTATATACACAACCTTATACCATCAGAACAAAAACTGTATTTAATTGGAAAAATATCAGAGAAAACAGGAATACAATTTTTTTTCTTAGATGTGACCCAGTAATTTCAATATCTCTAGGATGCTGAGGGAATATTTTTTATTGGACTGTCTGTCATCATCCTAGAAAACACTACAAATTTATTCACAATATTAGACAGACAGAGGTTTCATATTGAAATCTGAGTATCCAAAAAGACAACAGAGCTTTAGCTCTCACTAGAATTGATTTGATTTAAAAATCACTAAGTAAACAAAAATATGCCAAAGTTTATAAAATATTACTTTTTAGTATATATCCCATGAATATTACTTATAATAATAAATAAATAAGCCCATTTTAAAATAAAGAAAGTGGAGAAATAAAAAATTCCAGCTGTGTTTACATTTCATGCAAGGTAGTAAGGCAATGTGAACGTGGTTTGCTGAGACGGGAAGTCATATTTTATTTATATCAATTCTCTGTTTCTTTAATAAATCATTATTTAAAAACACACATGCACACACATAAAACTTTATTTCTATTTAGGCCTAGCTTCCAGCCTAATTTCTCTGACAGCAGTGCAAAATTAATCTGAAAGCCATTCTGAAGAGTTAAAACTCTGGAGGTAGAGACTCTTCCAGGTTAACTGGACTCCTGCAGGTGGCAGTGAATCGCAGCCATCACGGCTCCTCGGGGCATCATTGAAAACCTTGTCACAAATATACGGGTCATGTCTGAGAGTGCGCAAAAACAACCTTTTTTGTTTATTTTTGAGGGGTTTTTATTATTATTATTTTATTTTTTTTATATTTTTTCTTTTTTTCTCCTTTGCAGACAGCCTTCTTGCCTACTGCACAAAGAAAGTTTTACCATTCAAAGAGGGCAAGTCTTTAAGGCTGGGACTCTGGGAGGAGATTGTGATGACCTGTCAGTGACCCCAATTTATTGTCCCAACTGAAAAAAAAAAAATCCAATGGGTTGTTGCAGCCTCTTGCACCAAAACAGAGACAAGTGTGCAAAGTCTCCTGCAGAAGAATCGGAGAGGTATCAGGGCTGCATCAGCATTGCTGCTGCTGCTGCTGCTGCTGCTGCACAAAATGTTCTCTGCAGATGAGCCTTGAAATAATTGTTTGAAATGGCAAGGGATGTGTCAATGGGAATTGGGTATTAAAAATTTTCTGTTACAAAACACAACAAAAATGTTTAAGCAAAGACAAATGGCCCTGAAAACAACAAGAGCTGATTTGTTTGAAAAAATAGAATTTATAAAAAATTGAGCTTATCAAGCATTTTCCTTAGCTATTTGCAGCAGTAAAGGTTGGAATGGGGGGTTTGCTCAGTTCAGTCCTAATTATTTTAGCTGTAACGTGTCAATAAACAACAGATACTAAATCTTACTTAGTCATACCTAATCACTTTACCTAGTGATACACTGGAGCAATTTCTATGATGAAATTTTAAGTTGCCCCAAACCATCTAAACAAATTCATAGCTAAACAAATGTTCTGAGGAAGGATGCTCATGCCCAAAATTGGATGCCTGAAGGATTATTCTGAGTCAAAAAAAAGTATAACATTTCCACCTACTCAAAGTTTCAAACAAATCCCCAAGTGGCTCTTCATTAGGGTCTAAAATGAGAATTTAAGAACTGAACACTAGACTTAGTTTTACAGTTTTCCTGTTTTTGGCTTGAAGGTGCAGCAGCACTCAGGAAATGAAGATGTAAAAATAGCATTGTCTTAGTCAAGGATTTGGCCCATATAAATAGATATCTATTCCAGCTCACAATGATGCATTTAAATGATTAAAAAAAAAAAGATTCCCATTTATTTCCATCATATATATTCCAGGAAAAATGTGTTATAAAGGCAGGCACCAGTTTTTACTCTGCATGAGTATGTGTTAACCTAGAGCTATCTGAGGTACTACCTTCAGACGTACTACAAAGTACAGTTTTATTTGTCTTATTGGTTTGGGGGTTATTGGTATATTTGGCAACAAAGCTATGCCCTGACAGCTACTACAGGAGAGATGAAGCTGTCAATCATGAGGGTGAAGTCTGCAGGAGATGAAGATGCCCTGTTCAGCAGCAGCACCCAGGCTTGGCAACTCATTACCAAGGGACATTAGGATTAACACAAACCTCTCTGGCTTCAGAACAAAACAAAAAAAATGCACTTCTTTGGCTTATTTCTTCTCGAAATGAAGGTGAGAAAAAGGAAGAGGAGAATAAGGAAACAAAGAGGGTTATGAGAACAAGGGGAATGAAGGGATGGGGGAAAGGTAATTAAATACTCCACTTGTCCTTATAATTATCCTCACTGAGAAATTAAAACCGTGAAATACTACACACAAACCATTATCAGCCATGAGATTCAGAACTTGTTTAAGAACATTAGAAGGTGTCTAGAAATCATAATTTTAGGCAGACCAGGGTATCCAAAGAGACGGATTCCTCCACTTTTGTTTTTAACTGTGACTTCTGAGCACCTATGGTTTGGACCATTTTTTATGGTTTAGGTGTACTTTTGTTTGCATGATCTGAATGTTTCCCATTGGTTTTCATCAGTCATGTGCAGTTCAACGTCTCTTACCTTTTAAGTAGTTTCACAGACTTAAGTCAAGCACTACATCATATTAAGGAGAAGTATTTGCATTTTTTTGAAACATTCAAAGTATTTCAAATTCTCTCTTACCTCAAGTGCATGGAGTAATTACCAGATTGGTGCATAAGCAGAAAGCCACTTTCATTTTCTAAGTGTTGATTACACTTTGCTCCATTACTGGTCTGTTGATAGAGGGATTTTCCAGATGTAAAATATAATACAATAATTAACTAGGTCTTCACTGCTTGGACTTCCCTGGCAATACACAGATTAAATGACAGTGCCTTGTCTTTTCTCACCTTTACATGTCCCAATTGTGATAAAGATAAAATGGCCAATGAAAATACTGCCTTGTTACATAATTTTTTTAATTGGCATTTCATTTAGAGGATGTTATGGGGGGTGGTCAGGGAGGCTTCAGCCACAAGAAAAATCAGTATTTCTAACTTAAAGGACATCTGCATCTTCATTCAACTGTATACATTCATGTGGAATAGTTTGATCAGTTACTGTTTTCTTGCCATGGTCTAAAAAAAGGGTGTTTCTTTGGAAATCCCAAATTCAATTGAAAATTTCACATTTTTACTTGTTTACTTTACTGGAGAAAGTGACAGTATATCTCTCACTGACTTTTATAAAGATTAAATGTTTCATCAATTCTAATCAACCATAAAATTAAACACTGTTAATGTAATATTTTGTTTCAATAATGCATTTAATTTGAATATTTGCATATTCTGGAGGTTGGAGGTCTTATTTTTCTGATAAGCAGATGTAGATACATATGTATAAATACTTACTTTTAAGGCTGGAACTGAAGACTCAGACAGGATAAAAGTTTTTACCTAAGGGATTGCAGTACTGAGAATGATTTTGCATGTCAGAAAACAATCCCAGAAATTACTTTTATTCTGCCAAGTAGACTGTAGCAAGGAAATTTACAGTATGCTGGCTTGGTCAGCCATGGAGACCACATACAAGCTGGATGTGATTTAAATCACATCAGTTGATGTCAATTTACTTTCAGAAAGCAAGGCATCAAATAGGAAGAGTTCTTGCCATTCCTACTTCAGCTGGGTTATTCTTTTCAAGTCAAACTCTGATCTGATCCTCCTCCTCTTGCAGGAATGGAAGTAGAACAGTGTGATATTATGTTTTAATTATTAATACTCATTACTCTCTCATAGTAGTATGACTAATATTTGACCCAATGCTATGAAATGCACAGTGATTAGATTTTACAATTGCTGTAACTTCATTATTCCTATCACCATAAAATGCAAGACCAGTCTAGATGAAATATTGATTCATCAAATAATCATCAGTTAAACCTAAGCAATAACTCTCTGTACTGCAGAGAGTAAACATAGCAAAAAAACTTTTATACCTATGCCTGTGATTTTTCAATCTATTTTTCACTGATCTGACTGTAATTAAATCAAAAAGCCATTCTGAGTGGTAGTATTTTCTTAAGTTAGAATGATATTGTGAATCAAGTGTTTACTTTTTCCATCAGTGAATAGAAATATTTCTTGGATGCTGGGAGCTTACACAACAGCACATAAGTTTAGCAGATCGACACATGTGCATCTGCCCTATTTATATCCATTGCACTTTTTTTCCAATTTCCTCTTTATGATTACCTATAACCTCTATTGAATTCCTTATTCTGCATATCTTATTTCAGTATTTTTCACTGAAATGGGTCAGGACAAGAAAATTCTGTGATGAAGAAAATAGTCTGAGAAAGTTTAATCTCCTTAAGAGCACGGTACAGGGATTATTATCCCCCTGCATTCATCGCTGGTGCAGCCTTACCTGGAGTACTGTGAGCAGTTCTGGGCCCCACAATTTAAGAAGAATGGGATGGTCCAAAGAAGAGCAACAAAGCAGTATGGCTGGAAATGGCTGGAAGGGCTGTGCTGTGAGGAAAGGCTGAGGATTTTGGACTTGTCAAGCTTGGAAAAAAGGAGGCTGAGGAGTGACTTCATTGCTCTCTACAGCTTCCTGAGGAAGGGATGTGGTGGAGGGGAAAGGGCTGAGCTCTTCTCTCTGGTATCCAATAATATCCAGAATGGGAATGGCTCTAAGGTTCAAAGTTGCACCAGTGGAGGTTTAGACTGGACATAAGGGAGCATTTCTTCACCAAGAAGGTGTTCAAACACTGGAATAGTCTTTCTAGAGAGGTGATCTATGTCCCAACTCTGTCAGTGTTTAAGAGGTATTGGGATAGCACAATTAACAATTTATCTTCTGGTCAGACCTGAAGTGGTCAGGTTGTTGGATGAGATGATCTTTGTAGATCCTTTCCAGCTGAAATAGTTCTGTTCTGTTCTGTTCTGTTCTATTCTATTCTATTCTATTCTATTCTATTCTATTCTATTCTATCCTATGAAATCACAAAGTATTCTACTCTGGGGTGAAGAAAGGCCTTATTAATATTTAGTATTTTGCCTCTCCTAATTATGTTTTGTATTTAGAAAGGGATACTCTGGATTTCAAAGAAAAGAAAATTTAAAAATAAAATCTAAACTATTCTGTTGCATTGGAAATTAAGTAATATCTCTGCATGTTCCTGAAAATAGTCTACATTATAGATTTATGTAAATGCTTCTTATGATCACCTCAAGACCATTGCAACAACTTCAATACTGGTTTGTCATGTATTGTAATTGATAACCATCTCTCTCTTAAAGAGACATTATTTGAGATATTAATTCTGCTGTTTATCTGATACAAAGCAAGCTCAAACAGTACAAAACTATAGCCTACATGCAAGTCCATGAGCATGACAGTTTCTGCTGGATCAGAAAATGTTTATAAATTAACCCACACTCTGCAGTTAAATTGACACTTTAAAAATAGAAAATTCTCTTTGAAAGGAATGGGTACTCAGATCACAGTCTCATTTGAAGTGCACTAACCATTAGCTTATAGACTTGTGTTCACACACTGGTGTGTCTCCAGTAAAATAAGTTCTCAGTTCTTGACTGTGGCACTAAACAATTTCAGGTCATGTGCAATGAGGTGTCTGGCAACCTCTCAGGCTATGGCTGTACTATAAAGTACAGCCCAGCAGCAGGAGATGGGAACAGTACTGGGGACTGACATGCACAGTATGTGCTTTTCAGAGTTTAATTTTAGGCTAGCTGTAGCCTGGCCCTGAAGGACTGAATGCCCATCAGTAATTGGAGGGAAGAAAGGTACTCTTGGAATACATTTTCTAATTTCTCACCACCCAAAGGGGCAAAAGAAAAAGCACTTCAGGACTTTGAAAGGAGCCAACTGGAATGACAGTGCTGTTACCATTGTCCAGAGGGCTCTATATGGAGACACAAGGAACAGCTCTTCAAAAGCATACCCCCAATCCAAAATAAAAAAGTAATGATGAAGTGCCTGTAGAAGCATTATTAAGGGCAAACTTGAGTCCCTCCTGACAGTTGAAGGGAATGAATTGTGGCCATTTCGGCTTGGGTTAGTGATGTAATTAGATAAAACAGTGGTAGTATCAGTGGTGCTCTGTCTGGCTGCCATTTCCTGAGAGAAAACCCACTGTGCACCTTAATGAAGTCTTCTGTAAAACCACTTTGTGTTCTATATGGTGCCTGCTGTATTTACACTTGAGAATACCTGCCAAATCTGGCTGTTCACAGAATTTAAGCATATGTTTTGTGATCAGATCCTGAGAATCAGACCCTGCAAATTGATTTGGGAGGTTTTCCAGTTAGTGGGCAGGTTTTCCTGCCTTTAATGGCCTTTAGCAAACCACTGCCCCAAGCAGAGAGAAGGTGTTGTGCCACCTCCTAACCTATGGTCATACAAACATTTATATGGTACAAATACTCCCAATAAAGAACAGGAATGGGAATTTGTTGTTTGTTTGTTTGCTTTCCTGAAAATATAATTTTCTTGAACCATGGCAATGGGGGTTAGAATTAGGTCACTTAAACTGCATCAGGAACGTGCATTGAATCTGTCATATACCTTCATCAAAACCTCAAAATGACATAGGTAAGCATGTAAAAGAAACTTTTAAAGCATTTGAGGCTGAGCTTTACTGACTGTAAATAAAAAGAGATAAGCAGGAAAAGAATAAATAAAAGTAGCATTGAAAGGGAAGTAAATATTCTGTTGTCTTTAGGCCTGAATCTAGTGGAGGTAAGAAGGGGGATGCTTGTGTGACCAATATCTCAAAAATGAAGCATGTAATTTCCTGATTTTTTTTTTTTATAATAATCTGAAACCCATTGGATCATCATGGAGAAAAATCACAGTGTATCCAGGCAACCCAGAAACATCATCTTTTGCACTTAACATTGGATAAATATTCAATGAGTTATCAGCATACAAAATGCAAACATTTCCTTACTTTATCTATATTGAAACATAATAGCTTCAGCACGCTTCTTACTTTTTCACTGCTTGCTGACATTGTAATTGTATTAAAAGTACTTTTTAATTTTTTTTTTTTATTTAACAATGAATTTGGAGTGGTAATCCAAGCATTAGCATTGTTATTGTTATAATTTACATTTATGTCTTGTCTGTTGTGGAAATATCCACAAAGAACCTCAAAGATGTCACCTTCACTGGTTCAATTATTCAGGGAAAGTCTCAAAATCAGTCCTGGCAACTGCATGACACAAAGGATCTGTCTTTAACTACTTTCATATGCTTGTTGCTTTGAAATTACATTAGTAAACATTGGAGGTCTCAGAAAGAGGATTTGGTTTGTTCTTAGAATTTGAATTTTTTTTTTTTGGAAAATACATTCAGCATAATGAGTATGATTAATTTCTAGCTATAGAAAGTCCTTTAGTCTTCTGATCTGTTATTTATTCCAGAATTTCATTTTATTTAGTAAGAGCAATGGAATGGGCAGAGGAGAATAAATGAGAACAGCTATTAGGCTGTATGTAGATCAGCATATAGACCTCAGCTGCTGGTAGATCGCCTTTTCCAAAGACCTAAAAAACAGTAACATCAGCAAGATTCTACTGATTCTGACTCAGCATTGCTGCCTTAGTGGACAGCAGCAAGCAAAAATGCACATGATTTGGTTTTGGTAAATAACACGTGGTAATGCAAATTGGAGATGACATGCTTCTACCTTTTTTTCCAACTCTTTTTATCAAACCAAGAATCTAGCTCATTTAGTACCAGTTAAGCTTGTAACTGTGAATATACACATAAAAATGGTAATGAACAGATTTTTCCTGCACTACAGATGATTATCCTATGAATCTATTGTCTATTATACCTAGCTCAGCAGATTCAGCTCTCAGAGCTTCAGCAAATAAAGTCTCAAACACACTGATCAGGTACAATTTAAGTAGCTGTGACTTATGATATTCAGTTGCTAAATTCAGGCATTTTATATTATATTGTCATTCTGTAGATTTGAGAATCTAAAGTGATACCAATAAGTTAAGAATTTCATTTTGTTATACAATTGGAGATTTCATATCTGGAAGCTTTCATTATCCAAAGGCAATGAGGAGATGAGGCTAGTTTAAAAGACTGCAGTCAAATTGGTTGAATTGCTACTTTTCTTTCAGATGAAATTGAAATCTTTATAGGTAAGGTAAAAAAGCTGGTTTGAAGAGCAGCTGAGCTCAAGCAAAACACAAAATAAAGGAAACATGGGTACGCGATGCTGCTGGGATAGTCACAGCACGCACTTCTCAATCAACATCTGTCACCGATGAGACTCTCTCAGAGGAAAGTTTGCAGCAGAGTATTTGCTTCATCAATAATCATTAAGTTTTAGTGGTGACTGACACTGAGAAGACAAAACACATAGACATGTAAAGCAGTGCAATAGCAAAATAATGGAAATTAGGAAAAATTGTTTTCATGCTATCAAATTAATAAATAATTTCTGACTCATCCTTTTAATAGCATAAATTTACTTTTTTAATATTCATGTTCCCAGAAATACATGTATTTATGTTTCAGTAATATTTTATAATTTCATAGCATGATAAAAACAATCTAAAAAAATAAACATATATCATATCATATATCAAATAAACAAGAGGAGAGAATGCATTTTTAAAATTCTGTATAAATATCCATGTCATCCTAACCTGTTTAGAAGGGTTTTATGAAGATTGTGTCTATAAATTATGAAATATATAAATATATCTAAAGTATGAATTTACCAAAAGAAACAATTATTCCTGCCCATAATTTGTTTCTGGCTGAGACTGCACAATTCTACATCATCAAGACTCAGTAATTATCTCTGCAAAGATGAAAAAATGTGGACCTTTGTTTACCATTAAAGAAGATACTAAAATATACTGTGAATTTTTCCAATAAATGTTACCTAATAAGTAGCCTAAATGTTACCTAATTAGTAGCATAAAAGAGTCTCTAGTTTGGAAACTCTCCTATTTCTATAAGCAAAAATCACATTGACCTTTGTTGGGAGTATGAGCATGAATGGCTAGTTTATATGTAAGAAAACGTAAGATATCTTGTCCCTCCCTCCTTCTTGCTATATTCCAAAACTTTTTTCTTTTTCTGCTTCCTAGGTTACAGTCACTGCTCTGAAAAGAACTGTTTTGCTCCTCTGTCCCTGATGTGCAACCACAGGCTTGCTAGGATTAAAATACATTTTGTTTCCTTGTACCCTGAGAGCAAATGATTAAGTTACTTTCTGCAATTTCTTGTCATCGCCAATGAAATTTATTGCTCCCCAATTTTTGTGTGGAACCTTTAAGTTGCATTTGTCTTATTTTTATGTTTTCTTGAAATTATTGCCAATTTAAACCTGGAGGTAACAAGAACAGATCTCATAAGAATCTCCTTTTCTTCCAATGTGCAGGCATACATCTGTGCTTTGGAAGGCATAATCCAACTAAAACATTCCCTGCTCATCACTTAAATAAAGCTATTTCTAAGGCAGAGTGTTACTCTGCTACTCATTTATTTACTAAATCAAATACTAGACAAAAGATCTAGCAAAAGAAAACCCCAAACATATACGAAAAAATATTCCTTTCATTAATATGCATGTTGCTTTCTAACCTCTAATTTTTATATTTTTTTTAGTGAATGAAATCTTACTAGGCTATTTAAATTCATATTATTTCAATATATTCTTATTTATTTAGGACGTTCAATAGGAGAAATACAGGGGGTGCGTATTGGCTTATTTCTCCCCATATTTTGAACAAAACTCAGTGAGGAATAGTACAGGCTTTAGATAATGTGATCAGTAAATTATCTATCAAAACAGATTCTCTTTCAGATGTGTCACAAAAACCCTACTTAAAAGAATGACAAAGCTTTCTGTAGTAAGTATTTATTTTTTTGAAAAAAACAAACTGGATGCTTTGTACACTAGGAAAACTTACAAGTCAGAGTCTTCTGACTAGTTGTAGAAAAGTCACTGATGATTCTTAAATTTTAAGGCAAGCAGAAGCTTTGGGGTTAATTACCGCATGCCTTTGGAAATTTCCTGTCTATTGACACACGTCCAATATGATGAATATCATTTATTTACAGGAGTGAACTCACCAAAGAGGTATATGGTTTTGGACAAAGGTCAGTAAAAGAGAATGCAAATGCTGGCAAGAACCTCTCTTGTATCAAACCCAGCAAACCTCCCCAGGTCTCAGAAGTGCTGTACAGTGGATGATCAAGTGAAAGGTTAAAAGGAGTGTAAGTACAAAAAAGTTGCACCTCTCTTGGTACACTCACTGAGCTGTTGGTAACCAGCAATTAAGGACTTCTTGATCTAGAGATTGTTCTCTGGACATTTCCTTCTACTGATGTTTGAGAAACTTATCATACATCAATTTCCTAATTCTTCTCCTAGCCCTGTTATTGTGCTTTATTATTCCATGAAAACTGTGACTGTATTGTATTTTATAATAAGACCTTCTCCTTAATTTCTTCTAAGCTTGTTCCCTAACAATTTTGCTACAAAGTAAACTTGGTTATAGTGTTTGTCCTGTTTGAGATTTTACATAATCTTTTATACATTCCTCCTATCAGCCATCTTGCTTCCAAAGTGAAGAGCATTTTTAATTTCCATAGTTCTGATCTGATTTATCTCCTGCCTCTCAAATTGCCCTAATTCTGCTGCTGTTTTTTTTTAACAAGGATGATCAGAATTACATCTGCAAGACGCAAACTCACCAGACATACTGTCATAATGACAATTTCTGTTCTTTATTACTTTCATAATACTTCCTAAATTCTATTTACCACTTTAACTGCCTCTGAACATTCAGCTGATGCTTTCAAAAATCTACTTATAATGACTACAAGATCTTTCAGAGCTCATTATTGTGCATCTATAGTAGGGTTATTGTGTTTCTCCCACCAAATGCATTATTTTGCATTCATTGGCATTGAATTTTATCTGCCATTTCATTCCCATTTCCCGAGCTAATATCACAAGATATTCCTGCAGGTCTTCACAGTCAGCTGTAGATTTTAAGTCACTATTCTAAACATATCTTTTACACACACCACTGACTCTGTCAAAGGACTCCAGCAGATTTGAGAAGCAAAAATTATGTTGCAAATCATATTCCCTTTACATAAAGTACATTGACCTTTTCCAATGTATTATAGTTACTTCACTATCTAATAAGCCTATCTTTCTCGCAGCATTTATTTATAGTCTCAGTTTTGAAATCAAGCACCAAGAGACATCTGGGTACCTCTTGCTGCCCTTCAGAGATGCTCATTTGACTGTCAGATTGGTTACCATAGTCAGTATTTCAGCAATTTGATATTTGAATTTCCTTAGTTCTCCTGGTTAAGAAATTGTATTGATGTCTTGCTGCAAGGTATTCTATTGAAATATTTTGACATCTGACACTTTAATATGAGACAGTTGCTCCCTCTTCCTCCTCATTGTTTTTGTATTAATAAAAAAAATGAATTTAAATATTATGTTATGGCCTTATCTTTCTCAAGATCAGTCAGTATATTTCAATTGTCTATTTAACTTTGTTTCTGGTTGGATTCATGCTTCTGATATGTTTGAATAAAACTGGGGGTTTTCATTTTTATGCAACTAACAACTTGCTCCTTGAAATCTCTTTTTGCTTTTATTGCTAGGGGCTTAAATCCAGAAAAATAAATTCATATTAATAGATTAAAGTTTCTATGCTATTTCATATTTTTATTCTTCTAGGTTTTAATTTTGGAAATTTTTTTTTTCTAAGACCTTTTACTTTGCTGTTTTAGTAAAACAGGTGCTTTGCTTGATTGTTTACTTCCAGTATTAAGGGGAATTTTGATAAGCAAAGTGCAGGATAATATGTAGTGCTCAGTAGTCTTCACTCTGTCATTAGATTTTACTCTTCTAGCTGTTCCTTCTCATACCTCTAGTTTCCAAACTGCAGCAGAACCTAATGCATCATGCATGGAGAAAAACCCCAAAAGAAAAGGAGTAGCACGTAGTGATACATCCCTAGACTCTCAGCACTGCGGGTCTTGGATTTCCTAAACAAAGGTCTTTGTATTTATCTTTTGATTTTCTCCACATATTTGTCAAGTACATTTTTAACTCACGTATTGCCTCCTTTCCTATGCTTTACACCATCAGATAGAGGCTTCTTCTTCCAAAGCATTTCATTAACAAGTGTACAGATGTAGGTACCGAGACCTGTGTGACTACCCAGATTTATCTTTTATGAACAGCATTTATTTTCAAAAATCAGTGAGAGAAACATCCTGAAGTTTCTGCTAAGGCAATAAGGCTGAGTGATTTGGTAGGATTAAATTTCTATTTATTTATTTATTTGCATAATCCTGGGTAAATGATTGCTATTAAATGAAAGATGTTTGATCTAATGATTGTAGCATATTCAGTTGAGACTGCAATGTACTCAGAACATGTAGATGAACAGGGTTTAAGGCCATGTAAAACTGAGATAATTTAATAGGATTGACTGTGAAAGACCTCTTTACACATCTTTTATTAACATCAAAATATGTGATTATTTTGACCATTGCAATTTTGTGTCCATTAGGAATGTCATAGATTATGCTGATGAGGACTGCTTTCTAAGCTCCTGACTTCTCTCTGAGTCAGCTCAGCAGGTTTTTGAGGCTAGTGACATTCAATCTTTTGGTCACAGCAGATACTTTTCTTGAGGAATCAAAGAAGGAAAAATGTTTTCAAACCCAGAAGTTTGTGAGATTTACTTTCCTCACTGCAATGATGTATGGGTTAAAAGCCATTAATTTTTTAGCTTGGAAAATCAGTTTTCTTAAATCTATGCCCTGGTACCACCAGGCAGTGCAGGCAGCAGCCAAGGGCTGTGGCTTCCAGGGTTACTCTGGAGATGTCAGAGATTTTGTGCACCCCTTTTCTAGGAAAAGGAGGTAAGAAGGAAAACCAGAAGGAATTCTGGAAATGTGTGGTTTTCCTGCTTTGCCTTTGAGTCATTGGAATTATTTTGATGTGATTTCTTCTTTCTCACATTGAAGCATTTGGTTTGCAAGCTGCCAAAGCAGAGTTACTAGTAGAGCATTAGAAACTCAGACTTTCTTCCTCACCTTTGTGTTTAAAATCACACATTCTGCTGCTGGGATTCAGCTTGCATCAGGAAACGATGGTGTAGAGTTTCATCACCAAAAGGCAGTAAAAACAGTTCTATGGAGTCTTACCAGAATATTTGAAATGTCTAAAGAACTTCTGTGGGGCTCCATGGGCAAAATTAGAGATCCTCTGAGAGGCAAGTTTAAATATTTTATCGTCAGAACTACCGTTTTATGTAAGGATGATGTGCTCAAAAACTACACAGACATTGTTTTAATGACAGTTTAAGCAAAAGATTGCTTCTATTCTTTCCATAATGTGACTGATCCCACATCTGGGATAAATTCAGTGCTTTTTCCAAGAGAAATCCTCATAGTTGTTTCCTAATTCCAACAGAGACAGAGTAAGAAGGTAGACTGCTACTAGGAGAACAGGGGAAGCATGGAGAAAGGAGAGACTAGATTTACACCTGTCAACTTAAAGTGGCTGACTGAGCTTGATTATAATTTATATGAGAAGGGGAGGGGAATATATATTTTTTCTTATTTATATATTTATTCTCTTTTTGTGTCGACTTTGCATTTTTTAAAAGACTTTATTTGAACTTCTGGGGTTGTCTCTGAAACTGGGAAAAACAAAAACTCTCCAACAACATTTTTTGTGTTAGGCCAGGATGTGCAACAGAGATCATTTCAACCAAATATAGCCTGGGTGTGCAGAGAAAATCATTCCATGACCCATGAGTCCTTACTAGATTTTTCCAGATACTTATACAGTCAAAACCTATAGAAATTCATTGGTTCAATGTACATTGGTCCCAAGTTGTGCAGTTCTTAGTATTTGGTGTCGTATTGGTATTCACCTTCGATGTTAATTGGGTTCTCTTAGGTCTCCTTTCCCAGGCCAGGTGTCTCTGGCCATGCCAAGTGATGGGGTGATGTTTGGAGCTGATGGTTGTTGCCTTTTGTGTATCTTCTGTGCTACTCCCAGTCTGCTGAGATCAACTCTGAATGATGAAACAGTCCTTTGAAAAGAAACTTAAAATTCCTTTCCCCTTGACAAAGCTGAACAAACCCCCTGATTAAAGTTATATTAAAAAAAACTTAAACTTGGTATGTTTTTCAACAGGGCCTTGATGGTTCTGTTTTGCTGTGGTTGGTTTGGGGTCCTTTTTACAGATCAAAATGCTTTCTTCAGGCTGTTTGACCACTGCCAAGGGCCTCTGGTTTATTACTCTCTCTATTGCAGTGATTTCTGTTTAGCTCACTGAATGGCAGTCTGATTCCTGGCAGCTACTTTAAATCTGCATGACCAGAAAAGCTGGGAGAATAAGAGGGAGTCAAGAGCCCCATGTGCTTTTTCAGAGGTAAAATCTATTCAAGCCTTATAGATGTTCTGAGCATGAATGCATTTGGAATATAACTAATTCATCTATTAATACACTTTTGCAACAAACCAAAAAGTGCTTATTTTCTACAAGCTATCAGAGCAGTTACTACTTGTGATCTATTTTTCATATTACAGAAAAAATGTTACACTTAAAGCTTTTACAATTCTGCATTGAACACCTTTTACATTTTTCTTTTCATATTTTAAATGATAAAAAATATTTAAATAAAAAAAAAGTGTTTAAATAACTTCCATACAGCATTTTATAGTTTAAATGAAAGAAAAAAAAAAATCTGTTTCTAAACTGCAGAGCCTGTACTCATGGAAGATTATGACATTTATGATAAAGTCACCTGATCCTTGCATCGGGTCCTTTCATACAAACACCAAGTCTGTGACGCTGCACAAATTCCTAGGGCTCTGCTTTGAAAAGAGAAAACCCCTTCAGAGGAAGCACGGAAGAAATCCTCTGTGCTTTTTCCCAGAACAATGAATTTGAACCCGTAATACAGCGCATCCTGGTATCTGTTAGCCCTCCTCATCATGACAGTTCCTGTTTGGCCTCCAAAAAGAGCCTGATAATTTTGCTCTTTTGAACCAGTAAGCATAATAGGTGCCTAAATATCTATTAAGTACCTATTATGTACCCATTAGGTAGAATAATAGCCTATCTGAATATGGCCTTAATTGCTTCTATGTAAATGTTCCAGAAATTTGTGTGCTAACAACAGCAGAGACTTCCACTGCTGAAAGAAAACCTATGAGCAAAGTCACAGCTTCTTGATAATGGGCCATTATCCATTAACTGTACTCACATAAAAAGACATCTCTTTCGTAAAATGCCCTTACAATGGGTCTGCAGCTGAAAGATGATATTTCCTCTAACAAGTGTTGTCTAATCAAACAGGGGCAGCAATTTGCAAAGGCCAGAAGGGCAGCACAGAAATTATTCTGAAGGTCCAAAAGGTGAGTCAGGTGCTGGGAGAATGCCTGTAACATAAGGTAGGAAAAGCTGATGGATTATTTAAGCAGGGAAACCTGCAAGGATTGATCAAAGCAAAGAGCCTCCTAAGAAAACACAGTCTGGAAAAAACATAAAGAGGAAATTGAGAAAAGAGTAGCTGTATACATAGGGAAGTATGCATCTTCAGGTCTTTTCCTGCAATAGGGACTACATATTGTCATTCCTCTGTGTTTTCTCATAGCTTGTTTTCTAAAGAAAAAGACAAACCAGTGTAAAGTGAAGCCTTTTCACTGGATATGAAGGAAATGCATTTTCTTTTTATGTGACCAACACTTTCCAAGTCTGAGTCCATCAAACCCTGTCTTTATGGTATCCTAATTCACTTGCAATATTTTGCATGCAGAAGTTGAACACTTATTTCTGTACCAGCAGAGGAATGGCAGTCAGAAGACCCCAAACAGGAGCTGAAGGCAAAAGCCAAGGAAACAGAGCCTAAATTTTGCACATTTTCTCCCACACAAAGATGCTGCAGCCTTTCTGTACGAGTTTGACATGTACTGTATGTAAAAGAGGTCCAAAGAGGTTTCCCTTCTCATCTCAGTATTATTCTCCCAGTGATATGGGGGACCAAAGAAAAAGTGCTCCTATACATGAGGAACAGAGGAGTTATCACAAGTCCTGTGATATAGTATTCCACAGAGTCTTCTTGCATTTCCATTGTTTGGAGCGAACAGAAAGCCATAAGGACATTTGAATGAGATAAAGAGCATTCTGAAATTTCTTGTGTTCAGGTGATAAGGAGTTCTCTGTATCACCATACATGTATTCTCAAGTAGTTTCTTTATCATGGAAAATCCCAGCGTTATATCTTGGCTGAGAAATTGATTGTTTTCATTTTTCACCTAGGGACTCCAAACAACAAGAACTAATTAAACATAAGAGTGATGTGAAACTGACAAGCAGAACAATTTCTTTTTCGTTTCTGACCATTATCTAATGTGATTTTTTTCTTTTACTGGAAAAAAATAGAACGATCTTTAATTAAAAATGCCACCATTTCAATGACTCTTGATGACAGTGAGGTTAAAGAACATAATTTCTGGCAGCTTTAATCAGAAAACCATGAGACCATCTTACATGAATAATACTGTCAAAATAACAGACTATGTGCTAGTAATAATGATTTAATATTTGACATTGGTTTGCTTAATTTTGTTTTGGTTTATGCAGAAAGAAGTACTACATCTTTTGCTAACAGCATAAATAAATGCATCAACTTCCAGCTCTTGTCCACATGGTATCTGCAATATAATGGAGCCATTACTGCAATACACTGCTGCCCAACTCCTGGCATGCAGATTGAATCTATTCCCCAGGTGATTCATCACATTATAAAGTTTGTTTGTTCTCTGGTCCATGAGCAACACACTGTAATAAAATCTGGCTATAGTTGTCAAAGAAGTTGAAGAGTCCTGTTTTATATCACCCTCAGGCTAGCTAAGTTACAGTAAGCATCATAAGAATGCAGAATTACCTAGTCATCTGAGGGACTGAGAAAAAAATCCTAAAGTAGTCAAATGGTTTTCTGAGATTTTTGATTCAAACATTCTTAAGCAAAAAAAGCTAAAACCTGAAATTAAAAAAAAAAGAATCCTTTCCACATGTAAAGAAATTCTTCTATTTTGTTAATTTAGGATGGCTGACTTGCACAGCAGTGCATAAGGAACACGCATGGGAGCTTTTCTCTTGACAACATTGCCTTAAGAGGTGAGGAATGACCAGCCAGAGTAGGTAAAGGATGTATTCTACTGAGCCATCACTTCTGGATTTTTTTTACTAGGGGAATAAAGTCTAGAAAAATCCAAAGATACTAATGCACATATTTTCATCATCTGAGTCTCTTTTATATTAATTTATTCCAGAAAAGAAGGTTTGCATTAATTTTATTTTGTTTCCATTCTTATTTTTTAAAAAATTAATTATTGTATCCCTGCCTGTAGTCTAGCACATCTTACTCCTAACTTTAAAAATAAAGGGGTGCAAAACTGAATTATTTTCTTTATTCAATAGCTCATCTAATGAAGTGCTGTACTGAAAATTAATTATACAGAACTGAATGCAGCACAGATAAAAAATAATCTATGAATTTATAAAGCTTTTTATCTTTAAGGAATTTTTATCAAAGTTATGAGAAGCCAGACTTACAACTGATGGTTATCTCGTCTTTCTACAAATGTACTACTGTATTTTGAGATAAAAACTGGTACAGATCCTTTCTGAACAGATTTTATAGGTTCTTTTTTTTTTCTTTCATATGTACTGTTATAGCTCAGATTGAATGAATGATGGGTAAAGCTGGTGAGTAAAGCAGTTGCAGGGAGTTCAAGATAAATTTTTTAAAAAGTGTTTAAGTCTAATTTCTGTCAGGCATTTCAAACCTGGATCCTAGGCTGGATCATGCTGTGAAAGACTGGTCAGAGGCTGAGTAATGGAAGTGGAAGCTGAGGGAAGATCTTGAACGTAGCAGCAGTGAATACAGTTTGTATCCATAGGTAAAAAATAATTTCAGAATATCACAAACTGAGAGATGAGAGAGGCTTAAGAGTGTCCTTTGGAAAGGAGACTTAGGAACTCTAAGCAGGGAAACCGTCTTAATCTCTCTGTATTCAGGAAAATAAATCATATCCATCAGCTGATGGTAATGACAATAATGGGTAAAAATATCTTAAACCCAAGCAATTCTATCATCTCATTTCTTTGCTAACAGCAGGTAAGTTTTTTTAGATTATAATTTGGAAAAGAGGCACTAAGGCTTTATAACTCAGAATCAGAGATTATCTCAGGGAGTTGTTTTTTCCTTTTCCACATACTAAACTCTATCAGAACAAACAACTTTGAGCCCTGGAAGCCACTTAGCCTCCCAGGAAGACCAAGGTGGCCAGCATTTCCTACATCCAAGAACCACACAGCTTCTGCTCACTCTGCCTGGTTGCCATTGCTCTGGGCAGTGCTGCAGGACAGTGAGGGTACATCCAGCACATGCTGCCGCTGCCACTGCTGCCAGGGCTTCCCAGGCTGGGGAATGTCTTCTGCTGCCAACTGTTTGGGAGCTGGAAGAGTATGAATAGGGAATGTCACCTACAGGTGAAGGAAGTGAATGCAGCACTAATTGAGGGATGGGTGCAGTGTTTGCCTCACTGCCCAGCACTGAGCTGGAGTGGCAGGTTTGGGAGAGTGCAGCTGGATCTTGGCACAGATCCAGCCAGCCCTGGTTTTCTGAGGAGGAGACAAACACTGGGAGATATTTTTCTTGAATAAAAGGGAAGGTTTCCATAGAAACTTCTTTTTTCTTTTAAACAAATTTAAAAGAGAATTTTCGCAAACTATAAAATCAAGTTTCCAGAGCCCAATTTAAGCTATTCCTTATTGATTGCAATACAAATGAACATAAAAGCCTGCAGCCTGGAACTGACAGCGAGAGACAGGCTTCTGCCAGCTCCCTTGTTCCTTCCATCAGTGCATAACCTCTATTAGTTGATAGTGGCAGTGACACACACTTTCTAGCACCCTCCATTTTATAAAAGGAGCTTTCTTTAGAGCATCTCATCTAAAGGCTCTTTGTTCATTAATGAAAACACATTTCTTGGACTTAACATGCAATGCAGGCATCACCCTTATTCTGAACATCTCTTACTTTAAATTCAGTTATTTACAAACAAGCAGAGCAGATGCAAAGCGGCCATTTCACTGCTACACTACATCTCCTGGAATACCAAAAGGCAGCACTGAGGGTCCACACCCCACTACCAGCTGGAGGTATGGGAGATGGTGTCCCTCTTAGCAAGTATCTGCTACAGTGGAGAGGTTATACAGAGGAAACAATTAAATGAGCATCTTGGACTCAGACACACATATTGCTTGTTGCAGCAAAAGCTTACTGAGGTACCCCTTTGACAATCATTAACTTTTGCAAGTACCATTTTAAAGCCAGACCCAATTGTGCTCCCTCTCACAGTTCTTTCAGCAACTTCTTTAATATTCAACACACTATACAAATGGAGCCCCCCTTTGAAATATCCTTATTTACTTAATACAGTGTCAGGCTTTTAATCAGTGTTTACTGCAATGAAAATTATGCAGCTTTGTTGGTCAGGTATAACCACAAAACCTTCCATGTTATTTTAGAGCAGTCTTATAAGCTGGCAGTGCCTTGTGTACTGAAGTAAATGCATTGCTGCCATTCCACACCGCCCCATTCACATCTGTCATGAATGAGTGGTTTGGCTGCTTAAAGAAACATTGTAGAAGGTACTGGTGAAAACAGGGTTTCACATGAATTTGTGAAAATGCGACTTTACGAGAGTTTGATGGCAAGGTTCATTACCCAGATCAAAGCATATAAAGGATCATCAACTTAGAAGCAATTTGGAATGATTTGCATGGAAGCTGGGAATGCAAAAGGGGATAAGAGTGCAAAGAATATGTCTGTAAAGATAAGGGTGCAAAAGGGTTTAGCAGCACTTAATCATTGGGTAACATTTACAGAGCAATTTGATAGGGTCCACTACAATTATAAAAATTACTTAACAGATTTGGGATAGTAACATCCAAATCATAATCAAATCACACTCACACAGTTAAAGCAACGTGCACACCTATTTTTTTATTTTTGTGCAAAGGTACCTATAAAAAATTCTCCCTCAGGTTCAGTGAAATACTCATGCCAAAGTCCTTTGTATTTCCTGACAGGCAGTGGATTGCAGCTCAAGGAGCATGATCAAGGAGCATGAAGATGTGGTGGGGGTATCAGGCCAGGGCTCATCTTCAGACACAATTTTTTGAATATTGCAAACTTGAGGGTTTTTTAGCTCCCAGAGGCATCCCACTCAGAGAGAGGTGCTCATTTAGCCTGCTGCAGTCCAGGAAAGCTCAAAGAGCCTCTCTGCTGTCTATAGGGTTGCAAGATGATTAAGTCTGGTCATCAGTGAGTTTCCATCCTGGCCATAACCCAAGTTAATAACTACTGCACTTTTTTTTTTCCCAAAGTGCAGTGACAATGATAGGGATTCTGCTCAAACTGCAATTCCCAATAGTGTCACTCCACTCAGGCTATGATTCAGGAAAATAGTGTACCAAAGCTACAAATGATAATTGCTTTTGTTTCCCACCTAAGTTGGGTAACTGCTATTTCTGGTTGTAACCACATTGCATGCAAGCTCCTGGTACATCAGGGAATGACCAACTTTCTCAGACCAACTAGTATAGTCAAGGGATGATTTACTGCTCAGCTGCTTTGGCCAAGTTTTATCAGGAAGCTTCTGAGATCATAGAGGAGGCCTAAGGATGAAGTAGGATTCAGATGCAGCACCACAAAGGCAATGCTCTCTTTACTGGCTTCATATAAAAATGGTTAAGTTTTCATTAAAGACATGACAGACTACTTTACTTTGGCATGGCACTCATAGTCACACAATCCTCCAGCGACCTAGCAGAAAGGCTGTTCTGCATTTTTTTTTTTTTTTTTTCAGCAGAAAATAAAAAAAAAAAAAAAAACAAAAAACACATACTCCATTCAAAGAGGGGCTGTTTTTGATCCTGGAATGACACAAATACTGGAAGTTAGCACATTTTCCCCTATACCACATTTTCTTTTATAAATAGGAGCTGCTTTGCACCCACTCTGACAAAAGAGGAGCACAAATTTGCTTCTTCATGAGTGACACAGCACTCAGTAGGCTGAAAGGGCAGATGGCACCACCTCACAGCTGCAGGGAGGGAATGAAGGATGGGATTGCCTGTACAGCCAGTTCTTTGTAATTTGGCATTGCTATGCTTCTGCTGCTCTCTTCCCTTCATCTTGTGAAAGGACCCTGAAAATTGCAAATATTCCCACTTTTTGCAAGGATGAAACAAGATACTGGTCTGAACATTTATTTTTCTTTCACTTAATTGTAAACCTGGATTTCTAGGCTAGAAGTCTGCTGCCAGGTTTCTGATGTGAGAATAGCTACAAATAACTGAAAGATGAGGTAGCAACAGTGTAAAGGAGGTTCTAGTGGTAAATGCTACTTGTGTTCAGGAGGAATCATCTTACCTGTGTATCATGGAAACAGCCAAATAGAATTAACATCTCAGAAAAGAGCACTGAAATTCAATCTGCTGTTATTCCACTTTTTGTCCTGTGTGAGCTTAAATCTTAATTCCAAGTTATAAAAGATAGAACAGGTTGGAAATCACATATGCTGACTCACTGTGAATTGTTATGAGTAACTTAATAGCTTAGTCATCAAACACAGAGATACATTTGCAAAAATATTGAAATCTGTGAAGAGGAATGAAGTGTAACAGAGCATAAATAAAATGCTCTTGTGTTTTTTTGAGATGAAGGTTTTGATTTTCATCTGGTATCTGACGATTGTAAGAAAAGTACTGTCTCAAATATTGAAAAATATTAGTGATACAAAATAATCTTTTTTGTTTTATTTCCACCTAGAAATGAAAAAAGATGCCCTGGGAAATAAATGTTCTCCAACATTTCAGTTACATCTCACATAATAACAATTTAAACCTATTGAAAGAGATAAGCAAAAAGTAAAAATTATAATAAACATAATTTCAATATTTTTAACCATTTGTTTTAAGGTTAGTAGAGTTAGTAGGATGGGGACATAAAGTTATGAGCATGTTTTCATTATCAGTTTGGCCCAGGATTCCTGGTTATGTGTGAGATCACATGTTCATAGGCATTGCCTCAGAAGACATAAGCATATTTACACATAAAAATAACTTCTTTCTACATTTTTGCTCTATCTGTAGTTACATGAAGAAAAGATTATCAAATTATCTTCACATGGGTTATCTTCAGATGATTAACATTTATTTTCAACTTGCCAAATAGCATGTTCTATGGTTGCAAACAGGAAAATGGATATGGTAGGCCACTCAGGCACTGCTGGCTGAGGTGGGAAGCAGATAAAAGACAGGCTGGATGCTGCTCTTGCAGCCACCTGAGAAGGTCAGTGTTTCAGAGCAAACCAGCTGCAACCACTAACCACCATGACAGAAACACTTAAAGTGTTTCCAGCTAGTGTTTCAGGTGGAGCAACTCCTGAAGGTGCTATGTATTTCTGTTATATAAATATCAAAGAGGATAATTTCATTCTTGTTCATAACACATTTCAGTATGTAGACTAGCATACGGTAAGAGAGTATTTCAGAACAAAGATGTATTACTATTAGTATTATTAGTTTATTTAGTTGCGCTTAAAAAATGGAAAAGCATATTCCTTGAATTTAGAGCACTAAATTTAAATAAGATGCGATGAAAAGAAGTAGCAAAAGACAGGGAAAAGAGTAGAGCAGGATGTAAAAACTCTCTAAACAGGTCATTAAAATACATTGTTTAGACAAATACACATTTTGCATTGGGTTTTCTTTGGTAGTTGTTTTTAAGTTTTGCTCCTTAGCACAAAACTTTAGCTTGGAAATGTCTCAGTTTTGCTCCCTGCAACTCCTACCCCCTGCCAATATTCATCATACAAGGTAGGATTAATCCCTTTGGAAAAGAAGTGAAATAAAGTAGGCTAGGATTATGGAAGAACATTAGCAGTAGTATAGAAGTTAGTAGCACAGTTAATACTCTCTGATTTCTGGATTCAACTTTCTACATCAAGCTTTGCTCTGTTTTCTTTTAAAAATGGATGACTACAATGATCAATCTTTGCTGTCAGAGATAACCCCATGCACACACTCTATATATTAGGACCTGAATGAATGACTCATAAAAATCAGATAAAAGAACAGATGCTAATAATTTATTTAAATAGAGCCTTCTTGAAAAGGTTAGCTTGTCACATTTCATCTTCAGTCATAAACCCCCTATTTTTATAGTCAGCAATATTGACTATCTGCTTTCCTTTTATTGGATGGGAAAGTACACACAATAAGTATTAAAAATAGCCTAAAAATGGAGCCCTTCTCCATTTGTGGAAAATGATGTCTTGGCAACTATGGTAAAAGTTCTTAGCATGTACAAAGGTGCTGTAATTAAGGTCTTTCTGCCAACTCAGAATCCTTTATTTCCACCTCTTTGTTCAACCCATTCAAATACTGTGCCTCTGAAGCTACTGTGTGCTGTGAAGAAATTTCAGGCTCTTATTAGAGTTGCGACACATAAAGTGCTCTTGAACTGTCCTGGCGTCTTATTTACATTTATTTTATCTCTAAGAAGGATCTTCTGACCATTAAGGCTTTACATCCTCTAAGTACAAAAAGGGGGAGAGTCTGAAATAAACTGTGCAACTCAATCCTAACTTGTGTGTGCTGCTTTGCTGGGAGAGCATCCTCTCCTATGTACTTAGATGTTTGCTACTAGTAGGTGGTAATGTCCAGTTTTGCAGCTGCTAGGTGCTTATTAGTCCAGAGGTATGTGGCACATACCTCCCTCAGCAGTCACATCAATAGTCATTTTTAAGGACTGGGTTTGAGGAAGCAGACCTCACAGAGAACTAAAAAAACCCCTCGGAACAATTCAGCCAGTTTTTGTTGCAGGTTTACTAAACATTAAGTAGCAATGGAGATGGGTATGGCAGCCTTCATCTGTCTTAAGGTGTTCAAGAAATTCTCAGTGTGTGGATAAGCTTGGGAGGAATGGTGAGACTGCAGAGCATTTCCTCATGAAACTTAAGCCTCACAGAGATTAAGCAAAATGGCTTCATTTCTTAGAACAAAAAGTATCTCCCTCCAGCACTAAGACTTGATTATGCCCTCAGATATGCACGGCACTGAAAAGAGGAATAATTTATGCATTGAAAGGGCTGGCTGCAGCCTCCATGATGAACTGTTCCTTAGAGATATTGTCTTCCAAGAAGTGGTGCATTGTGCCAGTTATGCATGATTGCTTCTGCACTTAAACATTTCCCTAAATGCAGGATTTGACCAGATGTAATGTTGTGTTTCTACGTTTAATTCTTTTTAAAAATGCTGTCTTAAATGAATAGAACACTTTTTAGTTGTTGTTGTTATGCACCTTATTTTATACTTGAAGAGGCAAAAAATATCCAAGATTTCTGGATGTAGTTGTCTGACGACAACATTTTAGCAAACCCAAAAATCATGCACTAAGTTTTAGCAGTATGCTGGAATACACATCCAGTAGTAACTTAGACCAATAACTTAACATATTTAAAAAATAAATTATTATTATAAGTTATAAAAAATAACTGTTTAGTTTTTATATTGTCTCAAAAGACATATACAGGAACACCAGGCTGTTTGCCTGGTGGGGGATATGGCCAGCTACATTCAGTCCAGCAACAGTGATTTCTTTTTTTTTGTCATAAGAAACAGAACCATATTCATACATTCTCTAGTACAACTGACATGCTATTGTTTACAAGATGTATTGCCACTTGAAAGTATTAAAACAGATATAATTGCAGATAGGTGCATAAAGATTATAACAAGAATGTAATATATTAATGTAGTACTATAGCAATAGAATATAAAAATTGTGTAGCAAGAAGTTATCTGAGAACTGCACCTAACAAAGCCTGTTTTCCATGGGATTTGTCTTATGGATGACAGACATTTTAACTGTTAGGCAAAAGTTGCAAGATGAGCTCATCCCTAACTAGACAGCAGAGAATCCAATGAGGAGAGAAAGGTAACTGCAAAAAAAAGGGTTTTGTCATGTTCCCTCTTACATAGCAGAGGATCAGTCAGGGGCACCAAGTTTGACTGAGTAGGGTCTGCTCTCATGTCTGAAAGCAGCATATTTGCTCATAAAGCTTCTTACTGTTTTCCTGCAGATTTCTGGACACCTACTAAAGTACACTGACTTCACCCTGCAGTTGTCCTTTTAGTGAAGGCATTAGCAGTCTTTGCTCTCCCCTGTTTCAAGTTGTTTGCTTTTACGAATAGGTGGGAGGATCTATTTAAGACTTCAATTAATGCAATTTGAAGTTGGTCATTACGTTCAAAGGTTGCTAATGGGGTTCAGAGAGATGATGTCTGTGCACACATATAAACATGCAGCATCTCAAACCTCACAAATCCCTTACCCTCAGAAATATGACTTACAAATATGTACAGATTGCCAACACACAGCACTTGTGTCTCTCTCAGTATTACTCTGAAATAGCTCTAGTTAACATCACAACATTGTTATGTTTACATTCAGAGCTGTAAAGTAGCACGATTTTGTGAAAGTATGCTGCTCACTCAGAAATATTATTAATATTTGTGTATTAAATATTAATGTATACATGTATCTTTGCATGGCACTTTTCAGATATTAAAAAGAAAAGGTCTCTGTCCTCAAGAGCTTACAGTCTAAATACCATTGTTGTAAAAAGCATTTGCCTCCTGATGAAACTGAACCACTCTGAAACTATTTCTTTCCTATGGAAATGTCCAGCTTCTCTAAGAAGTGCTCTGGAATATCAATGTTTTTGTCCTGCATGAAGTGGGATTTTTTTTCCTGATTCACAACATTTATTTTTATTACAGCTAAAGGTTTACAGATTTTTCAACCTAATTACGTATTTGCATATGTATTCATTAAAGTGCCCACTTTGCTTGCTAGAGGTCAGTGAATAATTTTGCTAGGAAGTTTAGCTTTTCATTAATCTGTATGCATTAAAAATATGCATTATTTGAGATCCAGAAATATTGTGCTTTGTTGTTCTGGAAGTGTGAACATCCTTTTTTGAATACCCAACTGTTGTGCTGCAATTTGGATTACTTTGTGATAATACTTTGCAGATTCTTTAATTCATAAACTTACACAGATGGGTAAATATAAATTCCTTCATCTAACAATTGTGGAAATGGATGCAATAAGGAACATGAGTTATTGAATTGTTTAAGGTCAAAGAGCAGGTCATTGGCAGAACAAAAGCAGTTCTAACTATGTCATCCCTTAGTTGGATTATTCTGTGAATAAATTTGATCTCTTGGAGCAATTTGGTAGAAAATTCACCTTTTCATGAAAAAGATTACCTCATTTTTGTCCTTAGTAAAAACCAAAAATTCTTAATGTCATCATCTTACATTTTGTCTGAACATCATATTGCTTATTGTGTGTTAATTTAATTGGTACACTAGGCATTATAATGAATTGTTCCAACAAGTACTATCTTTCCTGTACCATTTCTAACGCATCAGGGAACTGGAAGTTTGATAAACATTATTTGCATATCAACTCCTAAGAGTGAACATCATCTAAAATAGTCATATTAAAAAGTTAAATTCCCCTGCATCAGCTTATAAAAAGGCCTTATCCTGGAATCTTCACATGTAACTTTTAACATGTGAAGTTAATGGTTGAGAGTCTGGAAAATGAGAAATAGCACAGGGATGGAGAAAAAGGGGACGTTATTTGGATTGGGTGGAATGGTGAGAATGGCAAGCACAAAAGTTTTGGGAAGGAAACACCTAACCTTTCCCAGCCTAATTCAAGTCAAATTACTTCATCTCCCAAGGCTTTATCTGTTATTAATTCCATCTAAATACTGTCTTTATTTCCCCATCTTCCTATTTGCCTTCAGATTTCATTCATACATTTCAAAGATCTATAAAGTATTCTAGGATAATGAAGAAGGATGGCCTTGAAAAAGTTACATAACCCTCAAGTTACAGATCAACATGCAGTATAATGCTACCACGACATTCATTTGTATCCATGATCATAATAATTCCAATTCAATGCAAACTCAGATCATCAATCACAATGTGTCTTTAAATATACCAATTTTTTTGCTTGATATAAAAGTATTTCTGCAGTGAATGGAAGAATGGTAAGAGTCTTAGACCTTTTTGTTACCAACACATTTATTTGCTCACATGATAATGCTAAGCATAACAGCTAATGGGAAACATTTATTTGCTCTCCACTCTGTTTTACTTATTCTAGTGATAGGGTTCTTTATTCTTATCTCTCTTAAGTCCCAAGGTATAGCAGTAGTTTACAGGCCCCTCTGCAGCCTTTTCTAGGGCCAAAGAAAGTTATTCCTTCTGGCTTGAGATGGATTCTGAAGCATGGAAGACAGTTCAGTACCTTCAGCCTAATTGTTTTATGTTACTCCAAATACTCTTCCTGAGAGGGAACTATAATGTAACATACATATACCTGTGTTAGCCTAACATTCACTGTTATTAAAAAAAAAAATAAAAAAATAAAAAAAAAGGTTATACATAGTGGAAGAGCATTAAAAAAGCATTTTCAGGTACACAGATTTCCCTTAAAACTTGGGAAAAATTTAGTCATTATGTTTAAGAACTATACTACTACTCATCTATTCTCATATGTCATGGTAAATCTATATCCCTAGCCTGAAATGATGGGCTTGTGGGCTTAGGAGTTTTAGTGGTTTTGTTTTCTTTAAAATGGAATATACCTATGAAATGTATCAAAAGAGTTGTATTAGGTTTTGAATTAGTCTTCTGTTCTTACTAAGAGTACATTAGGAAAATTGTCCTCTCCGTTTTAAAAGGATGAGAAATGAGAAAGACCAACACCTGTGGTTTCACTATGATAGATTCCACCATTTTCCATGGTTTCATTATGTTGGGGTTTTTTTTTTCATATGCATATATGTAATTCTGGCTTTATTTCAATTGTATTTGTATTAAATTACTGAGAATGTGGTCCCAGATTCAGTCATCTAAGGAACTCAGTGCACTCAGAAGGAAACAGTCACTTCCCAAGATGATTCACACCTTTTCCAAAGAAGTGGAATTTGTATTCCCTCATGGGCTATCCCAGAGTTTAAAGGAACCAAGGAAGTTATCCATACCTGGAGAAGACAAACCCACACACGATGATATTCTAGGTGACTCTGTCCTGGAAAATCCTCTATTAGAGAAGAAGTGTCTCCCAATAAGGAGATAGATGTGCTGATGAGAAGACAAAGCACTCTGTGCTATGTTGTTTGGGACTTCATGGTGCTCATATCTCCATCTCTGGAAAGAAACCATTACAGCTGTCTAGTACCAAAACTACTGTGCCCTTTTCAGAAAGCATGAGTCCTTGCTAAAAAGCTATACCTTCCTACTGGTCCCTGAGCAGATTTGAACTGTGCTTGCTCAGTGTTTTGATGTACCACAGAGGGAGCTGGATGCAATCTCTACCTTAGCTTGCTAATATGTTATGATTATAGACATGCTTTTGCATATTTGGGGAAATATGCCCCCCTGCTGTTTGCATGCAGTCTTAAATGACCGCAGAATTTAATTATTTTAAGTTCAGGAAGCAACTTTTCCTTATTGGGTAAAATTCTGCTCTGGTTTGAGTGACCATTGTGAGGTCCTCCATATGTTCTATGTGCTGCTCTTGTATTTCAGAATCAGCTCTGCTAAAATAATGTACAATGCAAATCAGGAGAAAGCAAGTCTTTCTAGCCTAATTAAAAGGAAAAAATCCAGTCTAGAAGACTAACACCAAAAACTAACCAAAACTTGACCTTAACCTAAGTCTTGTACTTCAATTTTTAAGGGTGCTTATTCTTCAAGAATTCTCCTACCATACACCCTTTAATTATACTCAGACAACACAATCTTTAATTCTATTGGATTTACAATATTTAATTATGCTTACCAGGAATGCCTGCTTGGAGGACAGGAAAGATGTAAGATTAAGCAGCGAATGACATTTTTACACTGACATATTAGCAGGTAAAAAACCCCAAAACCAGAAAAATTATCAGATGAATGCAGGACTACTAGTGAAATACTAGTGAAAAATTAGTGAAGGTAGCTGGATTTACACAAAGTAACATAATTCCTTCACATGTTGACCTGCTGCATCAAGGGTCCAAATCACCGCTTTGTGAGTTTGCAGACTGCTGCTTTCTTCAAGTTTTTTCTTTCCACACACACTCATCTGCACCAGCCATCATTTTCAGACCTCAGGTTCTGATTTGCTTCAAGATTTTCTGGTTTTTGGATCTTTTGGCCTGGTTTCAGTTTTTCCCTATATTAAGTCTACAAAATTTTATGTTGACACTTATGCCGAAAACAGTTGCTAACAGTGTTGAATGAAAGAGAAAGTATTTTTTTAATACCATGTGCAACAACTAAGACATAGGTTTGAATAAGGAGGATTCCTTCTTCATAATAAGCCCTGTCTTGTGAATTAGAGCCCTGACACAAGAAATGCCTTATAGATTATACACAAGATAAAAAACTAAGATACCTGCAGCAACTAGAAGTTTGGTATTAATCAAGTTTGGCATGCCTGCCTTAGCAACAATAAAATCCAAACTTTTAAAGTCACTTGTTAGGCTATATTAACTATGAGGAGTGAAACGTATTTTAAAGTATTATTCAAGAGACTGTCAAAATCAATTTATTTTGTCTTGTTTACTAAAGAAGTTAGGCTTACATGAGTGCCTTGTCAATTTTCCTTGTCCCTTCCCTGAACTCCTGACTAACATGAGCCAAATTCAGCAGAGAATTCTCAAACGTACCACATTCCCACAGATTTTGTGCCAATATCAAAACAAACTGAGGAGTGCCAGATCCAAGAAATTCCATAGTGTAGGAGCAGCAAGTCAGCAGAAGATCAAGGTGTTGTAGGTCTTTGGTCTTCTGTTTTCATAAATTTGCATTTTGTACAACTACTTGTTGATCTATTAAGTGCCATGCAAACCGTCATGGATTTAGGGAGAAGCTCAGGAGTCTTCTGGTTAGCCAGTGGCACCAGCTAGGGCACCAAGGTGCTCTCATGACGTGTCCCCTGGTTGGTTTTACACACTGGGGCAGTACTTTCCTCTACCCATCCTGCTTATTGACACATTTTGAAAGACTTTAAAGCATCTTCTGAGAGATGTCTTTCTCCAGCATGGTCTCTTTCAGAGATCTCTCCAGGTTTCTTATTTGGGGCGGTATTTTTCTTTTAGATAAAAACACTCTTAAATTTATATGGGTCCTACAGTGGCTGTAGTGTCTGCTTTGGCTATCTTTTATTTGGACATGAGCATTTTGGTTTACATGGGAATGCCAGACCAAGTGTTCAATCTTTACAAATTGCAGTTGTAGATTAGTGGTAATAACGATGTTTACAATGCATTCACAATGAACCTGGAAGTCATGTACAACTTGTGCAAAGAGGGGAAATGTCACTCACCTGCATCTGCCTCGCATCTGTAGTTGTCCAGAAAATGAGGGCTATATGCAGCCTTCAGAAATAGCTATCACTGGCCATCACCCAAGGCTTAAGCTGATACTAACCTTGAAGTGGTGGAAGCTGCAAACGAATCTATATTGAACTGGAAACAGAGTGTACAGTTTGAGCTATTAGGTCTGTCTACTTAAGTCAAATTATCAGGAGTATTAATCCTATTTAAAGCGGTGTGCAAAGCAGGGGATAGTACTAGAAAGTGATAATTCTGAATTATTTGAGTTCATAAATAGGGTCCCCAAAAGACTGATAGCAGGAAGCCAAAAATCACAAAAATCTTCTCCAAAACTGCAAGTGACAGATTTACGAAAAAGGACTGTGATAAAATCTTGGCGGGGAGGAATATGAATTTTTAAATCTAATTTTGGTTCTCTTTGGTGCGATCTGAGAGCTAGAAGACAGCGAATCCTTTGCAAAAGGGGATTAGTAAAAGTAACACCCTGAGAGAGTCTCACACTTAATCCACGTGCCATCACAAAGGCTGCTCCTTCACAGCTGCAGCCCCTCAATGATACACTCAACATCTGCACAAATCTGGGCACTACAAGCCAAAGACTGAGAAGTTCCACTCCACCTTATTAATTCAGACGCACCTGCAGATATAAAAATATATAAAAGATCTATATTCATTTTTATACGGAAGGATACATGAGTATCATACAAAGCAGTTACAAAACCGATACCAAGCAGTACTGGCTTTCAAACTGGCCACTGTGTCTGCTATTCAGGCCGCCGGGGACGGGCGAGAGGAGCCCCTGCGATGGTGTGGCAGCGGCCGGGGGAGGCGGAGGGGCCGCGGGGAGCTGGGAGGGCGGCGCTGGGAGCCGGGGCTGCTCGGGGAGGAAACGCCGCTATTCCAGAGCTGGAGAAATCCCCCCGCGCTAGCCGAGAGGAGGGAAGTCAGTCACCTGGCGGTGAAGGACAGTAAAACAGGGACGGAGAGGGGAATCTGCCTCTCTCTCTCTTCTCTTCTGCAAGAGATCCACCTCCTGTTTTCCTCCCAACTCTTCCAGCATAACCTTCAAAGAAGACCATACCCTACAGACTTCCTTTTATTATATATATGTGTGTGTATATATACATTACTATTATTATTACTGATAGACTATCTTTAGCTGCAAAACAATTTTCGAGCCTATGCAGGACTTGGGGGATTTTGTTATCTTGCCAGCAAAATTGTTCATCGCTAATGTCTTGCGCTCACAGGGTGCTAAATTAGCTTCCAGACTACTCTGGTAGCCTGACGGAGAAATGCTTTTATCATAGACTCTTCTCTTCAGTTTGAACATATTTGCTTGAAATTTGCTGCATGATGCTGTCCAGGGAGGAAGGATTTTTTTTTTTCTCGGGATACAGCGATTCGCCGGTTTCTGAGCTTATTGCAGAAGAAAAAAAATAATCTTTAAACTGAGTGGATTTTTCTTTTTTTTTTTTTTTTTTTTTTTCTCTATCACCTTTCATTACCAGAGGACGCGAATCTCTTTCACCAGGGAAGGATCACCTGTCGCTTTAATCCTTAGGGGAGTTATTTATTTTTTAAAAAAAGTGAAATATTTTATTTATTTATTTATTTATTTATTTATTTATTTATTTTAACCGGTGGAGGCGTGATCGCGGAGAATGAGACTGAGGGGAGCTGCCAGGGTTTGGAGGACAAGGCTGAGTTTAGGCTGGAAACTGAGAGACTAGATTCCCCCCTCCCTCCCCCGCTTCGTTTTTTCCCCCCCGCTCTTTGTTCTTCTTTAATTTTTTTGGCACAACTTCCGTACTTTCCAGTCTGCTCCGTTCAGTTTCGCTCTATGGACAGATCAGCAAACCTGGACACGGAGGAGCTCAAGGTAGGCGACCCGCCGGGTGCCGTGGCTGTGGCCGGGGTTGGATGGCCGCTGCCGTCCCTGCCGCGGGGGCGGGGGCCGCTCGGGGCTCCCGCAGCCCGGGCGGGGGGCGCGGGGCCGGGCGCAGCCGCCCCGCGGCGGGGGCAGCGCGGGAGGGCGGGCGGCTGCCCCGGCGGAGCGCGCCTTGCCTTCTGCCTGCGCGGCCCACAGCATCGTCACCATACTATTAATAATAATAGCGGGGGTGATGATGGTAGTGCCGGTGGTATTGCCCGTGTGCTCTCGGCTTTGCGTGAGCACTGGAGGCAGCGCCGGGGACAGCTGGGAGGAAGCGGCAACTGACCCGCGGCTTTCCCGGCAGAAGTTGGCTCTGAAGCCATTCTGGCCTGGGCATCTCCTCTTCTTCCTCTTTCTCCTCCCCTTGACGCCGGGAGCGACGGGGAAACCCTTCTCTACCCCTCCACCCCTCCTCTCGGCTCCCCCCAGCGCGGGGTCCGGTTCCCCCGGCCGAGCGCAGCTGAGGCAGCGGCGGTGCGATGCTGGGCCGCGGCCCGGGGGCCGCTGCTACAATCAAACTTTGCATTAGGACGGTGAGAGCTGGGAGGATTCTGCTCCCCCCCCGCCCCCCGGCCCAGCTCTGGCTCCCTCCCCGCTGAAGGAGCATGCCTGAGAGCGTTGAGCATGCTCCTTTGCGGAGATAGAGCCTTCCTACACCTGCTGCCAACACCCCTCTCCCTGGCCCTGAGCGGAATTTGGCTCAAATCATCATCATCATCATCATCATCATCATCATCATCTCATCATCATACTAATGATAATACTATAAACCTATCAATCTATACGCGGTGAAGAGGGCGGCTGGCCCGGGAGGGCAGCAGAGAGGGAGCGGGCACACGGGGCGAGCTCAGCGGGGCCGCTGAGCCGGAGTGGAACGACGGCCAAGCCGGAGGGGCGGGACACACATACACCTCGCCGCGGTGGCGGCTCGGGAAGCGCTGAGGAGCCGGGGAAGATAGCCTTCCCGAGCCGCCTCATGCACGGCCACCCGCGGGACACCCCCTCAGGATGCCGGCTCCCCCGCGGCCGCGGAGAAGGGCTAGCCTCTGGGAAGGTAAACTGGAGAGCGCTGAAGTGCTGCTGGGGGCTCTTTTCCTTTTCCTATAGACCAGATGTGAACGTACTGAATAAATATATTCACCTACTAAACTCCCCAGGGAAGGGCACCCCAGGACTGGAGCGCTGTTTGAGTGTTGGAGGTGACGGATAAAACAAAGGAGTTGCTTGAGAACCGCTGATCCTCACAGCGCTTCCTGGGCTGCCCGGCAGCCCTCTCCCTCCTGCCTCAGCCTTCACACGATTCACAGGAGACAGCTGATGAGGGCAAGGCAAAAGACCAGTCTTCCGATTAAGGGAGGGGGGGGGGTAGAGAGAGTTTTATTGTATCGGATTATTTTTAAAGAGTCTTTAACGAAAATGTATTTATGCTACGAGAGGGCAGCACTTCACGTGAATTGTCCGTAAAGCCTGAGGCACGTCCCGCTGTGAGCAGGGCATCCAGCCTAGGCTGGAGAGCAGGGGGTTTCCAGTTATCCCGCAGTTATCTGGGCTGCAATTAGGACTCGTGTTGCAGCGTGTACAGCCTGAGCGACCTTGAGCAAAGAAGCGGCTGAGAAGTAAGCATCGGCACTTTCATCGTCTCCTCCCTACTTCCGTACATCCTAAGGATGAGAAGAGCTTCTAAAGGAGGCATTTATGCAGATGCTGTTAGGGTCTGGGCAGCCCTCTAGGCTTTGGCACGACGCGCTTCCAGGCTTTCCCGGGTGCTTTATTGATGTGCGGCCGCTGGGAGGGATCCCGGGCGGCGGCAGGACGCCTGCGGAGCTGGAGCCGGGCCCTGCGGCCGGCAGGGGGTGGTGCGGGCCCGGGCAGCGCCCGCCGGGAGCAGCGCCCCGCGGGCAGCGCTGGGCGCGCCGAGCCGCCGGGCAAAGCGGCTCCACAGCCGGCCCCAGCGGGCTGGGCCGGCCTCTCCGTGCCAGCCCCCGGGCAAAGCGGCTCCACAGCCGGCCCCAGCGGGCTGGGCCGGCCTCTCCGTGCCAGCCCCCGGGCAAAGCGGCTCCACAGCCGGCCCCAGCGGGCTGGGCCGGCCTCTCCGTGCCAGCCGCCGGGCAAAGCGGCTCCACAGCCGGCCCCAGCGGGCTGGGCCGGCCTCTCCGTGCCAGCCCCCGGGCAAAGCGGCTCCACAGCCGGCCCCAGCGGGCTGGCCTGGCCTCTCCGTGCCAGCCCCCGGGCAAAGCGGCTCCACAGCCGGCCCCAGCGGGCTGGCCTGGCCTCTCCGTGCCAGCCCCCGGGCAAAGCGGCTCCACAGCCGGCCCCAGCGGGCTGGCCTGGCCTCTCCGTGCCAGCCCCCGGGCAAAGCGGCTCCACAGCCGGCCCCAGCGGGCTGGGCCGGCCTCTCCGTGCCAGCCCCCGGGCAAAGCGGCTCCACAGCCGGCCCCAGCGGGCTGGCCTGGCCTCTCCGTGCCAGCCCCGGCCGCTCTCGCACCAGCAGGAGTACAAGGTGGGGGGCAGAGCTCTCGGGGGTCGGGAAGCTCCCTGGTGGTGATCTTGCTGGGCACAGTAAAGAGCGTCTCCCATACTGCTCCGAGTCGTGAAAGCTTTCATCGGTTCCTGGGTAGTTTCAGGAGGGGTGAAGTGCTCCACTGCCCCCGGGCCCGAGACAGCTCCTTGCCAGGCCAAAGAGACAGTCGGGGCACGCAGCTAGCAGGCAGCCAGAGGTGCTGAGGTGTCGAGTGGGCTCTCTCCCACACCACACTGCATGGAGGGCTCATGTCAAGAATGTCAAATATGGTAGCAGCTTGTCGCAGCAGAGCTTGCCAAGAATTTTGGAAACTGGCTGGACACTCTATTTCTTGATACTGGCTTCCTCCACTATGACAAATACATGCCAGTAAAGATTAAAAAAAAAATAAATAGTGTCAGTCTCCCTACTAATGAAAATTAAATGTTTCTAAAGAAAGTGGTAATAATGACACCGAAAACGTATACTATGTTATATACCTGCCTCAAATCAGGCATTAAATGCAAACTCAAAATCTCTGTGTTATTTATTGCACCGATTGTAATGAATTCTGAACTATTTATGTTGATAGTAGACATTTTAAAAGTTGATTTTGTGAAAAGCTCAACAAGTATCAAGTGTGCAACACCTGCTAAAGAAGGTAGGTGTGCTCCCCCTTACTATTCTGTGTATGAAACCCTGAAGAAAGTAATCAGTATGGAAAGAAGGGACCTGCTCTTCCAGACGTTTTGAGCTGTTCTGGTTTTTCTTTGATCTGCCTCATCTCTCAGATGCATACAAGAACTTCCCTATGACTTTTTAACTCACAAGCATGTGGGGTTTTTGTTTTAAAGGAGTAGTACATAAAATCAATACTTCTGTCATAGTTGCACTGTAGTCTTGGGTTTAGTGTTGTGAAGGGTTTTCTGTAACCTAATGTATATGCAAGTCTATACCTACATTTTGAACATACATTAAACCTTGTGGTTGTATGAGTGTTATGCATTTTCTAGAACTCTGTATTTTGTATATGTATATAAAACATGATGAATTAGTTTATTTTGCATTTAGTGTATTTAAAAACTATGTTGAGGCATGTTATTGCTTGAAATTGTCTGAGCATCATTTGCAAAGTAGAGTTAGGAGTCATTTATGTTTGCTGGACCCTGTTGACTTGTGATTTGCAGTGACATTGGATAGATGATTACAGATTTTGTTCTTCACATTTGCTCATTCATTTGACATATAATTCCTCTAATGTGTATCATGACTGTTTTTCTTATGTTTGTTTAGTAACCACAATTTGCGTACAGTCTCAGAGGGAGATAGTATTCCTTGTAGTGTGTAAGCCACTGATACTTCCCTGGAAGAAAGTTGGTTTGTAATTGAATGTATGAGAACAGTAAGATTCTTAATATGATGGATTAACAAACATCCTGGAAGCCATTTATTATTTGAAGGCAATGATTCAGTGAGAATTCTTCATTACAATCCGAAGATGTTTGATTAATAGTGTGCTTAAGTGTCTTTAAATTGCCACTTTTGATATGCAAAACAATTAAACACTTTATTTCTGAATCATCTTGTAAATATTAGCTGAATTTTTTTATTCAGCTCACAAGAGAATATTTATAGTCTGTTTACAGTTTTACAATTCCTGGTGATATAAAACTACTGACTTAACATAGCATGAAACTGGTCACAGAAGAGGTTTTTGCAACAATAGTCTTTAAATGCAATTTATGTGATTTGTAGAATATCTGATAAAGAAATTAAAACAAGAAAACCACAAAATTTTAAACAAGGCATACTTTTGTGGTCTTAAATGTGTCAATCACTTCACTGTTTAAGTTAGCAGGAGAACTAATACCCTGAGGAGTTCTGTAATTTTTTAATTTATTTATGTTTTAAAAGAAGGAGCCAGAGAAGTTAATGTGCTTGGTGTGGTGTGGGAGGACTTTTGATCAGTTTAGGGTAGGTTGTTTTATTTCTGTTTTAAGTCAGTCCCTGTGTAATGGAAAGTGTAGTACTCTGTAACATTCAACAGGTTCTTATGAAGGTCTGTTGCACTTATTAAAGTCTTCTGCTTGGGACATGGACATCTTAGTGTGGATATTAAAGGATTTGTCCTTTTTATGCAAAACCTTTTCTCTCCTATCCTTCTTTAGTACGTCCCTTCCAGAAACCTTCATGGTTTTCTAGGGTCCTTTCAGCAATACTTAATAAAGACAATTAACCTTTGCATTCACAGTCAAAGCATTCATCCTTTAAACCATTCTTCATGGAAGGTCAAGCTGAAATGGTTTTAAAGCAATATACATGCAAATTTCTTTTCTCTGTGTTCCTATTGTGGGATTTCCTCTCCATCTCTCAGTATGTATAAAGACTAGACATAGTTCAGGAAGCTGGAGAGAATTCTATGCATAAGATATAGTTGTTCAGCAGAGATAGAAAAAAGGTCAAGACAATGGCAGTGCTCTCACTATACACTTCAGAAATCATTCCTGTACTATCACTGCAGAGGCTCTGTGTAACCTGTGGCCAAGCTTTTTGACATTGTACATTACAGCTTTGCTAAGCTCAACACTCTTTAAATGGAAAATACATCAAAATCTGAAAGCTTGGTTAAAGGGAAAAAACCACTTTGTCTTCCTGTTCTTCATGGTTTTGGGAAAAAAACCTGTGTTTTCCTCTGCCACTGTATTTTGCACATAAAGAAAATAGATGGAGATTTACATGGAGGTTAGCAATACATTCCATTCCTGAAATGGAAGAGGTTAATGTATGATGCTACTATAAGTTGGGTTGTTTCTATAGGTCTGAATGCAAGATTTGAAGACAACGTATAACTCACACTAGAGCCTTTCAAAGATGAATCTGTAATGTGAAGACACGTTTGTGAGTCCCAGTCATGCATTTGTACTACGTTCCTTAACCTTTTGGAGGTTGATACTGTTTTCTCATCTTCCTGATAAGGCCAGGAGTAAGATTGTTTTACTTGAAGTGTTACGGCAGGAATGCCACAAGAGACATTTCCTGTGAATCATTTCACCTTGTGGTATTTTATATAAATTTTGTAAATCCGTATCTAATGTAGTTGTTTCTAGGTCCTCTAAAGATACAGCATTCCAAAGGACAAAGATAAGGATTCAAATAATAATAATAATAAAAAAGACACTCTGGGTTACGAATAGACACTTTTCTTACTTTGACATGGAAGTTCCCCATAGGGAAAGTACTGTCATGTTCTTCTCTCTTTCAAAAGAAACCTGGAGAACATGGCTTAGAAGCTGTACTATTTCCTTTATTTTGAAACACTTTGCACATTTAAAGAGCTTACAGAAATGTTCTTAATGCCCTGTTATATTTTTGACTGCAACCACATATAATGCATTGTAAAGCCAGAATTACTCAGTCCAAGAAGGAAGACACACTTATCTACTAAGCCATCTGATCCTTTGCTAATTCTTAGATATTACAGGTTAACTCTTTGATCCACAACAAAACCCTTCTTCATGAAGAAAAATGTTGTGAGGTTGCTATCCACGAGCACTGGGTTTTTGTTCCTTGTGATGGGAAGGAATGACTGTTGGCTAAGCCACAACAGTGAGAGACACAAAATGCGAGGCTTTATTCTCAGCAGGATTACTGCAGCTAATCACACAAGGCCAGATTTACAGAGGTACTGACTAAGACAAAGCAAGCTTCTGGTGTTCAGCAACTTTAATAAAAACAGTGTTCTTTCTGTACCTACCTTCTTACACTTCTAGCTAACACATTAAGGAGGATTGTGTGATATAAACTCTGTGTATTTGCAGTTGAAAAGTAATAAATGAGGACAGAGTATCTCTTTCTGCAATTTAAAATTAGCAGTACTTTGTTGAATGACTGCAGTTACATCAGCAGGAGCACATCAGTGATATGCCTAAAAATCGGTGCCATAAGCAGTAGAAAGCCTCAGCCATAAAAATCTGGCCTTCAGCCATATATCTCTGTTTTAGCAATTCTCTTCAGTTCGTGTGGGCAGCATGGTCTGGAATTTATAGGTTCTACCTTCCTGCTCCTACAACTCTTGAACAAATTATGTTAGTAAACACAGGCTGCCACTACTGAAAAATCACATCCCTTCCAGTTTGTATTAAGGTAATAGCGTACATTTAATGGTAGCACATAAAGTGAAAACTGAATTAATTTTAATTAATGCTTTCTAAATGCATTGTTCTTTGTACCATTAACAGGGTGGAGAGTACAGATTGTTGGATCAGATCCACAAAGGCAGTTTTGTTATTTTTGCTCTTCAAGAGGGGGGTTGATGATACTTCAGCTTCTCAGTTATGTAGGTTGTCTTCTACGCAGAATTGTTCATTAGTTATTTTGAGTGAGGTTCAAGAAAGGGGGAAAACTTCCTCACTTCCTATTGAACACAAGCAGTGCAATTGCCTAGGTATGCTGGGACCTGTAGTTGAGAAAGTAATGATGTAAGCCACTGATACTACAGAAATTAAAGTAATTATTAATAGTAAATTTTATTATTTCTAGTTAAAGCTAGTCCACATGCATAAAGCACTCTGTAAAGCTCTGCCCTTGAACTGATTGAGGACAAGTAAATGAACTGTGTTAGAGGAAGGTTTCATGTTCACTCACCTTGACTTTCCATTTAACAAATTTCCAGCATATGTGAAACAAAACTAAAAGTAAAGAATCAATAGAACCTTTGTTGCCTTTATAAGCTAGTAAGTTTCTGAACATAGATCAACAGATGACAAAGATTGAAAGGCAGTCTAAAACTTCATGAGCTACCTATAGTAAAGGGGAAGACAGCTAGTTGAATTAAGCCTCAGAATCTGGGTTTTATATTACTTTCAGTTTAAAGCCTTATATTGGAAAGGGTGTTAAACCTGAGCTCAGGAAAGGTGAGACACACTCAGCCTGCTGCTCTGTGCTAAGGGGTCAGGGCTGGGCAGCCCCCTCTCCACTCTGTCTTTTTTGATTGTGCTTGAGGCTTGTGCAAAAACATGGGTTGGTTGTAGGCAGCTTTGGAAGTAGTCGAGCTAATACTAGTAAGTTACACTGAGAGCTCCAAGTCCTGTTTTCCAGGTACATTCATTATTTCCCTTAGGAACTGCTACGGGGAAGGTGCCTACAGTGCAACAGAGACTGTCATGTAAAGGAATCCACAAAGACCCTGCTTCACCACAAGACACGAAGCGCTTCAGTTTTCCTGGTCATGCTGCTTAGGCAGATCACACTACCAACACATTTGCTTGCATATTTACCAGCTGGACTAAGAGGAGTGTTTTATTATTCATCCTGCTTTAGGGTCATTGACATCCATCCCCTAGATATACTGAATTCTCCTGGGGACCCCAATGAGGGTGTTCAAAGGTGTGACCTTGAGCAAGAGTGACCCCAATGGCTTTCACTGGGTAAGTGGCCAAATGAGGTACTAAAAGCCTGGGTCTTCCTTTTAATGTGGTTTTTTTGTTTTTTTTTACTATTAGCTTAAAATACATATATCTTAAACAGTAAAAGGAGACTGTAACTCAACCTGGAGGGGTTGCTTCTCTTTTGAAGAAAAGATTGAGCCATTTTTCTGTATTCAAAATTATTGCTTGCTCATGACAGTTCTGTAGAACTTTTAAGAATGTGAATTGCATTCCATACAAAAAATTCTGACAGGGTTATAAGGCTTCAGGAGATACATAAGAATTCAGTTTCTGCTTTTTTTTTCTTCTTTTTTTTTTTTCTGTAATTTGTCTTGACTAATTCAGAAGTCTCCCTGCTGAGCAGGCTGGCTTATGTGTAAGGAAGGAAGCTGAATAATCTATGCCTCAATAAATGGAAGAAAGAATTTCAGAAGGTATTACAAAAAGGCTGGAAGTTTTTCCAAGAAGATTACTTAGCTTTAAAGCTGAAACTCATAGCATCATTTATTACTATAAATAGTTTGAAAATTAGCTCTGAATAAGTATAAACTAGGAGATGCTCACTGTAAAAATCCATTCCTCCAAAATGACACAAAATCCTCTCAGAACTTTAGAGCAGTTTAGGAAAAAAAAAAAAAAAAGACAAAAATTGTGATCAAGGTCAATCTGTGTTTTTTCTAGCTTGAGTCATCACCAACAGATGGTAAATACTCTGTAGAAATCACTCAGCTGAGTTACTCCAATTTATGGGGTTCCTAAGGCATCTACCCTTACTCCTAACCTCTAATACTCTTTGTCAGAACCTGAGTTCTCTCTGAAGGTTCTGACAGGTACCAGCACATAGGCTTGTGTGCAATTATGCATTTTGATACAGCTTGGTAATAACTGGCTTCCCTTTTATTTCTTCTGTAACAATAGGATTTGGTCCTAGCACAAGACTGCCTAGCTGTGTCAAGCTTTAAAGGTTGTTGCAGAAAAAGCTGGCAACAAGCTGGTATTGACTATCACTTCCTGTAGGACTTGAGTTGACATCTACTATTTCAGATACACATCAGTTTAGAAATACTTTCTGTGCCATTTCCCAATGATTCCTGCAGCTGAGCAGACATGAGATGAATGCAAAAACTGTCCATCGAATAGACTCACGTTCCCACTTAATCTTCATGCAGAGAAAATTATTCTTCTATTTCATCAATGTTTTATTAGATTTTCCTGAAAAAGCTGGCAGAAGAATATAATTCTTCAGAGACTAACAAGTTCCTTAGCGCATGCTGTTTCCCCGGTACTGGCACTGACATTGTAATTTCTGTAAGTATATCTTGTTTTTTAGGAGAGTGAGTTACTATTTTTAGAATTGGTCTCACACCTTTCTTTGTTTCTCCCCCAACTCATTAGGTACAAGTGAGTATGTGATTGGAAAATTATCTGTTTGTTCAGATCAGAAGAGACCCCTCTCTAGTTAAGCTCCCTGTTTTGTTCAGTATTGTTTTAGATGAGGTAGATAACTTTCACTGTTCATGCAAATATGTGCATCTACTCAGCCTAGTGAGACTGCTTGTGCTATTGCTTAATAAAATTATGAGATTGTGAGTAGCCTCTGTGTCTCATGATAGAATTTCCATCATACTGCTGATAGGCATAAAGCAGAAGGCACCTGAGGTCCTGTCTATCCTATTGAACTCGGACTTTTGCAAGCCTTGATCAATCAATGAATGTACCTAGTAGGCAGAAAATTGCAGCATGATGAGCAGAGCTAAGAGGGAGCACTAGGGAAGCTGTGCTGAAGCCTATCACCTGATATGTCAAGAATTATAGATTATATTGAGTAAAATTTATTTTGGTTTTGGGCGTATGCTGCTGCATCAGAGTACAATGCTATTATTTTGTAATAGACATGCAGAGCTTGCCATTGCAGTTTTAGAATAGCCAAGTGGAATGTAAAGATTTGAAGCTGAAAGGGAAGGCTGAGGGGTGCAATAACAAATGACACTACAGTGACAGTGTGCTGAGGTGACAAACTGAATCAAAAGGGCTGTGTAGCTCTCTGCACTGCTGCTGATGCCTCATGGACATATCTTAATTATTCACATATTATTACTATGTTTTGCAATTTTTAAGACAAAGCAGAACCCAGTGTTTTGTACTAATACTGCTGTTTAGTAAGTAGGGTGTCTGTGGCATATGCAACATTTAAAGCATGTAGAAAAAAAATAAATGAAATTTATTTGTTGAGGTGCTAGAAAAGTCAAATGACTTACTTGGGTGCATTGGGAGTGATTGGGCCAGAAAATCTCAGAACCGATGAAAGCAGATGAAATTACTGTCCCAGTAGAATGTTGCCAGTGAATTGGTAAACCATATAGTTTTATGGTTTACTTGCAGTTGACAAGGCATCTTTGTGCATAGACTCATTTACTTTATAAATTATGGATTTCTTTAATAGTTGATAACAATGCAAAAATATCCTGTAGCATTGATATGCACCTCCTGCATCTTGTGACTCCTCCCAGATAAAGCCAGTAGCATGAAGAAGGAAACGGGAGAGATAAAAAGATGCAAATCTATTGGAAGAAGCCAATAGCACCTTGTGAACCAAATGAAGGTGCCTTCCACTGTCTTACCAAAGTCAGTTTGACACAGTTCTGTGCTCTTCTGACCTGGTTTGATCTGGCAGCCGATTGCACAGATTGGCTGTGCTATTTTTCTAGCAGCAATAAAGTGCCATAAATTTTATGGGACCAAAACATTTTCAAACAAAATCCAAAATAAAATACAGGTGACTCGACTCAGCAGTGGTGCAGAGGTAGTAAGCTCAGTTGGGGGGGCGGGGGCTGGCAGTGGCAGCTGGTAGCTGGGGCATCTTACCTTGGATCATCCCTCACAAAGCAGAATGGTTCTAACAGTGTTAAGTGCCCATTCTGTGAATGATATTTTTCAGACTTGCGTATGCTGAGTTGCCACTGTTGATATTATTCCAAAATGTGGCCCAAGAATGATGGCATGATGTTTGCATCACAATACACAAAGCGCCTGCTTGCTGCAGATGGTAAAGATGGCAGTTTTATTTCTTACGTTTTTATTATTTGCCTTAAATTTTTTTTTTTCTGATCTTGTAAACTGAAAAAAAATTTGAAAGTTTCACTATGAAAATGTTTTCTACATGAGGAAGTTAAATACTTTTTCAGTTCAAATAAACCCCATTTTCCCTTACCTTGCAGTATTTGGTGCTCACTCATACATATTTTTACCTCAGTAGCATACAAAGAATTGTTTTTTACAAAATGATTATCTGAAACAGATTTAAATGTAACCTTAGAGCATAAAACATGAAACAAGAAAACAGAGTTAAAACTTTTAAACCAATCAATTTTATTCTGAACACAGCAATTGCTTCTGCTGTCAGAAGGAATAAAGTTTACTGCTGTTGGAAACTTGTAAAAAGTCAGATGTGTTCCTGTAAAATGCCTTGTCAAGTGCAAGTAAACCAGACCACACATTTCAAGAATCAAACATCTCCTTATTTTAGAGTCTATAAGGTTTGTGTTCTAATCACCTGCTCAGAAGTCATTGCAACAATGGGAATTGAACAAAGAGAAGGAAACACTGTATTCCTAAATGACAAAGAAATCCTGCTCATTGACCTTCTGACCTGCCTCAGCCAGAATACACAGGATTCAGTTGTTTATCGCACGAGGAGCCAAGGCATGCCAATATCCACTACTGAATTAAGATTAATATGGATGTCTTTGTAATTATTACATCTAAATAAAACTAATCCTTATATTAATACAAATTGTATCACAAGTCTTAATGACAGATACAATCCCAGCTTTTTATTGAGAAAATATATTCTGTGAACCTTTCAAGGGAAGAGAAGACAGGAGGAAGAATAATTATTTGTCTGTTCAATTCATTCTATTTTAATCTAGAGCCGATTATAAAAACTAATTTTAAAAAAATCTACCTTTAAAAAATATAGCTTTTAAAAGAAAGGTAAAATTTTAATGCATTCCTCACCCAACAGTTTGTGTCACTTTGATGGGTAGTGTGCTTCTATTGGACCTTTTGAAAAAACAAAATAAATTAAAACCTCAGAGCTGTAAACTTTCACAGTCCAGGGCTAAGAATGAGGTGGTAGTGCTGTTTACTGGGATAAATCAGGTGCTACTAACAAAATTTCAGTACCAAAGATTAATAATATTATCATCAGTAGCTCTTGAAAGAGACCTGGCTTTCTAAAGGCAACTTAATTTTAAACACTGAGACAAGTCAATCAGTGTACACCTAAAAATATGCATTGAGGGATGCACTTTGCATACATGAGAGTCTAGTTTTGTCTTTTTAGCCTGTGAGATCTTGGATTTTTTTGTTTGCTTATTCAGGAACATAGGCACAGGTGCATTACTTTATAAGGTATGGGTCTGCTTGTTGGTGGTTACTGAGTAGAGAAAGAGAGTTTCCAGGGGAAGAACAGGACACTGAGAAATAGCCTTCTGCTCAAAATTCTGTGCATTCTGTCCTAGTGTTAAAACATCTTTCTCACAAGACTGTTTGTCTGGGGATGGGGGGATATTGATGACCTGGAAATATAAATGTCAGCTCAGCCAATGTCCATTGACTTCAGCCTGAGAAGTTAAAAGGTGGGCCCATTTCCCATTTTTATATTTTGCAGTATCATAACTGATAGCCTGTAGCATTTTAAGTGGCTGAGGGCACAGTGGAAAGCAAAATACTGAGGTACCACTATAGTTATCTCAGAGCTTTTGGGAACAGTATCCTGGATCATGACTAAATGGATGTTTCTGATTCTGACCCAATGCCAACAGTTTTGGCAAGGTTGTATCAAGGACAAAAAAAAAATCTATTTAATTTAACTTCTTTTTTTTTTCTTTTTTTTAATCAAAATGTCTTTTAAGAGCTCCCGGTGTATGTTTGGGTTTCATGGTGCAGGGAGGAACCCATTTTCACTTGACACTCTTTGTTGCACCTTGTACTTTGAATATGCTCTGGTTAGATTTATTATGAAAATTTGGGTAGGTAGCATCTAGGTAAGATAAGCTGGTAGAAACAGATCTGTTCATGATCACAGCAAAAATTACAAAAAGTATTATTTCCTAGACATCTATTTTGAATGTCAACATCAGAAAGAAAATAACTCTTGTCCTTTTAACTCACATGGAAGGATACAATTTCTGGATGATAATATGGTTACCCATTGATTTCTGGAAAGAAACCTGATTTTAGATGTGATTTAGAACATGATGAATGCAGGAAAGTTACACTTTTGTGAAGGGCATTGGTCTCTAAACTTTTCTGAACAGTTTTGTAAAGTTGTCACTACCTAGGCCAAATAATTACTACTGCAGCAAAATATCAGTGAAAAAAAAATAGATGGTGACAAAATACCATATCAAAGAATGACAGAATTATTCAGATTTTAAAGGGACTTTTAAAAGTCATCTAGTCCAACCCCTCTGCAAAGAACAAGAACATCCTTAACTGGACAAGGCTGTTCTGGGCCCCATTGAAACTGACCTTGACTGTTTCCAGGGATGGGACAACTACCACCTCTCTGGACAATCTGTTTCACCATCCTCTTTGTAAAAGACTTTTCCCTCATATGTAATCTGAATCTTTATCACTCATCCATCCTTCTCATGCCCCCTTTAAGTACTAAAAGATCACAATAAGTCTTCTCCAGAGCCTTACCTTTTCCAGGCTAACAAATCCAGCTGCCTCAGCCTATCCTCGTCAGAGAGGTGTTCCAGCCCTTTGGTCATTTCCATGACCCCCTTGAACATGTCTGTGTCCTTCCTGTGCCAAAGACCGCAGATCTGGGTGCAGCACTCCAGGCGGGGTCTCATGACAGAGGAGTAAAGGTCCTGCTGGCCATGCTGCTTCTGATGCAGCCCAGGATACTGTTGGTACTCTGGGCTGGGAGCACACGTGGCCAGCTCATATCCATGAGATGCCTGTCATAGGTCTTCCTTCAGTTCTTTCACCTATGGGATATGTGTGCATACACCTCTGTCTCTTCCTGAAGAAACAATATGGGATAGGCAGACTCATCTGAAGTGACCATCAGGTAGGCCACGCCTCAGCTGTGGAAGAGGTTACAGTGAAGAGATGCACCCCTGAGTCAGAGACTGCCTTGCCGGCTTTCTGCCTAAGTCCCTCCACCACTGAGGTTTTTTTGGTACAGAAATTGATGTTAAAATTAATGTTTTGCATCGTATTTTTAAGAAATTTATTGTATTATAAGACATCTGCATTATCTGTGCAATTAAAGGGATTAGCATGTTCTGTTTTCCAAATACATAAGCGGGAAAATATGTTATCTTCAATAGCTTGCAGTTGATATGGATAAAGAGGATAATACATAATTAGTATACTACAGGGTTTTGATTTATTTATTTTTATTTTCCATTGCTTTTTTTTTTTTTTTTTTTTTTTTTACCTTAACTCTTCCGATTTAGCTTTATGGCCATTCAGTAGTTTTCTGAAAAACTTCCCTAAATAAAAGATTTTTGCTGGGCAGTGTGCTGATTTAAGGTACTATATTAGCTGAACAAAAGGCTTGTTCTTTTTGAATTCTGCTTTCCTCTAATTATAATAATTCAGTCCTCTTCTAAGTAGTGTATGCATTAAAGTGTCTATGTGTACATATAGGGCCATATGTGTGTACAGCTTTTACAGGACTATATTTGTCATTTTCTCTCATTTCAAGTTTTAAAACTTTTTGTCAGCAGTGCCACAAGAGGTGTTCTGTTGTAGTTATAGACTCTCTTGGTTTGCACCTGATTTCATAAGTGCTCATCAGAGCACTCTCATTAATTAAAGTAAAAAGAGTAAATATTTGCTAAGGTTTTCAAGACTTAAAAGAATGTGCCCTGTATTGTGATATGTTTTTAAGAGAAGAAATAGTCGTATAAACAGGTGAGAAAATTTTCCTGTGTCATGATCAGTGAGATTGGTACCAGATTTATGCTCATGGACCTTGTTGCTGTCTAGAGGCTTTCTTAGATACTCCCTCATTGATGGCTGCAAAAGTTCATTCCACTCATAGAGCCAGGGCAGTGTGTGGGTCTAATTACTGCTACGCTGTGTGTGCATGTGACAATGGCATTTTGTAGCTGAGAAGAAAACAACAAAGGCAGTAGTCATCAAAATTCAAAGGTCTTGAAAATAATGGGCAAGGCACCTCAGTTTTAGTAACTGCCATAGCCAATAATCACAGCGAGCATACTTTGATTTAATCTTTTCTCAGCCAGTATCTTCCTGAAAAGGCAGGTTGGCTCTCAACCTGCTGGATGGACTGACCCGTCCTCCAAGGGGAGGTGTTGGAGGGCAGTCCTGGCTCTGCTGCTGCCACTTCTCCTGGTGTTTCTTCCTCTGGGTGTGCTGGGAAATGCTTCCCTTCTGCCTTGTAAAAGTAGCTCTGCTGAAAAGACAGTGAGAGCTCTCAGGCCATATTAGTTTCCTTTATGATGTGTGTAAAGTAAGGCAGTCCCTGTTGCTGCGTTTCATTTGGTTTGTGTCCCATGAAGCATTTTCTTTCTCAGGGGACTAAACTTCAGCTCACCCTCAACTCAGAAAATCAAGCCCAGGCATATATTTTTATACCTCATAAGTAGTTATAGTGGATGGAAGAAAATGCAGGCTAGTCATCAAAATAAGGGGCTGTGTTACAGCTTTTGCAGCCATGTAATCAAAAATATTCTTTCCTTTTTTGCACTGAGCCACTTGCAGTCTGTAATACACCGAAAAGAGATTTTGTTTCCTTTTCCCCCTCTCAGTTTCCAACAAGGAAAACAAGTGCTCTGCTTCAGCAAGTGAATCCAGCCATGCTTGTGATACACATACAGGCTGTGTGTGAGAATTATATCAATAATTACTGTTTAGAACTGCTCTGCATGCAGATGCCACAATAGGGCATTGAGAATGTATCACACAGTTATGGGAAACACAATAGGAATCTTTCTTTGAGTGAAATAATTATATTTTAACCACGTGGAAACCAAATAATCTAGCTAGCTCTAAGTCTTTATTCACGTGTAAAAAGATCATTTATGCATTGTAATGCACCCTTGTTCAAATAATTGTGCTGGAATATTCTATGAAAGTTTTTGAGCAGCTCTGTAATAGCCATACTGTTGGGTGACAGCAGTATCATCAGTAACCTACATAAGTATTTCTAACCACGTGCATATTCATCTCTTACTCCATTGTAATTTAGGGCAGTGTTTTCTATATATTTCAAGAGAAATTATCTTTACTTGAAATGCTTCCCCAGCCCAAGCAGCTCCATGCACAGGTTGGATGATCCTGTGCTGGTGTAGGAGAGAAGACACTGTTTGCTGTACAGGAGTACAGGAGAGTGCTGGGGAGGATTGCTGTTCAAGGTCTGTTTGTCTGGAGAGGCACAGTACTAGGTAAGGCAGCTCTCAAAGATCTCATGCCTTTTTGAAATACTTTTAATGAGGTCCTTAAGCAAAGGTTCTTAAAACCCTTAAGCATAAAAATCCTCTCATAAGCAGTAACTGAATAAAAGATGGGACATATATTCTTCCTCAGGAATGGAAATTGATGGAAATATCCCTAAATACTTATTCCGTCTTTTTATGGTATCTCCAAGTATCCTCCTGCGATGACCCATTATTTGTCTGATCTGCTGCAGCTGTTCTTGTGGTCATAAATAAACAAACAACCTTGCTTCCAGTGCCTGCATGAGTATCTTGAAACAGTAACATCATCAAAAATACCTCCCCTCCTCTTCCTGCCCCAACCATGAAAATCTGAATAAACTTGGCCTGTTTCATTTAATGAACAAACAAAAAAAATGAGACTTGATAGAATGCAGGGCAACTTCATCATATTAAAGAATTTCATTGTAGCAGAGAAGGGCATAATAATAGGTGCACAGGCTGTGTACGTATCCCCATCAGGCAAACAAATTTATAAAAGGGAGCATGATTAGCTGCTGGAGTAAATTTACCAGCAAAGAGATGAATTGTCAATCCGTTGATGTTTGCTGGTTGAGACTGAATGCCTTTCAAGATATGCCTAAGGCAGTCATAAATTATGCTTTAGTCTAATTTATGTTACTAGCTTAATGTGAGTAAATAAGGTAAATGGGTGAAATAAACCTGTGACATTGAGAATAATCCGATTGTTCCTTAAGACATTAAATATCTGGAAAAATGGAGTATTCTCAAAGTCTCTTACTAAATCATTAACAAAATGAAGCAATGTTTGCAAGTGCCATAGCACATATTCAGATGGGCTGCAGTTTTTAGTATGTACTAAAAGTAGTACATACTACTAGTGTGCAGAGATTTTCTCAGTTTTTATTTTGACCCAGGTTTTGTGGAAAAGATATACTGCATTTCTGAAGGTAGTGTAGCCATGCCAAAATGAGTTGCATGTATGTGCTATATTACCTTTGACAGATATCCATCTATATATATATACACTATACTATCATGTATAGTATCCAAATAGCAGTCATGGCTTAAATTTGATTGTGTTTGTTGTGAGGATCAACTTCTTCCTGACTTTTTCAGAAGACTTTAGCTGTAAAAAGATGTAAAAAATAGATTTGTAGGATATTACCTAGTCAAAAAGGCTTAGCATCATCTTTTGTTTGGAAAATCAACCCTCCTGTCCTTCTAGAATCTACTAGAAAGTATTTTCAAATTAATAGTATTTTAGGCAGAAATCCAGAGCATTATATTTTCTGCATGAGACTATAATGTAGGAGTTGTAATATATTCCCTAATTAAAAATATCATGCACAGTAGTGATTTTATTATTCATTTATTATCTGGACCATTGAACTAATCTGAAGAAAAGCAGCATTCTCAGAGGCACAAGTGAAGAGGTTTCCTTTCTATTTTTCCAGCAAAAGGGGCAATATTTTTTGTTTGAAAAATAAGGAGTTCTCATGCCTTGCTACAAAATTATTGTTAGACTTTAGATAAATGAAGGTTATATTTCTTTTCTGAAGGAACATTTAGGATTACTTTTGTGACCTTTATGTTTTGTGGTAATACTTCATAAATGTAAATAAATAGATTTAAAGATATAAAGAGATTGAGAAGCAAAAAAAAATAGGAGATTTGAAAATAATGTATAAAATTTAACAATTCTTAACTGTGAGACTAAAGCTAATTTTCAGTCATTTAAAAGAAATTGGAAGACATAAATTTTAAAAATCAGAATCAATTTCTCTCGAGTTATTTTCTTGTTGCACCAAGCTTACAAGTATAGGCTTTCAGCTCACATATATTGTACATATATTTTTGTCCATGTCAGTGACAAGTGGAGTCAAGCTGTTGCAGATTCAGGCTGCAGAGATTTGGCTGTGAAGCAGTAGAGATGGAGTCTGCAGGTCCCCATTTCAGTCCCAAAGTCATAAATGGACTTAAATAATAAGTTCTAAGTGAGAATATACCGGTGAATACTATACATTATAGAATGCATAGTGTTTGAAATCCACTACATACTCTGTAAAAATTTGTCCTCATTTTCAGTTGTATTATGTATGATGTAGGTCAGTTCTTTCCTTAAGCATCTATGCCTACCAGTGCTACTGCTTCTGCTCTTCTGAACTTTGAGGTGCTATCTATATATCAGTAACTCTAAACTGTAAAGAAGAAAGATTTATTTCTTCCAAATTTTATTAGACCTACTTTACATTTTTCAGCCTTCAACCAGATCATGGGTTTTGAATTTTTGTGGCTTAGCAGCTTTTTGACTTTATATCTTTTAAATTTTTCCTACCTCTTCTCTCAAAAAAAAAGAGAAATATTTCACTTTTTGAAATCAAGAAGTTTTTGTGGTAAAACATGCAGCCCATTTTTAGTTTCTTAGTAAATGTGTTCAGAGCAGCCCTGGAGATTCAGGACAAATAGTTTGGAAAACTAAAGCCTGAACCCTAGAATTGAGCAGTGCTGCACTGACAACTGAGTGGTCACCTTTCCTTTTTTAGATTTCCAGCTGCTGAACCTCCTTTACTGGAATTAAAGCAAAACATCAAGCATGTATATGTTCTCAGACCTCTTTCTTTTGAAAAATCACATTATTTGTATTGCAAAAACTTCTGCTTGGTTCACTTTACTGTATGTCTTTATTATACCATACTTTTATGCTACTATTTAATTGGTCTATGCTACAAAAATAAATACCATTATTTTTATAATATAACTAAATTAATAATGATGTGTGTGTACCTGAGTTCTAATTTTGATTTTGTCTATCTGAAACCAATTCATACTCCAAACTTATTCCTCCAGATTGTTTAACTCATGACATGGCATTTTATTCAACAAATGCAGCATAAAATGTACGGATTATGGACCAAGCTCAAAGGTAAACTTAATGTGCCACTCCGCTGACAAAACTTCTTTATTTATCTTAAAATTCTGAGCTTCTATACTTCAGTAATTCTCCTTTGCACCACAGAATATATCTAGAGTATAACACAGCATTTCTAAATTTCTGTTGAACACAGCACAGAAATTACATTGCCTTTTTATTTTCTGAATTCTGTCTCACAAAGTAATATGATACAGAGAGAAGATAGCCTGGAGAGGATAGCCAGTGTATGGTTATGGCCTCTAAGCACTTTGGTTTTTCTCAGCATGAGTTTGCTAATTCACATATTGATTGGTGTTCACATATCATCACTTTGCCATTAGGAATCCAGTTACTCCCTTCAAGCACAATTTTAGGAAGATCATCTCACCATAATTTCGGTTGGCACAGGGTACTTTTCCCTTCCTTGAAAAAAAAAATAAACCCATGCAATACTGGAATAAAAATGCTGGTCGTGAAAAGTTACACGAATACATGTGTACCAAAACTTTTTACAGTTTGCATGCTATTAAAATTAAGTTAGAAACTTATGTACATATCTCTTAAATCCATTACTACATACAGCTTTACCTTCAGAGAAAACCAGATTAAGCCATTTATTGCTGTCTAACACTAGGTCATAAACAGCAGTTTTTCCCCTTTGTGATTAAGCATCTTAATCCATTAATCCTTATGAAAAATGTAAATGTTTATATTAGTCAATTAGAGCAAGCTTTGTTGTTCTCTTTCAATACATACCTGATTTATTATTCAATAAATTTTGTCTTTTGAATTTTTTTCCTGCACTGTAACTTTGCTGCTTGAAAATGTATGTTCTAATTGGTACTAGGAAAACCTAAGTTTTATTTTGGCTGTAAATTTTAAGTAAGTGTTACTACTTTCAAATCTGAATTTCTGTCTATTTTTGATTTTTCTAATGGAACAGCTAATAGTTATTGATCAAAGGTCTAATGTTGTTCCTTACCCTAGCTGCCAAAACACACAAAATAATTGCAATGTCACTCGCATTAAGCTTCCCAAAATGCAAAACCGTGGTGGAAACTAATACCTTGTTGTGGTGATATGAAAAATTCTTGCATGATTCTAATGAAACAAAGGGAAGCCAGGGAGAATCATCTTAAAGCGGTTTAAGATGATGTATTCTTTCATATCAAGCGAAAATGGAGAGAGACGTGTCTGCAAGTACTTTGGAGATGTTTAAGATCTAAAACTATCTTGTTAATTGGTGACTTGGTCTGTAAAGCAGGATGCAGTTCAAGCAGGACAAATGGAATTTATTGCACTTCAGTAAAAATAATCAGCTGAGCAATGAAATATAGAAACTGCCTAGCAAGCCAGAAAGTGCAGAAAAATTGGGATTTTTTATTGAAGGCAACAGCAGTTGTCAAGATCATTTTATTGTAAGGGGAAAAAACACAACCAAACCCAGCACGCGGTATCCTGGATTGGTTATTGCACTTAAAATAAAACATTGGCCAGCTGAAGAGATTGCAGAGAAAAGCATGGTGAATGATCAAGTCCAGAGAACATGACCTGAGGAGGAAGGAATAATCTGCTTCCTTCATGCAGTGACATGAAGGAATGAGCTAATATTGGAACAAGGGAATTACAGACATTAAGACATATTGTCAAAGATCTGGGGCAGAGTGAAGAGAGCTGTTGTAGAGTATTCAACAATAGATGTTTTATTGAATGGCCTACACAGAAGCCTGTGAAGGTGATTCTGTCTTAGGAGGGATAAGCAGATAAAGATTTTATGAAATATACTTCCAGTTCAATTTTGTGTAGTTAGTAAATGTGGGTATTCCAGCATGGAATTACATAAAAGAAAGAGTAATCTTAAAGAAAATGAGGCAAAGAAAACTTGCTACTTTGAATTATTTACATGTCTTTTAATCTAGGATGGTTTTGTTTTGTTTTTTTTAATTATATCCCCCCTTGAATTGCTTCACCTTTCATGCACTCTAATTCAGCTTATGTTTTTCCAGTTAAACTGACATAAAAAGTTACTGCACACTTTTTCTACACATTCCCTTCTGCATAATAGGAACTAACCAAAGAAATCATAAAAGTATTACTTTATCTTTCCCTGCATCTCTGTTTGAAACTTATCCAGGCTCTGAAACTTTACCAGTCTTCAATAAGTTACATCCTTGAATCTTGTTAGAAAAATTGTTATTTTGTTGTTTCCATGGAGAAAACCCTTCTCCCCTGCCCCTCGCTCTTTCTGCATTTATTACTTGCCGTGCAACAATATGTCTTTAAATGAATCAGAAATATCTCTCAAAATACTCTCTCAGGCCAAATGCCAATGTTCCGTCAGGAATGCCCACTAGCTTTTATCAATATTGCTATAAAATCCAAGTCTCAGCTCACTTGAGTTTGTTTCTGTCAGCTGATTTATGTTTCTAGTCAAAATGTATTGAAAGCATAAAACGAAGCTGAATGGCCTTCAAAAAAAGTGGTGTAAAATTGAAACGCTGAGCATAGGAAAAGGCTTCTAATCTAACAGTCTCTTTCAGACTGCATTATTTCCACATTTTATTCTTCATTGGTCATGTTTTTAACCTTCTTAGGGTTTTTTTGCCGCTTTGGAAAGAAAATTGTTTCCTTTGCAAGATTACCTTGGGAAATTAAATTGTCATATACTTTACTACAATTGACTCAAATAGTGCTTAGATTTTAGATTGCCTATAATTTTCTGTTGGGAAAATTCTAGAGAATTGAAACAAGTGAAAGGAATTTTCATTTGTCAACCTCTCTGATTCACTACTGGCATCTAAATAACCCTCTCTGGTTCTTTACTTTACTCTGTTCTCCCAAGGTCATTGGAGTTCTTCTTTCCTTCCATTGCACCCCAATGTCTTTGAAACAGGAATTGCAGCCCACTTTTGTGCCTGCCATTCAAAGCCACACCCACCTCACATTTTCCCTCTTTTGTACACTGCCTGTGTCTCCATGTGCTCAGGTAGGAAAGGAGGTCCTAGAACTAAGTCAAAAAACTGCCTTTCATGCATCTCAGCACCTTCCATGATTGCTCTTCACGTATTTTGCCCCAGGTACAACTTCTACTCAGCTATGATAAACCTCTAGGCAGAGGAAATATACTTATCCATAAGCCTATATAGAACGTGAGTTTTAGAAGCACATTTCTGGAAGAAAAGGTGGAGAGGAGTAATGAAAAAATGGATCACAGGGTTGGTGATGCTGAGTAGGACTTCTGTGCTATATCACACATGCTTAATGTCTTTAGCAACAAAAACAAAAATGTTTTTGCTTTCCAAAGCAGTGGGAGTGTGGTATCAAGGAAAGAAAGGGAGAGGAACTTTTTTATAACGCCGTTCCTTTTTTATGGACGTCATGAACAAAAATATTCCACAAGACTGAATTTCTCATTCATGGCCTCTGTTTTCCACAGATGGATGAAAAGTGGATAATTATAAGTGAGGAAGACAGAAGGCCTGGTGCTGTAAGAACCATTGCTGTGAGTCATGAGCCTGGAGCACATTTCTTTATGACAACTTTGTATATCTCACTCTGTCCATGAGGTTATTCATTCCACGGTAGTTAGCAGCAGCACATTGGGTCAGTGGTGTTCCAAATATATTCTTGCCTAGTACAGAAGAAGATAGTGTCATCATGGACGTACCTTTCTTTGGAGACTGCTTTAACTGGTAATAAATATTAGACTTCCATTTCAGACATACAGAGAGAATGAGAGGCTGGAGAATATTTCTAATAGAGCATCAAGCTTTACTTACTAAGTTTTTTCTGTAAAGGAGAACTAATCAGCAGGCCCATTATCACAAATTATCTATCCCCTTAATTTGCCAGCTGGTTGAAAACTTGATCATCTGCTAGAAATTTATTTGGGTTTATGTTGTTGGACTTTTAAAAACTTTTTTAAAAGCTTTTTTAAAAACTTTTTTTGAAGCAGACTGACATATTTCTTTCCACAGTCACAGACACTGAACTAGATTTTTGGGGCATATACCTAAGTTAAAAAAATACCCATTTGCACCCATGGGGGACCCCAGCTGGAGCATGTGATTGCCTGAAGGAGGCTGTGAGCCCTTGGAAGCTCTGTGCAGGAGCAGGTTTGCTGTCAGGACTTGTGACCTCAGGGAGGACCCACATTCAAGTTGTCAGTGCCTGGATTCAAGTTGGTGGAGAAGTTTGTCTCCTGTGGGACAGACATGTTGGAGAAGGGGGAGTGTGAGGAGTCCTCCCCCTGAGGAAGGAGCAACAGGCATGTGTGAAGACTGTAGCTCCCATTCCCCATCCCCCTGCCCTGCAGGGACGAAAGAGGTAGAAAATTCACTTGGGAGTGAAGTTAAACCCAGGAAGAAGGAAGTGAAAAGCTGAGAAAAGCTCTTTGACAATTTAGTTTTTATTTGTCATTACCCTAGTCTTATTTTGGTTCATGATAAATTAAACTAATTTCCCTAAGTCAAGTCTGTTTTGCCCATGATGGTAGTTGCTGAGCGATCTCCTTGTATTTATCCTGACCTGTGAGCCTTTCATTATATCTTCTCCCCTGTCCAGCTGTGGAGGGGAATGATTTGATGGGCACCTGGCTTGCAGGTGGCCCACCACACCCCAAACCCATGAATTTGTTGAGTTTGACTGAGGCAGCAGTACTGACGCTGTAGTACTAATCAATAGAACAACTCTCTTAAAGACATAACAAGCCTTTGTTTCACGCTGTTCAATCTATATTGTTGTAGTTGTAGATTCATAAACAACTTGCAAGATACAACTTTGATAAAACCTTTATTGAAACAATTTAAAAATCAGAATGTTTGATAATGTTGCTGTTTCTGATGAAATTTTGGAATAAGGTGAATCAAAACAAAGCAAACTCTAGAGTGCACTGCATTCTTCCACCAAGGATTTTTGAAACCCGAGTGTAATTCCTAGCATGCAACGCATACATTTCTCACCATCAATGTGTGTTAAAGTTTTTGAAATTATTCTCACAGTTTACGATATTTTTATGTTTCTTCTTGAGTATTTTCATGTGATTCAGTAACACTAGACAAATGACAGTGACAAACATCATGAATGGTACTCCTTGCTTCTCCTGCTTTTTTCTGTTTTGCTGTTTTCCCCATTTTTAGACCTTAGACTGGTCATTGAGAAAGACACATTGAAAGAGCTACACTTTTGAAGTTATTTTTCTCTGCAGAAGAAGATATACATCTTTCTGCTAAGCCAGATCTATTGACTGACATTCACTCTTGGCTTGTTGGTGTATCTGGAGCAGCAGAAGCTCCACATGACCAGGCAGCTGCAGGGCAGGCACACTTGAGCAGCAGTGAACAGTTTGACTTTAGTGTCAAACAGTTCATTGGCTGTATAACTCAAGAAAGTGAGTGGAAGATATGCCTGAATAACCACGGAGTCAAAACTTTGTAAAAGTGTAAAATTCACATATATTGGAATAAATGTGAAAAGATAGCAAATTTTAGAGTTAAAATAACTTCCAGAAATAAAATAGCTTCTGGAGATTGCTCTACATATTGCACTTGAAGAACTTTATTTTGCCAAACTTAGAAAAAAAAAATTAGCTTTTTTTTAGTTGTACAGTCAAATATTAATTAATCTAATGTACAATTTATAGGAAAAAGACAGAACAAAAGAGATAAAATTAAATAGGCTGAAATATATGCATAATATGTTTCTTGTGGAAAGAAATTAAAAAGGCTGTTTTTACCACTGTTGGTGGTAGAATAAGATTATCTTATCTGGAAGAAAAAATTAGTCAATGATATTTGCATTACAATTAGCAAAAAAAATTGCAACAAATAAAATTATTCAACCAGCTTGCTCTGCATTAGATTCTTCAATGATAAAATAAAATTAGGAAGGTGCAGAATAGTGTGAATTTCCTAGTATCCATCTTTTCTTGCTTAGCATATATTAAATGGCCAGTTAATCAAAATTGTCAGTCTCCTGTTCTTTAAAGAAGGTGCTTTTAGTTCATCAGCTTATTTTAAACCTGTAAGTGTACTTGGAAAAATGACTGGAAACCTTTTAGCAGACTGCTTGCATGTTTTACATTATCATTGATTTGGCAATTATTATTCTTGCTACAATTTTCCGTGTAGAATATAATCTGTTGCCTGCCTAATGTTACTGAAAGCTTGACTGTGGTTTTTTCAGTTTGTTCAGTCACTGGTGAGAGATTTCATTATGGTATCTTTTGTTAGATTCAGAACTAAAAATGACTGACATGAAATGGCATAATTTTTTTTATAAAAGATGTTTATAAAAGATAAGAGCTTGTACTCCTGTTTTTGAAAGTGAGTCCAAAAAGTATCAAAAAACCTTACTGGATGTTCACTTAGAATTAATAATATTATGACTGCAATACCCCAAGTCCTAAGGCACTGAACATTTAGGGCTTTTACTTGTTCTCAGTGAACTTCTTTCTATGGGAACAATGCTAATAAAGTGGTTGACTCCTTTGAACTATAGTATGTGTGGTGAAACTTATGTAAGTTTGTATTTTACCAAGTTCTAGTTCTTCTGTCACAGGGAAGAAAAAAGGCCATTTCTCCTCCCTGTCCCTTTTATCCTAGCTGGCAATTCATTTTATATAATCAGTTGTTACATTTTAATCTGAAGAGAAGCAGCAGGAAGTGTGATCAAAACTTCACATAAAATTGTTTCTTTTCAGATTACAAAAGAGCTCTTCAAAAGGCTTCAGCAGGAAAAGAACTTACAAATGTACATGTTAATTGGTAGAAATGAGTGCCTAATTTCTAATTGTAATGTGTGTCAGTTTAGCTTCTAACCTTTGCTTCATGTTTCATTTTCTCAGCTAGATTGAAGGGCTCTTTACTACCTAGCTTTTTCACTCTGGGAAGATACTTTCGTAGAGTAATCAAGTTATTCCTTGTACTTTTTATTAAAAGAAACAGCTTGAGCTCTTTAAATCTTTAATTCTAAAAGAGATTCTTAGGTACTAAAATTGTATTTGTGTTTTTCTTTCCTAAGAAAGGAGTATGTCCTTAATATGTCCTTAGACATATTGCCTAATCCTTCAGAATCCATTTTGAGAAAGGAGCATTTAACTATTGAGATCTCTCTGATGAGATTAAAGATCTGCCTTAGTAGAGTAGATCCTCACTGCGAGGTCTACATCAGAGTATATATTAATATGAATTTTTTTTTTTAATATGTATATGTGTGTGTAGGTATGTTTCTGTGTCCAGGCAAAGGTTTTAATATGCCTTTTTGTGTTGTCATTTCATGAATGACTTGACTTCCTGAGCATATTTTCATTGTTGGCCAGAGCACTAGAACATTCTTTTCTCTTTTAGTCTGTATTGAATTTGTACCTGTTGTTGTATGTTTAAATTGTACCTAAATGTATGTGAGTTCTGTGTTAGTTAAATTCACACAATCCATGGGGGCTCTGTCCCTTGCAGCACCCAGGATAACAGCTCTGGAGGTGACACACTGCAGCTGTGTGGTACAATGCCCATTTATCCCTGGGCAGCATTTATTTCCTTGGTCACATAGGCCAGGAGGCCTGGCATCTTCTAGTGTGGTACCAAGTCTTGACAACAGGGAGGATGGAAGGTGCCAATGACTTGACTTATCTAATAATTAATATAAACTTATGGTTTTTTTAAGTTTTTACTTCTACGAGGAGCTTCTTAATCTGTAATCTCAGTAAATTGTGGATTTACTGGAAGATAGTACAAAAGATCTTAGATAACCCAAACTTTTTTGAGTGTGTCAGTAAAATGACAAAAGCAGCAAGAAAACCTCTACTGTTTTGGAATCTGGCCCTCAGCAAAATAATGCACAAAAGCACATGGGAAGGCACAGTAAATATGAGTTTTAACTACTCAGTGATGCACATACCATTGATCTGATTTTTAAAGTGCCGCTATATTTTTCATAGTGTTCCCAAAGTAATGAATAAATTATGAAGACTATCACTGTGCATAATGCATTCACATCATGACTGTAAATCCTTAAACCATAACACCACAGTTATCATCTACCTTGTCACATTTACTGTAATATATTCAGCTTGGGTTGTGATTATATGTAGGTTCTAGCTGTAGAGACCTTTTGGAATTATGAAGTGAAAATGTAGCTACTGAAATACTGTATAATATTTAAAGTTCAAATATTGAGGGTTCTCTGTTTTCTTGCCTTGTACAGATTTCAGCAATAATATGATATATTTAATAATAGCATTTAATACCTCTACAGTATGCTCCCTGTAGTACTGTGTAGCTCTTTATGAGCTGAGAAAATATGTAAGGCACTGAGTGAATCTTTCCTAACTGAATACCATTGCTGCAGGGCTAACATATTAAAACACGTTCAGTACATTGAAATTAATGAAGTATTGTCTGTGTCCAGTGGGTGCTGCATTAAGATTTTTTTTTGGGACATATAGAGGTAGATTTACAGAAACTGTGAAAGAACAATCATTTTAGTTTATTTGGATTAAATACCAGATGGATAGTCACAGGCATAATTCCTGTGCTTTTTACCATGTCAGAAGGACTCTATGTTCCTGCTAATTTAATTTCAGTATTACAGCCTGCCTCTTGATTTTTGGCATAAAGCAGATAAACAGATTTCCTTCAAAGGAATTGGAGTTTCCTGATAAAATTAGGAATTTCCTAATTTTATCAGGACAACACAGGAACTGTGGAATGTGTTGCATGCTCTAGTATCTTTGCTGATAGTACCTGTAGCTGAGCTGAAACGGTGTTTCCCTCACTTCCAAGAGGGCTGAAAAAATAAAAACATTAACTTTATATTGAAGTTTTAGTGGAAATGCAACAGGTAGAGGCTGTCCTCGTAGTGAAAAAGATAGGTTTTGGGTGTTGTTTTCTATTTCTCAGTGTGTGTTACTCAATCCATATACCTTAAACTATTTTTTTTTCAGGTATTGTTTTTCAGGAAATGGTAGGTAAGAATACAGTTAATGTCAGAATTCAGAGTCCTGGGACTTCAGTATATAGGACACTTTTCTGCAAATCCTTGTGTTTAAATGTCACAAGTCTGCTGAGTAATCAGGTTTCCTCATGGCAGAAATAGCAGAAATAAAGCCCTTAGTGTGTTGAGAATAACTTTTTTAAAAAAACTTTGCCAGAATTTGGAAGTGGTTTTTGACACAAATAGGAACATTTAAAGAATTTATTCTTGTGTGTCACATGTAGAAAAGCTTCAGATAAAACCCCCCAGCTCTCTAATGAAATTGTCCAACTGCCTTGGAGGTAGTGTCATGTGTTTGTTGTGAAAGGGCAATTGCATAGGTGAGCTTTTTTGGTCATTGAACTTAAAAATTATGGCTGAAGCAAGGAAGCACACAAAAGAAACTGGAACAGGGAAATAAAATGAATAATTGCTAAGGATATACAAAGTCAATTCACTACAACAAACACTCATTAAAAACATTAATAGATAGTAGACCATATGCACTAACTGACTGTATTTTTGTAAACTTGGGCTATTTTCTATTATATTCAAAAGGCTACTGGCCTGGTCAGTGTGCTGTGCTGTCTTTGCAGTGCACTTTGCAGTACTTGGAACATGGTAGGTGATAATCTTAAATTGGTGTAGGAGCTAATACAGTGTGGTTTCCTGCAAAATGCCTGCACAGGGTGTCCGGGCTGCAGTTCACCTAGGGACTTCAGAAACCATGTGCAAACAACTTAGTGAGTAGGTGCACTGACCATCTGATTTAAACACTGACTGTTTTAATGGTTCTGCTTGTTTCAGCTTTCATAGGCCTAATTATGGGCATTATGCATGGTCGCATCTTCATCCTAATTATATGCTGGCTCAGTGAATTTTGATGATTTAACTGCCAAATTCTAACCAGTGGCATAGGACTGCTCATTAAAAAAAGCATTCTCAAATGGCTTGTTCTTTTAATTTTTTATTTGAAATTTAGGAATTCCAGAATCAAGTAGTATAATCCCAGATTTTATCTCTACTACTTGCTATCTGAATCTTATTTAAATCAAAAATAAAGCTAAAGAACAATTTCCTTAATGTAGCATACCTTTGTGAAGGAGTGCAATTTTCAATATTAAGCTCAGTGACAGAACCTGTTTTTCTAGAAATTTTCTGACTCAATTTGATTTCAATTAGCATTTAATATGTGGTTTTATGTCTGTGACATAGTGCAATTACTGCACGTTAGAATTCATGACCTACAGAAATTGTCAGGTTATTGAAGTGATTGAAGTAAAATCTCCTATGCACACACAACTAGAGTTAGTGAATTTAAGATCCCATCTTCACTTATGAATCAATGAATATTTAATGGACCTTTCTTAGATTTAATTTCATATCAAACCACAACATTTGGGCTTTGACCTTTTAGGCTTTCTAGGCTTCATCTCGGAAGACATAACATTACATGGCTTTTTTGACTTTAGCACTCCTTCTTTGTGTACTCTGACTTTCCAAGGGTCTGACTGCAAGAGTTTAGTTTCACCAGCTCTAAAGGAGCACTTGAGCTTGAGTATTTCTACCAAACATCTGGACCTGAAACTTTTACTAGATTTAGTACTTTGAACTAAATAGTTTAATGAGTTTGAATACATATAGATTCCAGTAAAAGTGAATAAAACTGTTTGCAATAGAGAACACCTTTTCAGCCAGCAATCTACACAGTTTACTGTTCTCCACTTTTAATGACTTCAGATGCAAACAGACAGTGAGTGGTTTTGTGCTCTGCAGTTCCAACAGTGAAAAGTGGTGCTGAAGTGGATTCTACCTAGTGTCTATAAGCAAGATACTTTCTAAGAGATTGAGCATCATAGATAAGAAGTCAAAAATTTACCATCAAATACCTAATTCTTTAATAGAGCCTTGGTGTTGTTACTGTTTTTCTTGTTTGATTGGTTTTAACAGAAGAATCAAAAGGGAATACCATTAGCAAGAGGTGAGTGCAGAAAAAAATAAAGATCATATTTGCGACCTGAAAAACTGGGATGTATTGATCACTTGGACAACATTTGATTTTAATTTTTCACCCCAGATAAGAAACCAGAATTTTTATCTGAATATAATTTTTCTATATTGCTTTGCACTAGGTTGGCAGTTGTTATCCCTTTGAAAATACTTATTTCTGAAAAAGCATTTAAGTTCAATATCACAAGTATAGACACTGATTTTCTTTCTTTTAAAAGAAAATCCTCACCAGCTTCAGTTATTTCATAGTCCTTAATATGATGTCCCTTAAAGTCAGGAATAGCTATGACTGACTTTTTGTAGGTGTATAGTCATGTCAGTAAACAGGGTGAACTCATTCCTTCAATCTTTTGAGATTATTCAGTGAAAAATTCTTCGGGAGCTGGGGTGTTTTCTCTTAGGTTTTTATTCTTGGTAGTAAGTGAATGCTGGCATTTTATTTTGAAGTACTGTATATTATCTTAGTTAAGAGGTTGCCCAATAAGTATGCATTTTCTTTATTAAAAATGGCATTTTCATACTTGTAACAAAAGAATAGAATTTCTCAGGATAAAAGGTAAAGCAAATTACAGCATAAGAAGGCCCAGCTGAGTCACAGCATTTGACCATCCAGCTTAATGTTCTCCAGCTGAGAACAAGGAGAAGTGCTATTTGGGGAATAGCATTCTTTTATTTTTTTTATTTTTTTCGTGTGTCCCAGAATTGCATTTTCAGAGGCATTGGCAGGTAAGATCTTTCTTGTCTTTTAACTTCTCTTTCTGTGCCCTGTGAGGGGTAGTTTTATTTTGTTGGGGTTTTTGGTGGTTTTTTTGGTGGTTTTTTTTTTGTTTGTTTTTATTTGATGTGGATTATTTTGGGTTGGTTTGTTTGTTTTCTGTAGTGTATTTTTCAATTTACTGGTACAGTTTACCTCCACAATTTTGAGATACAGCAACAAGTTATAAAGAGTACTGTTGTCTTTTTATGGTATTTTATTTTATCTGCTTTAATGTAATCTCTTTCTAGCTTTATTGAGTGGTCCTTAGTTCTAGCATTATTCATTTAGCGAGTAATAGTTTTGCAGTCATTCGCTGCATTCAGAAAATTCTGAAGGGCAATCATGTTCCTTTTGTGTTGTTCTCTCCAAATTAAGGAGTTTTAGCTTTCTTAATCTTTCATTGTAGGGCAGCTGCTGAAAACCTTTAATCTTTGCAGTTGCCCTTGTCTGTACTTCATTGAGTTCCCTGTACTTTGGAGTGTAACTCAGCGGAGGTGTGGAGTAGCATGTGCTGCTCTGCTCCTCTGGAAAAGATGTTGTTAGGGTAGTGGGGTTTTTGAGGGGGCTGGGGTGGTTTATAACTATATTCTTCTCACTTATTTTTAATATGTTTCCTGAGGGATACCCAGTGCCGAAGTTGTTTCACCTGGACTCCTGCTGTGTGTTGAGCTGGTGATGTGAGAGAAACATTAACGATGACTCTAGGAAGCGTTCCTCATATTGTCACTTTCAGTTCTGGACTTTTGATACAGGTTTTAGATCAATGTTTCTATGCATTCAGGAACTTGAAAATTCATCTGTTATCTTTTAGCATGCTCAGTTTTACAAAATTTCTTGGCTTTTTTTTTGACTAGGTCTTTTGATACGGTCTTTTGTTTAAAATCTTGTATCTGCAAATACAGGTGACTGCTTTTATGTGATACTGATTTTCCTGACCAAAACTTTATTGAGTGTCAGAAATGCTTTTAAGCTGATGATGACACTCATAATGAGGCTCCATGTCTGTGTGTAAATAAAACACACATAGGCAACATACAGCCTGCTTTCCAGTTTTTTAATACTTCAGTGTGTGTGCAGCCAAGACATGTTTGTCAGTTTTTGAGTTAAATATTTTGGCAGATCTCTGGTGGATGATAGTGAAGTGGTAATGTTGTATGGGTGAACTGATTCTGATTGAGCAGATAAGAGAAAACAGTGTAAATTATTACTCTTGTCATTATTAGTCCTTACTTTGGTAGCTCCCACAATACTCCTGGTGGTGCTTGTAAATATGGGAATACTTGTTCCTTTCTCCAAGGAGATCACAGGAAGTGCAAATAACAGATGAAAGTTGGGGGCATACTATAATCAGCTTAAAATTAAAATCAGCTGCTTGTCAAATTGGGATCATAAGGGAAGCAAGACATGGGAAAAAAGAATTTAATGAAAAACATAAGGAAAATATATTTGGAAATGTAAATAAATAAAATTTATGTTCTACCAATCTAGTGGTAACTTCTCTACTCATTTATAAACTTCTTTCCAGAGAAAAAGTTCTTTAATAAAAATATGCATTCAAAGAGATAATTTTCTTGTAATAGTTTAAAATGATCACTAAATTCAAGATGAATTTCTAAATCTAAACTGGCCTCAAAGGACTGGAGGAAACTTCTAGAATTAGAACTTTTAGAAAAAGACTTTTATCCAGGATAGTTTGCACTATTTCTGTACTTAGAAGCATGTTGTCAAAATATAGCTTTTAATCTGCTTTTAAGCACCCTAAAAACAGAATTGTTGCATGGAAGATGCAACAATTCCCTACAATTTATGCAAGTTTCTACAGACCTTCACATTGAAAATTACATTCCCTCTATTTCTGCATTTGTCTTCAAACTTAGGTTAAATTGCTCTTCTGTTTTGCTTATATGAAGTAATATACGTGGAATTAAATTACTTTCACTTGTCTGTAGCCATCTAAAGGCATCAAGTTTGATCTCACCCTCAGATATGTGCTTCTGATACTTCTATTGCCATTCTCATGTGCTGGAGCTCCTAGTATGGTTCTGTACAGGAGGGTGCAGACTTTTCCCGTGTCCCCTGTCATGTGCGACAGCTTTTTACAAAGAGCTGAAAAGGCAGCTTGCATTTCGGCACCTGTCATAATTCTCTCCTCCAGACAGCTAAGAATTAATTTCTCTTGACCAAAAAGTTTCAAATTATTTTGAAAATACTTTTTGTAGTTTTAGGCTTTTTTCTTGTTTGTTTTTGTTTTTTTGCTGTATACAGGAAATAAACTATCTTCGTGCTTTTTGTCTTGTGTAGTTACAATACATATAATCAATTAATTTTTTTGTTTGGATGTGTTTAAAGTCCTACAGTTAGTGGCATTTTATGAATTACTAAATTATAGTAATTATAATTATAATAATAGTAGTTAATTATAATCCATGAAAAGATAGAAGTTTTTTTTGACATGATGTGTGCAGGATACCTGGATATATAAAAGACATACTTCTTTCCTGAATTTTGCCTTTCAAAAGCATGTTTACTACTAATATTCTTGTATATTGTTTGATGAATCAGTTCTATGGTGTCAGGAACTTAATACTATTCCCTGAAAGCTCATAAATAAAATTAGACTTAAATACAATTAAATTTTACTTAGGGATGTATGTGATCTTCATTGCACAAAAATTTCTTTTCCTACATATTGAAAATTCAGTTATTCTGATGAATTCTAAAATAACAAATAATGTAAGCTTTGTATCAAAATACTGGTTATCTATTTCATGATTATTAGATAGTTAAATAAGGGCAATATATCTTTCTTCAGATGTTCAATTAAGATTTCTTAAAAGATTTTTAATCAGAGAGTTTTTGGAAATGTTGGTAGCCTTTGTTTTAAAAATGGACCAGACAAAAACCATCTCTTCAGAATTGTGCCACATGATTTGTGCTGGGTATCAGTGGATTTTCAAATTATGGCTAAGCATCCATATAGAAATCCAGTATTTTTTTTGTGTTGTTTTGTTTTCTGTAGAAAGGAAGGAAATCTATTACTATTAGTATTAACTGCAGCATAGCAACATAGGAATCAAAAAAAGCAGAAATGAGAAAGCTTAGCATATTCCAGTATAAGCAAAGGCTGTTGCCTTTTTGCCTAAGGAAGGTTGTAGCAAGGAAGCAAATCCAAAATGATAAAAAAATATTACGGGGATAGGTGCAGGAGGTTGGGAGGATAGATTAGCTATTCTAAGCATATGCATCCCAGGATCTAAAGGGTGGTGACCACACCACCTGCAATGATTTATGAAAGTCATGGAGAACTGAGAAGCTGGCACTGAGATGGGATAAATATATCGCTGATAGAAAGCATGATCCAAAAATTTACTTTATTTTTACTAAAATTTACTTACAGCACTGTGCAAGAGTCCTAACTTTAAGTCTTGGTAATATACAGAAGCAGATGCTGCTTTTGCAAGCTCTCAAAGCTTACTGAGTAATAGAATAAAGAAAGAATGAAGAATCTCAAGCACCAGTAACTTCAGAGGAAAAACAGAGACACAGGGAGCTTAATGTACATAAAATCTAATAAAGTATTTTTGACAGTAAAAATTAATAACAGTGATTTTCAAATTTTTATTGAAAAACTAATGGAAATTGACCTGAATAACACAGAGGCTGAAAACTGTCCAAAAGACTGAACGTAAATAAAAGATAATGATAAGCAACAGTATATTGAGCTTGGATGTGAAGGGCAAGAAGTGTTTAGTGAGATGTCACAGAGATCAATTTTATGTCTGATCTAATTTAACATTTTCATTAGTGATTAACAAATGATATAGCCAGCCTGTTAATGAGTTTCTTCAGATAAAGATGTAGTAGAAAGCAGCACAGGCCAATGAAGTTAGTTCAGAGATCTGGAGAGGTTAAAAAATGTGAGGATGCTATTTGATACAAGAAACCACAGTATTGAATATGTTGTGAAAAATCTTTAAGACTTTTCATCTTAAAATAAGATAAAATCTATCTTTAAGGTAGATAATTGAGGGTTGTTTTTTTTGGGGGGGGGTGTTTGTTTTTTTGGTTTTTTTTTATAAGCACACCTATTGTTGGGGTAACAAGAAAATAACTGCAAATCCTGATAAATTGGTGCCATACATCTGCAAATAGATGCATGTGCCAGGCAAGAGGAAGATGGCAAGTGCCTTGGTTTCCCCTCTATAGTGTTTACACATGAAGTAGGTTGGCATTTCCACAGTTGCTACCATGTCCACAATAGCTAGTTCTTCTTTGTTTTCTGGCCTCATCTGTACTTCATATTTTCCAATCACCTACAGACAGCAACATAAACTGGTATAATCAATATAAGCAGAGCAAAATAAAATAAAAGAATGATCCCTTATTTGAGTTAATTTACATGGACTTTCAGGCTCAGACAGGAAATACTTCTCCAAGAAGTGAATCAGAAATTCACATTTATAAACAATTTTTCATAGGGAAGAAGAAAATTGGAATGCACATCTGGGATGTAGAGTTTGAATGCTGCTTTGAAAATTTCGCTTTGATATTTAGTTTCTTTGCTTGTTATCTGATGAATTTTGATAAATGTTCCAAGTCCAGGTTGCAACAAATGACCAGTATGCCTTTCATGTGACTTCTGTTGCAACTTTTGTTTGCTTTTTGCATGGCAGGACAACTTAATGCCCTGCTTTGTGCTAAGGGACAGGATTTTCTAGAACAATTTGCAGTGCAAGCTGAAAGTTACCTTTTGGCTGACTGGATCTTTCCTTTTCTCCTGACTTAGTTTCCCACCTATGAACCCATAGTGACTTGGATTAGCAGTGGATCTGAGAGCTACAGAAGCTGCTACACAGAAAGTGAGGAAATAAAATATAGGTGGAGGTACTAAAAAAATATATATACTTTTACTTAAGATTGTAATGGAGTTTCAGCATTTGAAATCCCAAGGCAGTGGGGAACTGTGAACCTTAGCACAGTTGAGCTGGGTGGCTTCCCCACATCACTTAGTAGTCATGACGGAAAGAACTTTTCTGTTTGTATGTTGATTTCCAGACTCACCTTGAAGAATGACATGATGATATTAGCTAAATAAAAATCTGCAAAACAATTGATGGCAATAGCCACCCTTGTCTGGAGTGCTTGCAAATTCAACATTTGATTTTCACTCTTTATTTTTGAATTTGGATTTTCCATTCTTAAGCTGAGAAGGTTAAAGTTTGCCTTTATTCTATACATTGGAAACATGACAGGTTTTTCTCATGTGAATGGATCTCAGAAGGGTTGCTGCACTGTATATGCTGGATCTGTAATATGTATTTATGCTGAGCAAAATATAATACAGAATTACTGGGTTTCATAACCTGTTTTTCCCTATATCCTTTATGGGGAAGTCAGATGGAGTACAAGAGGAGATTGGACACAGCGTACGTGACCTTCCTGGTTGTTCTTATACATCAAAATGATAACTTTCTTAGACAGCTGAAGTGAGCTACAATCAATCCTTTAATTAAAACTTTCTCAGTTTTGTTCATAACTTTCCAAATGCTGCTGGTTATAGAATAAATGAAGAATAAACATGTCTTCAGTGTTCCTCTCAGTAGCTGTGTAATCATTTAATGTGTAAATTATTTTCTCATGCACTATATTCATTTTGATCTTTAATATATGTGAATGTATATGCCTGGATTGTCAAATGCAGATTGAACCTGTAGGAATTATATTAAATCTCTATTTAGGCACATACTGATTTATGGATGTGGTTTGGTACATTTCAGGACTGTGAACACTCCCAGCACAGATGGGAACTGAGAAACCTTTTCTACCTCACTGAGGATTGGTAGCTAGGTATAAGATATGATAATGCTTGACTTTTGACATTCCAATATTTTCCTACACATATAGATCATTCTTATTGATGTTATAAGACAAAAAAAAAAAAAAAATAAAAGAAAAAAAGAAGAAAAGTCAGAAGGAAAATGAAGGAGGACTATTCTTAATCTAAATGATGCTTGAAAATGATAGGATTAAAGGTCCATTTTCTGTACTCAGTTAAGAAACATATTGACAGAGACATTGCCCATAAATTACGGGAGAATAATCTTTCCTAAATTACATAGCTAGGTAATTTCTTCTTAAGCTATTTGGCTGATGCTCCTTAGTCTGTGTGGCTTGCAATAAAAAGCTTACAATTCAAGAAATATTTTTATTTTCAGACAAGGGATACAGAATGCAAAACACTTCAGCAGAGAGTGGTTGAGACATCTGGTCACCAGTCCTCAGCGCTGGTCCATGGATAAATTGGAGTAGCATCGGATATCCAGAAGAGGGCACTTGTGGCTCTCCAGTCTGTCTGCTCAACCCAAAACCCTGTCTGCACTACAAACTTCTTGTGACTGGGGGGGAAAAGGCTGGAGAGACTCTTATCTTAAATGAGCTGAAGTACTAATAAGCAATTATGGGTTATGCGTAGCATCAGTTGGAAGATTTGCTTGCAGGTTTCTGCTATCAATGGGCATATTTATCACACCAGCTGCTATCAAAAAAGAACACCACCATTCAAGTGCTTTCAGAACTGCAGCTGATGGCTGCAGAAAGCCACCCTTGCACCAAAATGACTAAAAGCATTTTCTGCTAAAAGTTTAGTCCAACCTGTTAGGTTAATAAGTATTTAGACAGTGACTCTGGGCGCAAGAAAAATTCTATTTCTTTATTTGTTGTGGAGGAAAGAAAAAGAATAAAATGTTGATGGAATGTTGTACTTGATGGAATATAATTGAGGTCTCACATGGAAAATAAGCTACAAAAAAATTTGACTGTTAAAGTTTTTAAACTCCAGCTAATTATGCCTTTGAAAACAAAGTAGGTGTTTGAGTGTGATAGATGGAGGTGGTGTTTATTGATCACTTAGCATTGAAACCATGACACCTAAGTTCTAGTATCTGAACAGAGCAGTCAAATTTGCTTTTGAAGAGTCAAATCAAGAAGACTTAGACACTTTAACTTCTATGCCTAATAGATGAGCCATAAAATATGGTAACTTCTGAGGGAGATTATCAATGTGTATGAAGTTAGAGGAAAAAAACCTAATCTGATCTTTTCCCTCATAGAAGCACATTTGGTAGTAGAACAAATATTTTGGAAGTGCCTATGTTGCAAAAAAACCATAGTATTTAGTACACAAAATTAAATTATTTTGAAAGTAATTTCCAGTTAAATAGTTTCTTTTTTTTTAAATTGGGAAAGTTCCCGTGAAAAATTACAACTGAACTGAATGAGACCCTGTGTTACTGTGCAAAATCCTGACCTCCAATAAACCCCTCTTCCAAGGGGTGGTGAAGCTTTATAAACATATTTACCTCCACTGTTTTGCTGGAACTAACAGGACTGACTTCTTGTTTACATATCTTGTGTCATGTGCAGCATTCTGAAGGCTAGAGTTTAACAGTCTCCTGGGCTTCAGAAAAACATTTTTTAAAATTACTTGTAATGCCAAAAATGTGTTTGTTTTTACATACATACTTTGTTAAACTTTAGTGGAGTAGGTGTAGTGACAAATCTTGAGAGGTAGAAAGCAATCATTCCAACCTGTATTGACACCATTTAGTTTCCAATAAATGAATGTCTTTTACAATTACATCGGTTAAAACTTCCTTTTTTTGCTGATGGTGGAGAATGCCAGGTGAGTGAGAATGTGTGTGTGTGTTCTCTCTGCTGGGAGGATGTGGAGGGGTGAGTAGCAGTGGCATCTCTTTGCGTTTTTTTATTAGCTACTTTTTGAAAATTAGTCTTGCTGAATGATTGAATCGTATACATTTTTAGCAACTCTCCTTCCAGTTGCTATAGCAATGCTGTGGCTATTGTGATGTGTGAGTAAAGCACTGGCTTTTGGGAAAAGATTCCAAGACCAGCTGATGTGGTTTGAATGAAAGGAAGAAGGTATCTGACATAATTCCTTTGACCTGAAAGTTTGTTTTTTGTATTGAGCAATATTAGTTGAGAGAAGCCACTTTTTCCTATAAATCTTGCCTTGTTTAATTTTTCTTCTGGGATTTCAACACATCAAACTAATTGAATAGTACTAGATACAATTTATAAAGCAGTATCATCAAATTCATTCCAGTTATCCCTCTACACTGTTCTTCTCACCAGTGCCCTCTTGAGTTCTTATTAAGTGAAATTTGATGAGCTGTGATGATTGCAGGGTCACCTTCCTGATTCACAAAGAAGCTGCTGAGCAACAATATTCTACAAAGGATGACAAAACTAATCCCCTAATTTCTGCCCCTCCAAAGACTGTGTTGCATATCTATTCAGGTTGGCATGAATGAAAAAAAAAAAAAAAGGCATTTTTTATTAACATATCTATACAGTACCTGTGGCTGAGATGATCCGAAATTTAGACTACCATATTCTTACCAGTGACTGAAAAATATGTAAAGAAAAGAAAATAGCTGCATGCATTCTCAGGAAATGAGAAACCTGGAAGATATATGACTGATGTGTCTACCTCATTTAAGGGGCAGAACTATGATGTTGTACATCAGATGAGGTTTGTCATTCCTAAATTCAAATTTGTGTATTGAAGAGTACCAAAATTGTAAATAAAAAGGCTGTATGGAAAATCTTGAGTGAACCTCTTCTATGAGATGGTAAAGATGAGGAATCAAGGAGTGTGAGGGGATAGGGAGGGATATCCATGCATGTTAGAAATGTGTTACAGTTGTGAAAACCCATGAAGACCCAGACTTGTACCTAGTTAAAAAAAAAAAACAAACAACAAACCTCATGCATTTAAAAGTTCCAGTTAAATGCCTGTTACCATATACATACTTGGTAAATTTTCTTGTGTTAAAGCCAACAGGATTGCTCAGTGTCTCTAGGTCCAGTAGCACATTATAAAGAATGGTCAGAGGACTATTACAATATGGGTTTTGCATTCTTTCTTGGTGTAAGCAGAAAGGAATCAAATGGTTCCACTACATGTCAAATATGGTTCTAACTGGTAAAAATGTTTCAAGTTCTTCTGTCATTACAAGGAAGAAAACAAGAAAAATAGAAAGTGTTAGCATTCTTTTGGATAGGAAGTATGGTTCTAACCAAAGCATAATTTATTTTTCTCCTTGTTTTCAGAGACATTAATTATTGGTGGACTCCTGATTGAATCTGGAATAAGCATGAATCTGTTCTTGGTCTATGATGTATACATTACATTGATGAACAGAGCTGGTACTAATTAATATGTCCCACAGCTATATTTTCTTCAGCTTGCTAGAATTATTTTTTCTGCTGGAATGTTGTCTGAATTTTTTCCAGCAGACTCTTGTAATGGTTGTTGCTAAAGATAGCTGAATTAAGTATTTGCATTTTTTGAGAGCTCTGGGTAAGCATAATCTGGTAAGGATAAGATTGTAAGGACAGTAGAAACATACTTAATGAAGGGTCTAATAGGCAACACATGAAATTCATTCGAAGTCACATGCAGTACTAAGGAACTCAGAAAATTACTTCAGTCTATAGGAGCCTGATGAGAGAACAAATAATTTCACTAATTAAACCCTATCATTGGTAGGAGTGAATATGTTGAGGAAGCACATCTCATGATGGATTATAAGGAGACTACATAGATGCTGCCATAAGAACTGATGCCACACATCTGACTTCTGGCATCCAAAACCTGCACACATAACACAGCATCTAGGTCATGACCAATTGCTCAAAAATATAAATTATCATGTTTATCATACAGGCTTAATGACCTGCCTCATTCTCCTAAAACTTTTTCAAATTCTCCTGTCAACTGATAGGCATTTCATTGTGCTAGAAGGTATGGGATGGCTAGAAGAATTTTTGTAGCCAGTTGGGTCATTATCTCTAAAGTATGCAGAAAATGCTTCATTCACAAAACAAGTATCCAGGTACTCCAAGATGCAGAGAAACAATTTTATTATACAGCTCTAATAACATGCTATATAACCTATTCAGTTAAGTAAATGTTATCTTAACTGGTGCAAACTGTATCCTCTCAACTCTAATGGATTTTATTTATTCTTTAGTATCCCTTTGGCATATTGATTCAATGAATATGATCTACTGTAGCAGCAAAAGTGATGTGCATAAGGAGGTCTTTGTTGGTTTTATCTCTTTTGCAGTCTGTCACTATACACTGCCATCTCTAATAAATTTATTCTTCCATCACATACACACCCCAGGCACTCACTGTAAGTTTCCTTCTTCCACCAGTACCATACTGCTTACTTTCTTAATTTGACTTCTGTCTCTTTCCACTAGCTTTGTTCTCTCTGCTTGTCTCTCTTAATACAAAACACATCATGATTTCCTATAATCTGAGAACTTTGAATCGTAATTACTCCATATGTCTCTCCCTGTATTTATTCCCTTTCAGTGCTTCTTGCTTTGCTTCCATGAATTTCATTATTTGCCTTTCAATCTGGCTTTAGACTCAATTCTAACAAGAGCATAGTAGTAAGTGCTCACTAGAAATACTACTGAATAAACAGCCCACTGTCAGCACTTCTTATCTGGTTGTTCTGGTTCTGATAATAATTCAGCAATTACCTCTGAACAGCCAGTTCACTCCTCCTGTGCTTCTCTTCTCAATTCTTCAATTATTTTGTCTATCTTCTCTTAATAGAGTGATTTGGAGAAATTACTTGCACAGAGTTAGTGAAAATAGAATCATGCAAGTGCAGAATGTTAGAGGTTGCAAGGTGCCTCTGAAGCTCTCCTGTTCCTACACCCTGCTTAAGGCTGGCCCAGTCATCCCAGTGTGTTCACTGAGTTTTGAATATGTCCAAGGACACCAATTGTATATCCTCTCTAGGCAACCAGTCTCAGTGTTTGGCTGTTTCTCTATGTGTTTTACCTCTAAGGATATTGTTGCCTAGAGTTTGTGCTGTTCTATTGTCCAGGGGGCTTCTTCTTGGAATCTAATATTCTTCATTGCTAGAAAGAAACTTTGTACTTGAACTGAATTTTGCCACTCAAGAAAATTCTTTTTGTCTGAGACATTACATAAAATTTATTCTTAGGTTTAGAAAGAAATTTCCATATGAAAAATTTCTAAGCCCATCATTAACAAATTAAAAGTAAAATAATATAAAACTTTCCTGATTGTTTTGTCCACTGGATAATAATTCAATGTGTTTTTTCACAAACACACCAGGAAAGCTGAATCACATTATTACTTTTGAATCAAGTATGTGCATTGTTTTGGGAATTCAGCACTTGTTTTTGTTGACACCAAAGTGAATAATATGAGAGCTGCATTTTCAAATGTTGAATCTTAAATTCTGTGTTTTCAAAATGCATTTTACAGGTAACTCTTAAAGTCAACACTGATTTAGGTGCCAAAGTTCCTCTCACAATAAGAATAAAATCAGAACCCCAGAGCAATATGGGAGAATATTGTGTGCTTGAATATGACAGCATTTTATCATAACTGATAAAATTGCCTGTAAATTAACCAGTCATAACTAAAATAACACAGGCAATCTGTAACTGCAGCCATTCAGAATGGGATGTGCTAAGTCCAAGAGCTCTGCAACTCCCAGTTCTGTAACCCTGAGGAAATAGATGGACACTGCCATTCCATTATTATTCTTATATGACTAAGATTCTGTTTCCTATGTATGCCTGTTCAAGTACAGCCTTCAAAACTGAAAATTGAGTTCTAATCAAGAGTTTCTTAGGGCTGATCTGTATACATATGCAGTGTAGAAATATGAAGAAGGAAAGATAATCTGCTTGAATAGTAAAATTATGTAGGCCAGGATATCCCTATATCTCCCTCTTTCAGTCTGAAATGGTATTAGTTTGACTTGCTTTTAAACTCAAAATAAAGCTATAAATTTCCTTTGGATTAATTATTTTCTTCACAGTATCTTTTAATCCTACTTAGTCTTTTTCCTTGATCAGTTTTTAAAGATTTGAGTGATTAATCCTACCTGTCCCAAGAACAGAGCTAAGAAGTGAGACTTTATTTTTCATAGTTGCCACATTTCCCAGAATAGGCAAACCTGTGACAGAAGCAAGACAATTTTGAAGCAGTTTATGAAGAGGTAGAGGTTTTCTCCAGTTCATTTTTATTTCATTTATGTCTTAAGGCAAATCTGAGCATTAAGAGTTACTTCCATCCCTTCATTTGTCTATTCTATGCTTCCCTTTTTGATTTGAGTGATGATCTTGGTAAATATTCAGAGCATTCAGCTGTATGTCTGCCATCTGCTTCTTGCCAGAGACTTGCTTGTCTGTGCCTGCCACATAGGCACATTGAGGCTTTTCCTCAAAATCTATCACTTGATGCTGACATTTGAAATTTAAAAGAGGCTTACACCAATACCTTGGTCTTTCAAATCTGTCTCAGGGTTCATGTACACATAGTTTAATAAAATTCACAAAGTTATTAAAAAAAATCCTCTCTATCCTTATTAGTTAGCTTTATCTGGAGCCACTTTTAAAACTAGGCAAGACTAATGTTACAACTCAAGTTTATAACAAAAATCTTTGATTACAAAGATGGCAGGTGGAAAATGTTGTCAACAAAAGTAATCATAAAGCACCATAACAACTCCAAATTATATTTAATAGCAGTTAATTTTCATCTTAGCACTTCTCTTCCAAGAATCTCAAGGATAGTTTTGGCTTTGAAAGCTACAGAAAATAACATTCCCATTGCTCATAGACTGTCTGACACTGTTACATCAAAGTAGTCTGAATGTTTAGCATGTTACCTCTTTGTTTCACAGTTCTGAGTATCTTTTATCCCTTTTTGCTCCAGATAAAATATGCTCTACCTTTTCTTCTGAAGCTTAAGAAATGTAATTGACTTTTTCTCATGTGTGTTCTTAATTTACATACTTTTATTAAAATTGTTTTGGAAACTCCTGTTTCCTCCAGGTTTCTCCTGAGTTACTTCTGTTGCCAATAAAGGCTCTTTGCCTTTAGGAAATAGTTATGGAGTAACTGAAGACCACTGAAGTTTTATAAAGAATGAATTTGAAGATAGCACCTCAGCCAGTAGTAAAATTTGGTTTTGTCTTGCCCCAGAGGAAACAATAAATTTTAATAAATCTCCTTCAGGTCAGATAAATATGCTTAATAAATTACTTCCAGGTCATACCCTGGGCTTTGGAGATCATCCAGAGATCTTCCAGTCTCCTTTGACTGTCTCCACTTGATGTGCCTGAGCTGTTGAGGCTCCAGGTTACTATAGCTGCAGAGAGCTAGTGCAGGAGGAGATAAATGCTCTGAATGTGCTTATAGTAGTGTTCATACCAATGAATATATGTTATGCCGTGGCTTCAGCTTTACTGTCTGTTTCCTACTGTGATTTTCTGTATTCTTAGTCCTTTGCAAAACAATGTTGCTGATTAAATCAATGCCAAAGCTGGAAAATCTTAAACTGTCAGTAGAGAATTTTGGTTTTAATAGCCCATGCCTCTTTTTCTGTATACATGTTTACATATATATATGTAAATAAATAAATATTTATTTATAAGCATAAATATTCAGAATTTCTAATCTGATTGTGTCAAAGATACTTTAACTAACATAAAAACTGGAAAAAGATGAGATGCAGGAGAAAACTTAACCCATTAAAAACCACCCCACCTCCTCTATTAAAATGACACTTGCCTCCTTTAAACAGTCTTTTAAAATATTAACAGAAACCATTCTATATTCACTTCCACAACAGATGGGATGGAAGGAAAGGCATGGTTAGGACCCCAAATCCTGCAGATTCCTAAACAAGTGATGCAATATGCAGTTGACAGTCTGGTTTATTGCTGCAGAACAAAGAAGCAAAATATAATTAATTTTTCTTATGCTCATCCTTGTCCAAGAAACAGAACTGAGAAAAAAGGATCCCAAAAGAACATACTCCTTTAGATGTGAGCTGTGTATATAATAAATTTGAAGTAGCATTTTTATGCCTTGCCTAATTACTTACTTGAGTTATGCTTCAGTAACTTTAGAACAGCTATTTAACTGTTTTTTGTTTAATTGCTGAGAGTAGCATTTAAATCTCACTCACTTCAGTACCAGCATTCATCACAGTCAATTTATATAGAATTATTATTTGTGAAAGAACAAAAATCTTTTTTTCCATTTTTTTTCGCCTTGCAGTTCGTTTAGGTACCTTGGATAGCACTGATCTGGAGTTTCTTGACAAGCTGTTAATTATCTCAGTTTTATTATTCTAGTAACTATCTTAATTTTAATGTAATAAGATTTAAGAATGAAGTAGATTTAGAAATAGTTATTCCTTTGACTAAAGTACTGGAAGGTATAAAGTTCTGTTGTGTCTGTATGGGACCACAAAGAGCAGTGCTGAGATAGCCACTGCTATTAATCTAAATTTTAGCTTTTACTTTGTTCTGCCTCCTGATTCTTGACTGTGTGGTTGCACATGTAACTTTGAAATTATCTTTAAGTACTTCTCAGTGGATTTGCAATGTCTGGTTGTTTGTTTTAGATGTAGGGGAGAAAGGTGGGAATAAAGTTGTGAGTGCGTGTGTGTACGTGTGAGTATATAGATGTATATGGACAAAGTACAGAGTAACTGAGCAGCAGTGAAACACCCTCTTTCAAAATCTTCTGGAGGTCTGAGTGATATGTTTTATCACCAAAATTTAGAGAAAAAAATTAGAGAAAAAACTCTAAGCTCTCATCCAACATTCTTTTCACCTTTCCTCAACAATCTGTAATGGAAGAATGGGTTGAATGCTTAGATAACTGCATCTAGTTTCAGGTATTTTTTTGGTTTTGTTGGTTTGTTGTTTTTGTTTTTTGAGGTGGTGGTGTTTGTTTTTCCCATTTGAACACATTTTACTTGGTTCTCAAAAACTGGAATTGATAAGTTGCCCAAATTTCAAAATAGGAAATGGAATTCTATTTTTTTTCTCTGGAAAATATATAAACAAATGTGCTTGCCTTTATGAAGTGTTCAGATAAAGCATGTTCATAATTTTCCATGAAAATTTGCAGAATCATAGCTGAAAATTATATTTCTGCAACACAGGATGAAAGGGCCTCCTTTCTAGGTGTTGCAAGTTGACATAAACATCTCTTCCAAACTTTTAGCTTCCTTGGAATCAGTAGTGCATGAGTACTGCATGATTTGTATATTTACACAGGTATAAAAGGAATCAAACTAGAAGGAAAAGGCCAGGTGTTGGAGAAAATTAGTATAATTTTCAGATTTTCTTCTTGAAAACACAATTATTTTGGAGCAGTGTAACAGATACATAACCACTGCATGTCTCAAGATATGATGGACAGATCATTCAAGTATATAAGTCCATTCATGTACTTCTGCAGATGTGTTGATTTTCAGGAGAAAAATATATATTTAATAAACAAAATACAGCATTGATCTTATTTCACTCTTGTTAGGCTTAGAAGCCAAACATTTTGAACAATCAATAGTGTTATTTAGAATATAAATTGCAGAGTCTTACAGGTATTTGAGCATATCAAGCTTCAAATTATACACATATCAAATGATATGTGAAAATTACAATCCAGACTTTCTCAAAACTTTATATATGAATCTCTCTCATGATGTAGGGAGGTGGGGATGTGAGATTTGTGCTTCCTTTATTATAAATTTTCTTAAACATGACAGTCAGAGATAACAGTGGCAACAATCTTAATCTGTAATGGGTTTATTTTCCTTCCTAATCTTTTGTTGGGGAACTTGCATAGGAAAGGAAAGAACAGTGTTGCTGTGGAGATATGAAAGCTACCAGACAGTGAGCAAGGAGACTGAAGCAGACAGGGAGGAAAAAGTGATTAAACTGAAGAGTGGGAAAAGAGGTGTTTTGTTGTCATTGTTTGTTTGTTGGATTTTTGTGGTTTTTTATTTCTATAAAGCAAAAATGGGAAAAGTCTGACAGGGACACAAAGGGACACACATTACCAGTGACAGACGTTTAAGAGTGAAATAGAGCTGGAATCATAAGCTAATACTGACCTACTTTTTAATGTGTGTAAATATGCTGTGTGAAAATACTGTGGCATTTTCTCTGTATGTCACTTTTAAAAGCATTCACTATTTTTTTTTATTTAAATAATTTATTACCTTAGACCTGTCTCCCACATAAAAAAAGTTCATAAAGTCACAACTAGTGTTTTTCTCAGGCAGTTTTCAACTTCGGGAGTAGTAAACATCTTACTGTACTACTAAGAAATAACCCCCTCCCCACAGAACAAATAGAATGCATTTCAAAAAGAATGCAATAAGACATAATTTCAGTATAACTTGCTAGTGGTGTGTTCTCTAGCCAAAAGCACTTCATGGTAAATTATTGCTTTACAGTATAGAAGACCCAAGTGAAGAGAAGATTGCAGATTTTGCATCAGGAGGTACCTGACTTTATTTGGAGTCACCTATTTGGCTCAGCAGTGAAACTAGATATAAAATTTGCGAAAAATATGGACTTTCAGGTCTGATTCACCCTATGAATCTTCTACTTTCTCACATGGACATAACTTCAGGGAGCTGGGGCAGGCAAGGGCAAAGAAAAGCCTTGTGAGACAAATTTGGATGATGGCAAGAAGAAATAATATGACAGAACTAGAGACAGTGATGAGCTGAGATAAAGAAATGGTGGCAGTCTTGCTTAGAAGAGCTGAAGCATGTTGAGGGAACTGTGAGGAGGTCTCGTGAGCACTGAGAGAGCTGTGAGGTCTTGAGCCCAGCCTGGGGAAAAATGAGGATGAAATGGGGAGACTGATTGTGTCTGCTCTGGAGTTCACTGCCAATAGGTGGTTTGACTGCTAATACTTTTCTGTTCTTTGGAGGTTGTGTTTGAAGTCTGTGAATGAATGTTGCTTGTTCCACCTCCTGTGCTAGTCTGTGGTGATATCTTGCTGTTTCTAGAGAATCCTCTCTATACTCACACAACAGCTTTGGAAAAGATTTTAATGCTTCAGTTCTGGTGCCAAGCTCTGCAGGCATCTCAAAAAAAATGCCATACATGGAACGTTATTTTAATTTCTGAATTGAAAAGTGGGCAAATTTTGCTCTGATGATGTTATTTATGGCTTCTTTCATGTCTTAAGCAGCTGGTTTTGCAAGCTTACCCTTTGTTAAAGGTTTTGTGTGTTAGCCTGTGTCAGTACGAATGTATGAAACTCGTGCTTGGTTGAAGTTAATGGAATTTTTCTGGAATTTCATTTGGATTATCATGCTGCTCCAGGTGTTCTGTGCCTTTTAAAAATAAATACATTAAAAATAAAATAAAAAAATCTAAGTCTTCATATCCACCCAGTATGCAACTTCATCTTTTGGGTTTGTTCACTGTCATAGGCTCTCACCAAAGTGACAAGTTATATCAAAATTTTAATCTAGTAGCTCAGAAAACTTCCATATGAGGCACTGTGAGAACCTGTCTGTACATGGGTCTGGCCAGCATGTGTCTACATTGCACATTAAAACCTCTATTTAAAGGGCAAACAGGGCCACTTAACAGGGTTTTAGATAATCTCCACCTGTTACAGTGGAATGATTCTGCAACCATTTAAAATTTTTAGCCATCAAACAGGGAAAATGTGTAATTTTTTTGTCTCTGGGGTCTTCTCTATGACAGCAATTAAAGATTTTTCTATTAACTACATGATAAGTATATCTACTTTTCTATCTAACTGATATGGATATTAGCCAGAATGTTACACTAATAGCTCTGCAGGAATATTCAGGTTCAGATCTTGAGTTTTCAGGATAACTTTCTGCACTTGTACTTTTTAACTATATTTGTCTTGCTTTTTGGTACAAATATGTCTTACATATTAATTACATATTTCTAAATTTATTTAGCTCTGAAAACAAAACAATCAAGCATTGACTCCACCATCCAGACTGCAAATCTAACTGAAGATTAAGACGACTAAAGCAAATCCAGATTAATGAGAAGTTATTTTGCATAATGTTTCTTTTAACAGCTTAGCATGGCTTTAGCATGGCTTTAATTGCAGAAAAAAATTGCACCTGTATATTGTATTTTCCATTTTAAATGTCAGTTTTTTAGTTTACATTCAAATATATTCTGTCTGCATATATGAATGTATAAATGAATTTATAGATTCCATCTTAACAGCATCTTCTATTATATTAAATTATAAGTAAAAGATTTTTCTTTAGCTTTTAATTGCATAGAGGCTGGTTTTTGAGATCAATTAGGAGAGAATCACCTGGCAGCAGAATAAGTCATATTCTCCTGGGACATTATGAGACTGTTCATTCCTATTTTCAGGTCCAGGTTTTCAAACCCAGAGACTGGAAGTTCAGTTTACTCTGTGGCTGGAAAGAAGCCGTACTCTGTCCTGTGAGTAGACAAGTGTTTCAAATTTCTGTGGGACACTTTCATTATAAGAGAGAGCTTGTATCATTTTAAAGAGCTTTAGCAATTATGAGGTCACTTGGTTTGTAAAGGTCATGCTCTCTCCTTTGTGTTTCACCTGGTAGAAGTGGAGAAGGAAAAAAAAAAAGGAAATTTTGCAGAGACTTAAGCTCTTATCAACTTCAGTAGTTTTCTTATGTGGGTCATCCCATCTCCCCCCTGCTTCCTCTTTAGTCTTCTCAGTGTATGTGTTAGCATCTTTTTTGTTGAGGGAAGAGAGAGATGAGACCATAAAGATAACACTCAAAAGTAACATCAATCAAGTAAAGAGAGAAACTTCATTACAGTCCTTTTTAAGAAGAGAATATATTCTGTTTGAGTGCATTATTTTTTTTATAGTGCTTTCTAATCTATATTGTTTATATAGGGAGACTCTGGGCACACTAAAAAACTGAAAATATTTCCTCCAATTGCTGTCCATGATATCTTCACATTTTGACGTAATTGTGTGCAGGCTTCTACATGCAGGTTGAATAAATGTGACAGTTTCTGCTTCTTAAAAGAAATAATCTATCAGCTTTGTGTAATTGTATTTTTCACAGTTCTGTCAACCAGGAAAAGTCTTTGACTAATAAGTAGTGCTCAGATTTAACTAAAGATGCATACACCACTAAAACTGGCAACTCTTACCTGAATAAAGAAAATAAACAGATTAAGCAAGAAGACACTGTGGTGCTCTAATTCATTAATTAGTTATAAGGAAGCTGTCCTGGTTTTGGCTGGAATAGAGTGAATTTCCTCGCAGTGGAAGGTACAGTGCTGCATTTTGGATTCATTACGAGAATAATGTTGACAACACATGGATGTTTTGGTTGTGGCTAAGTAGTATTTGCCCTAAGTCAAGGACTACTTTTTTTTTCAGCCTTATGTTCTGCCATTGTGGACGTGCACAAAAACGCTGGGGGGAGAGCACAGCAAGGACAGGTGACCTGAACTGGCCAAAGGGATATTCCATAACATAAAACATCAGGCCCAGTATATAAACAGGGGACTTACCTGAAAGAGGGATGGGCTTAGGCATTGGTCAGTGAGTGATTAGCAATTATAGTATGCATCACTTTCTTTCTTGGGTTTTATTTATTATTATTGTTAATACTATTACTGTTATGTACTATTATTATTATATTTCACTGTGTTGCAGTTACTAAAATTTTCTTTACTTACAGGTTTTACTTCTGGTTCTCCTCCCCATTGCACTTGACTGGGGGGGTGAGTGAGGGCTGCATGGTGCCTAGTTGACATTTGGGCTTAAATCACGGCATAAGCAAAAGAAACACAGTCTTTGCTTTTGCAGTGACCAGTCTGACAGCATTGCAACAACTTTAGATTTTCTGCTTATTCCACTGTTATTGCTGAAAGACAGATATATAGTTTGCATTTTGTTGGAATAATACTCCTTTCTGTGTGAAAGAGAAAAATGAAAATACAAATTTGATCTATAAATAGACTATGAAAACTGGAAAACCTTCCCTCCAATGTGTGCCTGTGGGAAAAGGAAAGATTAGTCTTTTGAGAAGCCAACATTATATATACCAAAAGAATAAATGTCTGATTATCATTTCTATATGGCTGCAGTAACATATTGATGTTTTTTTCTCTAATTAAACTTGAATAATAGATGCTTCCTGAAGGTTAAATATGAAAATTTGTTTTTATGGAACAAATACTGATACTTGCCTATAACTGAAGTCATAGGCAAGTTCCTAGGAGTGTAAGGTCTGAATTTTTTTCTTTCCTGATTTTATTTTTTTTTTTTTATCCTGAGGGTTGTAGTCCTAACTTCTTAAGGAGAAATTCCCTATACACTTTTAGGTCACTTACCAGTGTGCTTGATGGTCTCTGAGTCACTGTTGCTATTACTTCTGGTCAAGAGAGGCTGGTGATGTAGATGCCAGATATAGCCCTCCTGCAGAGAGGTCTGAGGAGGGGAACCACTGCAATACCCAGATGAGGTAGAAATAGTGAAATCAGAGAATGCCATCATTGCCTAAGGAAAGACTGACAAACTAGACAACTATTTCAGAACTAACAGTGTTCTCTGTAATTGTTTTATTGAAGCTGATCAGCCTCACATATTGGGAAAATATGTATGTCAAATCAAATGTGCATAGTCCTTTGATGTTTGAATAAATGATAGCGCTACTGTGGTTATCTTTGTCAGAGGCACACTTTTCAAAGAGGAAAGGAGATGTGGAAGTGTGTGCTGACTGCCTAACTGTGTTAGGGACCAGCTTTAGCATGACCAAGATCATGTGCCAGACAAAGAATTCTGCTCACGTGCAACTGTTCTGTCCTGACTACAACTGCAACTCAGTCATGGCAAAACCAGTGCTGAGCATAAACAGCTAGAGCCACACTTCTGCAGTTGAGAGTACTCAAGATGATTCATGTGATTCTTACAGAATTAGCTACGTAAAAAATAAACTTGGATTGTAGCTAGATATTACTTGGAGATAAATTAAGCTAGAAATCTTTCCATTGAAAGAAAAAAAATGTGGTAGGAAATTGAAATTTTCTTAAACTGTGTTGAGAGGAACAACAACTATTTATGGTAGTGTAAAAAATAGGTTTTTTACTTTAGCAAATTCTCTGAACTGGTTAGGTTGTAGTATATGTGCTCATATGAGCTGATTTTAGAACTCAGAAGCTCTTTTATGAAATCAGATCTCATGAGTTTAGAATATCATATATAATATGTATAATATAATACATAATTGGCTACTCCATAGATCACAAAAGCAAAAAATGTCTGGGGACTACCTTGTGTGTTAAGATTTTAAGGAGACCTATGATATAAAATTTTCCAGATTTTTTTTGTTTTCTAGCATTTTTGACAACTTACTTTCAGTATCTTGAATATGTTTGGATTCAGAGGTGTCATTTAACTTAACTAGGTAGAGTGTGCCATCATCCTCAAATAGTGATGTAAGCCAGCAAGGGAAAGAGAGGTGCTTGGACTTGTTTATTGAGAGAAATATAACATGTATGTTTCTGAATACACAGGGCTCAGTTACCTAATGCGTAGATATATACCATATAGTTCACAGTTAAAATTATTCCATTAAATTACCACTGAAATGGACTTGATGATGATTCTCAGAAGACTAGAAATGGACCGTGCATATAAACACATGCCATTATAAGAAATTTTCTCTTTTATTTGATTTAGGAAATATGTTGGAGTTGTTTATTAAAATCATAGAACGGTTAGGGTTGGAAGAGATCTTTAAAGGTCGTTTATTCCAATCCCCCTGCAATGAGCAGGGACATCTTGAATTAGATCAGGTTGCTAAGAGTCCCATCCAACCTGAGCTTGGATGTTTCCATAGACTGAGCATCTACCAAAACTCTGGGCAACTTCTCCAGTGTCTCGCCACCCTCTCAGTAAACAATTTCTTCCTTACAGTCTGATTCTGTCTTCTTTTAGTTTAAAGCAAGTACCCCATGTCCTATTGCAAGACTAAAAAGTCTGTTTCCATATTTTGTATAAGCCCCCTTTAAGTACTGAAAGGCCTCAGTAAGGTCTCCTGAGAGCCTTCTCTTCTCCAGCTTGAACAAACACAAATCAATCAGGCTTTCCTCATAGCAGAGGTGCTCCCTCCCTCTGATTGTCTTTGTGGCCTGCTGTTATCTTGCTTCCACAGGTCAGTATCCTTCCTTGGGCTGACCTCAGAGCTGGATGCAGTGTTCCAGGTGCTGCCACAGGAGAGCAGAGGGGCAGGATCCCCTCCCTCCCCTGCTGCCCACGCTGCTCTGGATGCAGCCCAGGACACATTTGGCTTTCTGGGCTGTGAGTGCCCATGGTTGGGTCATGTCCCACCCACCTCTCACCCACCAGCACCCCCAGATCTTTCTTGGCAGGGCTGCTCTGAGTCTGCTCATCCCCAGCCTGTGCTGATAGTGGCAGTTGCCCCAGCTCAGGTGCAGCACCTTGTACTTGGTCTTGTTAAATGTCAGGAGATTCCCGTATGCCTACTTCTCCTGCTTGTCCAGGTCCCTCTGGATGGCATCCCATCCTCCAGATGTGTCAACCACACCACACAGCTCAGAAATATACAGAGATTAAATGGGAGTTGATTATTTTATAAATGTCTTAAGGTTCAAATAGCTTCTTTGGTGAAATAGAACAGAAAATATTTCCTGTATTTATTTCCTTTGGAATGATTTTTTTTTTATTATTTCTGGATTTCACAGAGAAACTTTATATATAAAATGGTTATTCCACAGCTCCCATACACCCTGTTGAACACTGAAATTCCAGCATTAAGAGCTCTGTAAATGATAATTACTTTACCATGTTAAAGTGCATGAAATTGATATCCATTTGCTGGGTTAGGGAAAATAATCTTGTTTAAAATAATGTATGATTTTATATTTCTCCAAGCATGTGCTGATACTGAATTGTATAAGCATTAATTGTTTATACACCTGCAAACTTAACTGTCAATGTTGCTTGAAGATAGTTGCAAGTTGTTAAATTAGGACATGATAAAGATACTGTACTTCTCCCAACTTTCTTTCCTGTCCAGAGACTATTTTTTTCTAAGTGCTCTATCCTCCACTGAGGGCAGAAACTTTTCTGTCTGACAGTGCAGCACATATACAAAAGGGATTCCAACATTTTTCCAAACTACCAATTATTAAAAATAAGCTTTTGAAAATACTTGCTGCTTGATTTTCTTAGAATTACTTTTTCTTATGAAGCTGAAAGGGCAGTTTTGGAGTAGATAAAGTGGATGTTCATTCATGTTTTTAATATTATCCAAACTGGAGTGACATATTTCTGCACTTGTAGCATTCTGAGCCTCTCTTTTGAGGTAAAGTTGGTCAAAGAAAACTTTTTCTATACCAAAATATTTTTATTTTAAACTGTGCAGTACCTAAAAATTAGGGCATGTAATAAATTAATGATAACATATAATATCTCTTGAAACTTTGTCCTACTATTTTAATATTATTTTAGTATTTTATATTTATTTTAGTATTTTATAGGTAGTATTTCTACAATGTTTTGTCACTGGTTTAGCCCAACATGCAACTAATAGATGTAAGTGCTGATCAGGAAGAATTTACTAACTTTTTGCATTCATGTGTTTGTCCTTTGGACTTTGTGAATCTGAGAGGCAATAAGAATATGCACCCAAGAAAGAGTAAAAAAATCTTTAGCAAACCAGAGATAGTCTCTGTCTGCCAGTTATAAACCACCATAAATTACAATTTCAAAATTACCTTCATAAATGTAGCCACCATAACTGTGCTGCTTGACTGAATTGTTTTTAAAGCACATTACTACTTAAATGGCAGATAAATGAAACTTTTCCCTGTTAAACTAGTGAATTTCAGCAAGTCATTTCTTCAAGTATCTTCACTTGAAAAAGTCAGAAATTCATTAGGGAAGACTGAGAAAAAAACATTGTTCTTTTCCATGCAGCTCTTTCCTGGTGTGAAATAGTTTTGCTCTCTTGCTGAGCCCAAATGATGGTTGAAAAAGGCACAGGAGCAAATTAACTAAAAATAGTAGGACAGAACAGTGCAGGAAGAAATAAGAGAAAAGACTGAGGGAACAAAAAATGTAACTAAAGAAACACAAAAAGACAGAAGGAACTGGAAACACAGATGTCAAGAGGAAAAGAGAAAACAAAAAACTAATACAGGAAAGACTAAAAGCAAATGATACTTCATTAGATTTCTTTAACTGCTGTTAAAGATTTGTTTGAAATCGTTTCTTATAACATTAATTCTCTTATAGGTCTTAATTTTGTGTAAAACAATACAAATAAATGTAAAACATTTTACAATTAGAAAAGTATTATTAAATACAGCATTTATAAAACATATACCACTTTTCAGATAAAATAATTTATTTAAAATTGATGTCATTGTATCACTGGGATTTAGATATGTATGATGGTTATGTGTCCACAGCAAACCAAAGATTAAAATAATGGTTTTTTATCAATTAAAATATAGTTCAAGTTAAATGAAAAAAAAAACCTTTTAAAAGGAAGGGGGTATGTCTAATCTGGCTACATGTGAGGAAATGTGTATTTGCATTATGACTCTGGTGACTGGGACTGTCTTGTTTCTCAGACTCTGATAAATTTCTGTTCGCAAAATTATACTGATGAGCTACTTCTGTTTTTCACAAAATGGTATGGGCTCAGGGCCTTGTTCTTCTTGTTGGACTGAAAGTCACTTTCTGAATTCTGTGTCTGCTCTGTGTTTATCTTGTGTGTGTGCTGTGAAATACTCTCTCTGCAAATATTTGCTCTGCAAATCTTTTCCTTCATTGTGAATTTATTTATGCTGTCCTGGTTTAACCCCAGCCTGCAACTGAGCACCACAGATCCACTTGCTCAATCCCTGTGATGGGATGGGGGAGAGAATTAGAAGGGAAAAATGAGAAAACTCATAGGTTGAGATAAAGACAGTCTAATAGGGAAGGTAAAAGTGTGCACACAAGCAAAGGAAAACAAGGATTTCAATTACCCTTTCCAATGGGCAGTCAGGTGTTCAGCCATCCCCAGGGAAGCACGGCTTCAGTGCACATAAGGGTGACTTGGGAAGGCAAATTACATGGCTCTAAATACCCTCCCCACCTTTGTTCTTCTTCCCTCCACATTATGTACTCAGTGTGGTATCATGTGGTCTGGAATATCCCTTGGGCAGTTGGGGTCAGCTGTCCTGGCTGTTTCCCCTCCCAACTCCTTGTGCACCCCCAGGCCCCTCACAGGTGAGGTGGGATGAGGAACAGAAAAGGTGCTGGCTCTGTGTAAGCGCTGCTCACAAGTAACAGAAATATCTCTGAGGTACCAGCACTGTTTTCAGCACAAAACATCTCTGCATACCAGCTACTCTCAAAAAAAAAAAAAAAAAAAAAATAGCTCTACCCTAGCAAAAACTAGCAGAGATACAGAACTTAAAATCAAGAACATCAGTTCAGCAGCTTTCCCTGACTTTACTCCCTGCAACAGAGTATGTACTGAGGATAAACAAAAGGGAAGGTCATCAGCTGATATGAAAATACACAAATGTATTTTTGAATTCTTAGTTTAGGAAGATGCAATCTATGCTATAAATTCTGAAATATCTAGTAAAGCTGACAGGCTTATCAGTTGGCAAGGCAATCAGTCTGGTTGTCATTGGCTCCAGCACACTTTTTTGTGAGCTGAGTGATGAGATTTCCTCCAAGGACATGAAAGGCAAGCTTAAAAGTGGGAAAGTAGAGTGCTATAGTTAAAATATGAAGAGTTATAGATAAGTATTTAAGGGTGAAAAGAAAGCCACGGGTATCACATATTTCTACAACTCAACCTATTAATTTTTCTTCTTTTATTTTTCTTTCTTCATTTTCAGAAAAGGAAACTTATTGGTTAAGAGGAGTTTCTAAATAGCTGGTTACACAACTTGCTTAGGATTGTGTAAACTAACAAGTGCTGTAACTGATTTTTCTCACAAAAGTTTTCCATTTGCTAAGTTAGTACAAGGAAAGGGTAGGCTAGTCTACATAGTGATGTGTGACATTAATTCTACTTACATCATGTCATGTTTTAACATGCAGTCTGGCTGTACCTGCCCTTTTGGAGTACTGTTTTGGTGTGCCTAGTTATAGGAATATGACTCTAATTCATCAGCTGTGCCGTTCCATCCATTCATGCTGCACCAAATGGGTAAAAAAGTAAAATTCTTTTTGCATGGGAAGTTGTGAGATGGTTCTAAGGGCACAGCTGAAGTGGCTGCTGATTCTTTTACAAGTTGGCTCCAAGAGCCTCCAGCAACTGCCTCTGAAGGAACTGCTTTGGTCACAGCTAAACCTGACCCAAAACCGCCTTTCCTCCCTGTTTGATCAAACAGAAGGGGAAACAAAACCCAAAAGCCTTATGCAATTTATTCTGCAGGTATTACTGAAATTCCAAGTTGTCTCTTTGAGGACTTGAGAAATGGAGGCTGCAGAAGGAAGGGGAATTTTCAAAAATATTAGAAGTCCATTTACATAGTGATCCCATCTTTTTTGGGTGTTAAGTCTCAGGAGAATTGTGGGAAGCCTGCTTGAAGGAAGGAAAAGTGAGAGAGGCAAATATAGTCTTTTACTCCAGCAGCTGCAAGAGCTGTTCTGAACAGAGAGCAGAACTGTAGGCTTGCTATAAACAGCTGTCTTACTTAAAAACTAAAATGCTTCCCTTTTGCTTCCATTTTTTTGGGTATTTTTTTTCTTCTCTGTTTTATACCTACCTGTTTACTACTAAGAGGGCATCTGTCTCCTCTTCTAATCATGATAAAAGGGTGTGGGTCAAATAAAAAGCTGATGGAGAAGACACAAGGGTACCCAGCATTCTGGCCTCTGCATGTATCAGAACTGCTTAACATTTTGATGTGTAATTGGAAAATGCTTATGCAACCATTTTGGCAGAGATGCTTAAGAGAAACAAAGATTGCTAGAACTGCACAATTTGCAGAAAATAACTTTATGCCCTTGTTATTGCCTGGAAACATGGATTTTCAAAGCAAAAGCCACAAGGATGAAAGAGAATAGAAAATGAAAGAAGCATGCATTCCTCTAGCAAAAAACATCCCTTAAATTTCTGTAGTGATTATTTACACACTTTGGCATTTGAAAACCGGAATATTTTTACTCATGTTGTCAAAAAATGGATTTTGCGTTTAAATTAGGATGGAAGGCAATGATGATGTTATAAGATGAAAGTAATAAAACAAAGAAAACCATAAAAGGTTGGCTATGCTTGGCATAAAATAATTGTCAATGGTGGCAAGAGAAATAACATGTACAGCTAGTAGAAGCTATAAAAGCTCTAGAGTATTATTGAAAATACAGGAATTACATATAAATCAAACTACACCTTCTAAAAAAATACCATGCTAATGCTTTAGTGCTAACTACATTACTGAGTGATATCTGTACAATTTCATTTAAACATAAATAATAAATAGCATGTCTTCATGATTCCATATTTTTGATGGAAAATAAAAGTAATAGATTTTTAAAAAAGCAGATGAGTCTGTTTTATAAGGAAGGTAACCTGAACTTAAATCTTGTGAGATTTTATTCCTTTTCAAAAAGTATGAATGTTATAATTGCCTTTCAAGGCTTTAAGTACAACATGCCCTGTCATAGCATACTTTGAAATAATTTATAGGAAAGAGTCCTCACTGCTGTATTTGAATATAAAAGAAGAATTACTTCTTGTAATTTTTTTCTTGATCTCACAATATGGAACAGTATGTAAATTGGTAGGTGAAAAAAACTGTTTTTGCAAAAATGTAGTGATCAAGAAAGATGTTAGAAGCAGCTTTTCTTCCTTTTCTCCATTTATTTCAAGTCTTGAATTAGAGCTAATGAAATAATGAAAGAACCAAACTGAAATGAGCTGAAATAATTAATTTCCTTTTCTTATATTGCCAAAAGAGAGAGCTCATGGGGTTTTTATTAAGTTTTAAGAAAATTTAGTATAAAAATATGTTTTGTTATGAAAGTCACACAATACAGAATCAAATTCTTCCATAGGATTTTATTTTTTTTTTAATCAATCTGGTTCTATGTGCTTAAATTAATCTGGATTACAGCAATGTTAGATGAAAAGCTAAACCACTTTTACTTTCAATTGCTTAAAAATTCTATGAAAAATGTGAATAAATTTAGATTTTGGAGTTTACTTTATGTTGCATTACATTTCAATTAGGAGTATGCACATGATAGTTTATTTTTAACTTTTATTTGATGCACATTACAATGACTTTTTTTCAGAACGTGACTTTCTTATTGTCCAAAGTTTACAGTTATGATTTTCCTACATTTCATTCAGTAGCATTAGGTGTGGTTTCTGTTTATTGCTTGTTTGAAAACATTGCAGAGAGACCACTTGGTGCATAATTAAAAGTTGACCTCAACACTTAAAGCAGATCCTCTAAAACAGGCGAATTTCTGATCAGATTAGGCTGTAAGGAGTTGATTTAATGCTGATGAACTAATCAGCAAACTAATCTGAAACTGCAAACCCTAGGATTTAAAAGAGATATATGAACTTGTTTGTGAATAAGATTGTCTTAAAATTTGCCGTGAATTTTCTAACTCCAGGACTTAAAAAAATGCAAAATAAGGTAGCTGGAAAGGAAAAGTTTCTTCACAGTTCAGTTTTTGCACTAACATATATAGTTAATATATCTGTTTAATGCTAATTGCATAAACATACCTGGTAGAATTCTGGTCTAGTGCTGTCTTCTACCAGGTATAAACTATGCTTACAAACATGCCAAATATAAACTGAAGTAAACATACATCAACTATTTCCTATTAAATTGTCTCAGTACATCTACCCAAAGCAAATAACCAATTGTTCATTAAGTAAGTTTCACACAACCTAAAGTTATTTTAAAAACTTGAATTGCAACAGGCATCAAATTATTATTATTATTATTATTTTTTATATGGAATAGGCAAATTTGGAAGTAACTGACCTTTAAGTGGTAAAACAGTTTGTGCTTTAGATGATGTTGTTAATGAAATTCCATTATAATGAGAATAACATAACAACTATAGTAATTGCATTGCAATAAGGAAATTTTAGCCTTGAAAGATTTAAAAGCTAATTACTGAATGCCACAGTGAAACAAATGAAGCTCTGTTTCTATTGTGGTAATATCTGAATTGCTACTAAGCATTTCCTCAGCAAAGAGGATAAGATAATAATTTCAACGTGATGATAGGCCTAAATATTCCTATTTGAGCTCCAAAATAGTTTTTGCACCTTTATTCTTACTGGCACAGTTGCCTGGTGCACATCTGTAGAACAACTGCCCTGAAGAAAAGGTGAAGTGTTTCTTGGTCAGGATGGGTGATGAAGGAATCACCCTCTTTTACACTGGTGATAGGAATCAGCTGGAGACCTGCCCTGACAAAAGTGCTCTAGAGTCCTGTCTGCCTTGTGCAGGTACAAGCTTGTGGTTAACCCTGCAAAATCATCGTGGATCTCTTGTAGGGTTCTCTCTTGATTAGGGTCATCCCTTTTTCCCCCCCTAAAGTGCCTTTTAGAAAGCTTTCAAGAGTAAAACCTTCATACAATAACACTTCCAAGTGTTATTATTCAAATTTGTGTGAGCAAATTTTGTTACTGATGTGATATACAACACAAGAAAAAACCTGATGTGTAATTTTAAAATTTTTTGATTTACCCTTCATTTTGAACTCTACATAAAAGAAAAACAAAAAAAGGAAAACAAATAGCAGAGTCTGAATTTTGTTTCTCCCTTAGTAATTTAAATTTTAAAATAACCTTAAATTATCTTCAGGGAGATTAACTTACTACTTGAAATTCTATGTTATTTTCCCAAATCAAGTAAGCAAACAGAAGTGTTGTCAGTTAAAGCATTTTGAGTTTATGCCCTTCTTTAAACAGTGGGTATAAGTACTTACCAGGGTGCTTCCAGAAGCTAGCACATGCAGGCTTTCATTGGCATTTCAACATAAACGATTGATGTGGAAAGCAGTATAAAACTCTAGAGCACACGTGTCTGCTTCTGTTGTAAATGCCTTATAGTAGTTTATGATGCTGGCAGTGTATCAGGCTCCTAGATTTTGTGAAGCTGTTGGACTAACAGCACTAGAAGGAAGCATTTTATCTTCCTGGATAGAAGCAAATATCAGAAATGTTGGTGGAACACAGGCTTCACAGCTTTCCAAAAGTACAAACTGCCTCAGCCTCAGGAACTGTAAAACCAGGATTACAATTAGTTGAACCACTGTCTGCTTTCTCACCATGCACAGCAATATTTTTGGGAAGGTGACTATAGGAAGGTAATGTACACAACATCATGGCAACAGGATTATTGTGCAGCATGAATTTAATTAGAGGACATATGCAAGTACTATTTATTTGGATATGGCTAATTTCTTTTGAAAAGGGAAAGAAGACATCAGATATAAAATATTTGAATCTTGGACTGTGTGCCTGTGAGGTATTGTTCTGGCAGTGAGGCTTTGAAGGAGACTGGGTTCCATGGAAAAGGGACATTGAACAACACAAGGTTTCAGAGAGAAATGAACAACAGAGCGTCTCTCTGTGTGTTCTTGATGCAACTCCTTTGGTCCTTTTGCACAGTGATCCACATTGCTTTATTGTTATGAATAACTCTCATCCTCAGAGACCCACAGTGACAGTCCCTCCCTTCATTGAAGGTAATGGGAAATTTTCCAGTAACCTCAATAGAGACAGGAATAAGTCATTTATTCTCTGCTGCTCTAACACATGAAAGCTTGACAAGTCTATGAATAGGTAGTTTCATCCTCTTCTTATTATAGAGTCTGTTTTCAAATATTCAGAATGTATCTTCAATGAGAAAACTTAACTAGACTGTGTTATTTAATTTTTTTTTTTTTCAGACAAAAATATTCAACAGCAATAGTAGTACAAGGTGCATTATTTATATATTTCTGAAAAGACACAACTTCCCAAGCTGGTCCTACTTTTAATGGATACCATGAAGTGAAAACCAGAATAACTTCACATCTCCTAATCATACAATCTAGCTGTAACATTGAACATGAACATTTCTTAAAGTTTTTCCTTTTTCTCTGATTAAACATAGGGCTGGCTGATATATTGCCCTCTGTAATCAACACAATTGGGTTATACAGAATATAGGATACAGGAGAGAGTGGAACCCAGCCACAGAAATTGCTTGAGAGAACTCTTCAGAGGAATATTTAGGAATATTTGCATTGCAAGTTAAAATAAATTTTCACATTGAATAATCCTTGCGGAGCTGAATTTTATGAAAGAGTAAACTTGGTTAGCAACACTCAAAGAAGATTATTAGTTAAACAGCTTTGTTTCATTTTATGACTGCTAATTTAATATTCCCTTACAAGCTTGAAAATAGACATTTTTCTGTCATTTCCTTTAAAATCATGCTTGTTTGACTTCTCTACCTTAAAAGGTACAAAAATACTTCAAAGAGAAGTTCTCTGTATGCAGAAAGTTGGGGTTTTTTCTGCCAGTTATATATTATTTTTTTTTTATATTTGGAATATTTCACATTTATTATGTTTTTGCAGAAGGAGTTTCTTCAAAGCTACCATACCACATTACAGAGTTATCACAAAACATGGGAGGTTGGCCAGGACCTCATGACATCATCTAATTTAACTTCCCTTGCTCAAAGCAGGGTCAGTTAGAGTAGCTTAGGATCCATGCCTAGTTAGGGTCTGAATATCCACAAGTTCCCTGGGTAACTTGTGCTGGTATTTGGCAACCCATACAAGAAAAATATTTTATTATATTTAAAATTCATTTTCAGCATTTTAATATGTGCCTCTTGTCCTGTCACTGGGGAATGCTGAAGAGTCCAGCTTTTATTTACCTTTCCCCATCAGATTTTTATATACATGATGAGATTCCCCTGAGCCTTCTGTTCTTCAGGCTGAGCACTCCAAGCTCCCTCATCTTGAGTCTCATGTGAGAGATGCTTCAGGCCCTTAATCATCTTTTTGGCTCTTGGTTGGATTTTTGTCCAGTATGCCCAATTACTCCCAGTGTCAGGGAGTCCAGCACTAGACCCAGCACTCCAGATGTGTCTTACCAGGGCTGAGTAGAGGGGAAGAAGCCCCACTTTGACCTATTAGCAATGCCTAGCAGCCCAGAAGGCTGTTGGCCATGTTTGCCAGAGGAGCATGTTGCTGGCTCATGGCCAGCTTGTTATCCAGCAGGACCATTTTTCCCCCAACCTTTTTTATTTTCAAGCTTTCCATGCTTTAGTTATATATGGGTAGAGGAAACATTAGAGGAGATACTGATCAGACCAAATTTTTTTACAAATATGACTTCACTCTTACATTCTTGTGATGTCAGAAACAAGCCCAAAGAGGAAATTTCAGCATCTGATTCTAATTAACCTCCTTGAGTCTAATTAATTTCACCAATTTCAAATGAAGGTGAAATGGTGAGTTGGTGTGTTATTTAAAAGCTGTTTAGGGGAGAGAGGTTCTTGGAGAGTTTTGGAGAGCAGAGCAAGGAGCTAACTTAGTAGGTGAGATTAAGTTACCGCATTAAAGAAAGCTAAGGCTTTAATGAGGTTTTGTGTCTTGGGTTCTTGGGGTTTTGTTTGTTTTTTTGCTTTTCTCCTTTTTTACTTACTTTACTACCTCCTGGTAGTTCAACAGTTTCACAAACTATGAAATACAAGTTTCTGGTAAGCAAGTTAAAATACTCTTAATCTGTGTATGGGGTCTAAATATGTTAAGTGATATAAGGACAGCTGAGAAACCTGTCCTCTTTCCCTCTTTCCCAACCTAAATGTATGTTTTAGCTATGTCCCTGAATTTAGAGTGTTCATTTACCAATGTAACCCTGGATTTTCTTGTACTTGAGATATTTTTGTTCTCAGTAGTACATGTGTATGTCCCCCCCTTCCCCCACCCAGCTCTGTGGCACTCAGCCACTGTGAAGCCTGCTGTTTGTACAACTCGTGTATAATTGAGCTATGCAGATGCAGCAGCTGAGTCTTTCTTAGAATTGCTGCCTATGTGATTGAGCTGAAATACTGGAGTTGTAGCGATTATGCAGATGAATTATGCTTGTTGATGCAGGACTCTCCAGTACAAGTGAGGTTGCAAATACCCAAAAATCTCTTTACATCATCGTTTCAAGAAACATGTCGGCTTTAGACTCCTGCCCAAAGCAGCTGCAGCAATAGTTACATCTTTCTCTCTAGTGATCTTCAGAGTATCTGACTGTACCTTGCAGCTGCCTTCAGCCTTTTGAGGATTAAACAGCTGGGTAAGATATGGGCATTAGACTTCTGCTGAGAGCTATGAAAGACTAAGCGTTTGTAACTTCTGGTATTTTAGCGGTGTTTGATCCTGCCTGAAGGTAAAGATTTAGTATGGGGGAATGTTAGATTGTTTGCTGTCAGTGTTAAAATGCACAAGCCTCTGTTAGAGCATCTACTGTGTACAGGCTTTGGTAAGCTGTCAGCTACTGGTCTTCAAGCAAGCCAAAATTCCTTATAAAGCATCAGTTGTCGCTTTTGGTTTTTCCATAATTGTCAGCACTTGATAGTGAAGAATATGCCAGATTTACTAATGGTGGGGGAGGTTTGTGTTTTCTTGCTTGTGTTAGTTACTTTATTTCTTTGAGGATGACTTTTCTGTGTCACTCTGAATAATTCTGTGGTTAAGAATTAGTTCCTTCTAGATTTAGGTCTTCATTTATAGGGGAAAAGTCAGTATATTAAAGAGCCTTGAACAACACAAACAAAATGCATGGTTCTCTCTGTTGGCTTCCTTATGTAAATGTCTGTATTTAAAGAAAGGCATAACCTGGCATGATTAACAAAACTCACAAAGAGGTAAATAACATCCCTAACCTGAAGTTCTTGTCTGCTGGAATTTCTTTGAATCCCAGGTGGTCTGGAGTGGCTGCTCAATGCTATTGATTGGAGGTATTTGTTCTCTGGTGTAAGACTATTCAGGCAGCTGTAATACAAACAGCTCTTGCTCTCACTTTTGTTTTGCCTCCTCTCTGTGACCTTAGGGTGTATTAGGAAGCTGGGGGGAAAACAAAAAAATTCATTGACGTGATAAATTGCCTTTTTCTTTAAGCTTAGGTGCTGACAAAACACTATCAGTTTTCTGATGCTTTTTACTTCTACTTTTATTCAGTGTCTTTAGTAAAAAAAAAAGAACCCAGCAGCTAGATAAGGTTATATGGAAATTGCAGCAGTCAGTGGAGTCTAAACTCTACCTGTTTGGCTGGATTTTCTTCCTGTTGTTTTTTGGGTAAGAAGTTTGTATGTGTGAGGTGAGTTTTTTTTTTGTTTAAGATTTTACTTCAGTAGCTTTAGATGCAAGCAGTTGTTCAGATGTCTTTTATCTTCAGGGTGCTTTAGCAGTTCAGTGAAAAGCAGACATAAGTGTCAAATCAGATTTTATTTTTATTATACTACTCAAGAGAAAGTGTCTTCATCCATGAACATCCCCTCCAATTTGCTGTGACCACGGGTGTTTCACTATTATCTTGATTTGATAAGGGCTATATGCACTCTTGTGTAGCACTTATTGCAGCAGTTGCTGAAAAGCTGATGTTTATTTTTAAATCTTGTATCAGAGGGTGTCAGCATATTTAAGGCAAGGAACCACTTTGCTCTCACAGATGACTCTCATTTCTTTGCCCATGGGACTGCCCTGGCTCAATCTGACCAGGCACAACAGGAGGAGAAAGGAGTGAGGAACACATGTGTAAGAAAGAGAAGTAGGAGAAAGCAGAAATGGCCCCTCAATGGTCAAAATAAAATAACCCTAAATCCTGAAGTGCAGCAGGCACTTGCCATTCATTCAGCAATGTGTGACAGAAAAAAATAGGTTCTAATTTAATGTTTGTGTAAGTCTGCACCCTTTACAGGGAATTTAGTAAATTGCAGCTAAACGTGTGATCTTGAAAGAAAAAACATGACATTTTTTGTGTCAAATAATAAGGACTATTTTTAAAAAAAACAAAAAAGGAAGTGACTACTTGGCAAATGTTATTAGCTAGAATAGTAATTTCCAGCATAAAGGGCTGGTGACATGACAGGAGGCTCTAAATGAATTCTATATTTAGAGATTGTGTTCTGGATCCAGCTAGCAGCAGTACTTGACTCCTGGCCTTCTGACTTCGTGTTTTTTAGACGCCCTTATGTGAAATATTAATCATGAGACATTTGAAATTAATTTTGAAATATTAATTCAAATAGTGTCTTTGTAAGGAAGGTTCTCTTTCATACTTCGTGTAAGATTGTGAATTTCTGAATTGTGGAGTACCTGTGTTTGAAATAACAAAATACTTAACTGCCTGCTGCCGAATATCAGGGATAAGGAAGTCATTGAGAGATGTGTTAGAATGCAAGATGGTTGGGATGGTATTTCAGTTAAAATTTGTAATGTTTTGTTATAGCCATTATGAGCTGTATGATGTTATTCATTTCAACCACGTAACAGGAAAAAAGTGTTTTGACTAGTCACTTTCCAAAGAGCTATTTATGAGCTGTTATATTTTTAAGAAGACCCCTATGTTTTATAAGAATGAGCTTTCATAACATGGTGGTAATTGTAACATGGAGTATTAGACCATTTAACTACTATTTTTACAATGAAAGCTTGATGCAAAGCTGCTGAAATTTGTGGTTTCATTGGTAAACCCAGAATCAAATAAAACTGACAAAATCTAGGGCACCAGGGCAAACCTGCCTGCAATGGCAAGGTTACAGGAGAGCCTTGTGCAGTAGCTCTTCTTGATATTGCCTGATATATTCCCCCAGTTAGGCACAGGAAGAAAATTTCTGTCAGGCATTTGAGTCATAAAAATAGTTACTTGTTTAGTTTGTCACAATGACAATATTAGACCTTCATATAGGGGAAAACTGCTCAGCTGCTCTACTGAAATCTGAAAGAAAACAAAGGTTTGCAAAAAGGATTAACTCGTGGAAATCCTCTGCGCTGTAGGACGTTGGGATAGGAGCAGATGCTGATGGTCTGTGCAGCAGGCCATGCTGGTGCCCAGGCAGCTTTGGTGCCCAGGCTCATCAGCTTCTTGGAAGAAAATAAAGATGACACCTGATACCATATTTGAATAGTAACAAACTATAATAACAGCGCTTTGTGCCAAACACAATGACAAGTTACAGCACTCCACCAAGTTTTGCATGATCAATGTGCTGCAACGTGGCAATTAAAGATCATTTGGATCAAGTGGTAACTGTCATATCCAGCCAGTAGGGAGTGTTTGAGTACCAATTTGGCATATGAGCATATGGCTGGAGTCCATAATGGCTGATGCAGTGGTAGATCCCTCTGAATTTGCAGCTGTACCTCATCTGATGATAAAGCAATTCTAGAACCGTGACCTAAAAATGTCAGAATATTTCAGATTGCCACAACAAACTGTTTAAGCATGCAAAAGTGCTGTATTTCTTTCAATTTATATGCATTTCTTTCAGTTTGCATTCGGCAAAATTAGACTATGCTTTCTTACTTCTGTAAGATTTGTACTCCTCTAAAATGAATCCCAGCCCATTTGAAGGCTGCTTTTTGATTATCTGCAAAAAATTACTTCTATGCCTACATTACACTTGTTGGCAGTGGTATCAATACATTTACATAAGCATTAATATTCAGTAATATATTTAATCACTTCTGGATTTTATTTTTTTTTTCTTAGCAGAATCACAGATAAGCTTCTTTTATTGTGGGAATAGTGCCTTGAAGAAAGTGGACTAATAAAGCATAAAGGCTTCATGGCATAAATATTCCAAACAATTTAATTTGAAAGCTATACCTTAGAATAAAAGTTTGTTAGTGTAGAATCCAGAGAAGAACCTCTGTGTGCTCAAACTTGGTAAAATTATTTATATATAAAGAGCCTCTGTTCCAGGAAAACGAGACAATACTGATCCAGAATTTAGAGACTGACTAAATCACACAGGTTCTACTATTTTAACTTGCACACTGTTTCCAGACTAGGAGGGAAGGGACAGGTGAATGATGTTTTAGTCCAAATGCAAAATGTCTATGTAAAACATGTTTACCAAAATGTGTAAATTGTACCTCTCTAAAGAAAAATAAACAGGGAAATATACTTCCACTGAAGTAACATCTTCTCTGCTCAGTTGAATCAACAAGTACCACCAATACTAAATATACAGTTGAATGAAAATAACATGAGCAGCTTATTCTGCTGAGAATTTTACTTAAACACTCTACTATCTGAGATATTTAATTAACTCAATTTCTGAGGCAACAGATGTGATTCTACATGTTCTAGAGTTTCCCCTTCTTAAGAAAGGCTTCATAAGAAAGAACCCTGTTTTGTTTCATAAATGTTATACAGGTTTTTTTAAAAAAAGTTTTGTCCACTGCTGAATTTCAAAAGATGCCACTTTGCTGAATTGCCTGCAATGGTTTGACATCACCTTGTCTTTTGCAGGCTAAACTATCAGAGCCTTTCTGGTTTAGCTGCTGTTTGGGCTTATGTGTTGCCATTAATTCTCTTTCATTGAGCTTTGCCACCCCTTTTAAGAGTTCAGGTATCTCCATTTCAGTTTTGACAGGTCTGCTTACAGCCTGTTTGCAAGCCAAAGGTTTGTTTAATGAAACATATGGGAGCAACCATTACTATAATTATCCAAATAATTGCACTACATATTGCCAGCATCTAAGATCAGATGGCCAGTGTGTGCTTGGATAATCAAGGCTCCCTTCTCACAGGCTATAGTTGCTATAGTTAATTTTGTCTTCCTTGGAGGCCAGTGGGTGGTTTGTATAGTTGAATTATAGTTATTCAATTGTTATTCTATTAATACTATTGTAATATCTATTCTTAATTGTAAAATCTTATTTAAAACCCAGCTGTCTCATCGCAAACCTCAAGTGTAATTACTATGAGGTGTTAGTTTACATTTTAATGGAAAAAGGTACATCTACTTCCTTATTTTATAGATGAAGACATCTTATAGCAGTAGCTTTTTCCTCCTAATTATTAAAGTGGGATCTTTTTTGCTAATGGGACTAAAGTCCTTTATCCTACAAGCTGCTAGTGTCATTGCCCACTTGAGCAAATAAATCCTTCACTTTAGAGAAGAAATCTATCAGAATTTTAAGAAGGTACTTGAAAAATGCTACCAAACTGCTGCTTTTTAGAATCACAGGCAAATCAACATTTTGAGAAAAAGATGCAGATTATCTAATCATGAAATACCTTCATATCAGGATCATCAAAGAAAGAGTGAGCACAAAATTCTCTCATAAATATTTTCTGTCAAAGTATAAACTTCAGCGTGCTTTTATGTATATGCATACTACATAACACATTCTCTCCATAAACCAAGTATTTTAAATTAATGTGGCTGTCTTAGACTCTATCAACAGTGAGGGAAACATTAGTTCTAGCTGTCAGTATAACCTTAAATCTGCCTCCAGTTGTGCATAGTACCACACATTGCACGTAGAAGGGAATACTGCTGTTGCAGCGATGTCTACTCCTGACATCAGACCTGATTTGTGCAATGATATATTCATGCAGGTTATAATGAAGCCAGCTCTCTTTTGTTCCAGTGGGTTTGTTTACTCAGATATATTCTAGGCTGTAAACCACTGTGATTCAGTCTGGCCAGTGATTTTGCTGGTATTTCTTCTCAGATAAAGCATCTTATGCCACGAGTGAGATGTGACTTACATAGTACATACAGCTGGTGTTGATCCAGTTCAGTTCTTGTTTGTGCAATGAACCAAAAAGCATCGAGCATGCAAAGAATAAAATGTGTGGTGCAGGGTAATTTTTATTTTAACCAAATGTAAGGCCATCACGTATGGCAGTGCATTCAGGTCAAAACATCCACCTGGCATCCAGCAGTAGATCTATAATGCAAACTGTTCTTGGAAAGGCAGAATTTTATCCCAGTGACTGCCTGGCCTTGTTTGTGCTTGTACCTGTTACACGCTCCAGTTCTATGGTAATGTTTTGAAATCTGCAAAGTTACTAATGCTTCTTTGATGCCCTGTGGCCTTGCCAGAAAGAGTCCTATAATTAGATGTGTTAGAGCATCATGGGGTGTCATTAAAATGGATGGTTTGTTGTCTCAGGCTCCTGGAACTCAAGCTAACAAAATAGTCTATCCAACTGACAGGCAGCTCTTCCCATTTGGAAATACCTTATTTGGTGATATAACCATGTACTGAAGTTGTGGACTGACATGTCACACAAGCAGTTGGGTGGCTGTTCCTAAGAAGAAAACTGCATGACTAGCCTCTGAAAAGTACTTGGAAAGGCTTTTAAAACTGCAGTTTTGTTAAAAATTGTGATAATGGATCTATTATTATGATATTGGAAACATTACTAAATTCTTTTCTAGGAACAGGTAGAGAAATAGCTCATAGGCACTTTGGCTTACAATGGGTTCTTTATCAATCCTCTAACTTCTCATTTAAAAATAAACATTGAATGCAATAAGGCCAGCACTTTCTACAGGAGCTATCATTATTGGAAAAATAAAACCTAACCAGCAGCAACAAATGTTCCCCCCTGCAAAAAAAAACACACAGAAACCCAGCCAACCAAAGAAAAATCAAAACCCAAACCAAAATGTGTAAAGGTTTCATTACATCTGCCAAACATTTGCCCAATTTCATTGTCTGTTTTGGAGATAAGGAGCCAGCTAACTGGAGCATGCTAGTGAGCTTGCATTGGCTCTGAGTGCAAAAAACATTCTTGTTATTGATTCCTAAGATTGGTAATTCTTGAATGTCACCATGCCAAACATTGCAATAAGACTAAAACTCATGAGTTAGTGAGTGCAAAAACTTAAAACCCTCTACAAAGGAAAGAACAAATTATCCTTGCTTGGGATACATAAATATGCATAAATATGTATATACATAGACATCTGTGTTATCTGGAATGGATGCATGGAAATATACCACTAGTGATTAAAAAAGGAGGGAGATTTTTGTGATGAAGATATAACCTGTTCTTTTTTCCTGAGTATGTAATTTATAGTGGGGATAAAGGGAACAGGTACTAGTTTGTCAGACTGGAGGCTACAGTGTCTTTACCATCGAGTGTATCCTCATGTTAATTGCCATAATTAACTTAAGTCATAATTAAATGAGTTCTAAGACTTTTGCTTTTTTAGGTGTAGAAAGAGGAGTAAAGGAAACTCTCATAAAGCTGATAGTCATCTTAGCAGTGATAAGTGGGGCTGATAGCACTGTGCTTCTTTCAGATGAGTGATTTATGTATTTATAACAGTGCTTTGACATTAAACATTCAGGTTCAGAAAACACAAAAAGCCACCTGTGAACAAAGAAATACTGAAAAATCCATATATTGTATCTAGTAATAATGCTCAATCCATGTTCATTATTGATCTTCTCCAAGAAATCTGCACATGTTCAAATGCGTGATGGGAAATACAGTTTATTATTGGGCTGATTGTCTTCAATTCTTTCCTAACACTCCTACTGTCTCCTTCATTCAGAAACAAAATTTACACTGAATTTTGAAATGTACATTTTATAAGTTAATTCAAAGCCATTTAATTCTCATTCATTCAAAGTTGGTTTGTATTTTAACTTAAAATTTATTTTTCTTTCTCTCTTTTTTTTGTTCTTGTTTTAATTTCTTTTCCTTATAACAAATCCTGTCATTATGCTGTTGTCTTATAAGGAAGATGAGGAGAAATATTTCTCTGAATGTGGTACACAATAATATCTTCCCTTTAATTAGCTACTAAAAAATTAGCTGTTGTTTTATACTGAACAATAATTGGATTCACATCAAGCTGAAGCTCTGAGGTAATTTCCAAGGACGTATTTTTTCCCTAAGTCCTTTTCCTTCCACACCCTATGATCTCCCACATATCCTAAAAGATTAGTTGGTCAGAAGCTTTGAATCCTTTTAGAAGTGAAGGAAGCATAGGTGTTTGTCATAACAGTCACACTCATTGAATAGTTCATAATTTAAAAAAGTGATTAAGCCAAAGACTTAGTCAGAATGATTTGAAGAAAATGTTATCAAACTTGTTTCCTCTGTGTCTTTTACCAGTAGGGGAAACTTGTGCTTTGTGTAACTAGGTTAAAGAATAGATAAGGTATCTTTTCCAGAAGGTCTTCATTAAAAGCAAATACAAACACTTATTTGAAGTACTATTGTAACAGTTACTCTGGCTTTTTAATTTTTTTTTTATTTATTGAGTACTTTTTATTCCACACAATCTACTTATAGGACCATGTTCATTCAGAGATCATGTATGCCATTACATGTTTTACTGCTGCCTTTGCTCTGAGTGATAACATTCTACGCCATCACAAAATAATTACCAAGGGAAAGAAGAAAATGTTTTTTCTTTCCTAAATTGCAAAACAAAAATGAAACTTTGTAACTCCTAAAAACAAGCACTAAGGAAGTGTAAAGAAGAGCACTTAAAAGTCTGTAAGTCCTTATAATACAAGTAGTGTTTTCTGAACATCTGGCTCATGAATTCTTCTTTCAGGGATGTAATTCATTAACAACCTCTGTCATGTGCTGTAGATGCTATTCCATCTCTAACCAGTAATTGGCTGTTAAGTCATCTTGAGTCAACTCATCTATAGGCAGTTAATCTATCTAGAATTAATAAAAGAACATTTCTCTTTTCTAAGTACAATCAGCCTTTCAATAAAGAACAAGTCATTTTTCTTTGAGTTTTATTTCTCTATGGAATAGCTTTTGCACATTCAAGAGATGTGGAGGTGAAAGAGGATGAGGAACACCTTGCCTTGACATCTGCACCTTTAATTACATAGTGCCACTTGGGTGAATCTTTCTGGCTAGAAAAAAACTTTTTAGCAGCAGTGATTGAACTATGGGCCTGCTAAGATACACATTTTTTTAATTTTTTTTTTTTGTCAATAGCTTTTGATCAAACCTGATGATACCAATTAATAACATATAAACACAAATTGTTTATGTGACATTCTTACCCTCCTCTGAGCACCTGGAGAGCCTTACTGTTCAGTGCACTGTTTCAGGATACCAGCCTCACTGCCATTAATGCTGAAAATCCACTACTGACCTTTCACATGCTGCCTGTACTGTCCAGAGCAGAGCTGCTGTGACTGTAACTCCATGTGAATGCCAAAGCCTGCTTAAAAGGCTTCTAATGAAAAACAAATTGTTTGAGTGTCTCAGTGTGGGCAAACTAGTGGAAGCCTCAGTGGATTCCCCTGCCAAATTACATTTACTTAATAGCTATGTTTTTATACCACAGGGAAGTGTGCAGCAGCTGTTTACCTGTAAAGACAGGTGTTTCCTACTGAATGATGAGCTGAGACTCTGGTTTTGGGAGGCTTTTTGTTTTCTTACAGTTATGAGTTTCATACCTTGCAGATTTCCTCTGTTTCAACCAATTTCTCAGTGTGATGTTAGCGACATGGCTCAATGGTTTTGTATCAATAACAATACAACAACTTCACTGAAGTGTTCCTGTCCACACAGCCAGATGATGTTTGGGGGGTTCCAATGTGTTGCTTGAGGAGGTTTATGCACTTAAACTCTTTTCATAGTCTTATATGTAGTAGCTTGTGGAATAGATCAGATTCAATAATCAAGCACCTTTGGCCCTTTGAGTATGCCCCTTTTCTACTATGGTTTCTTCTGCTGAATATTTCCCTGCAAGCTGAAAATACCTGTTCTATAGCAGGCTGTTTTAGTCCTTTTACCATTGCTCTGGACCTGTGTCATACCCTGGGCAGTCTGGCAATGGAGAAACATGGTCCAGCCCAGGATCTCAAGGTATTAATGTACTTTAGCAAACAGGTTACTTGTAGTTCTCAATAGGCTTTGACTTGGGTCATAAAATGTATCCAAGTCTTAATATAGCACCAGGTCAAAGAGGAAGCAAATCTAAATTAATCTGCCATTATAATTAAAACTTGATCTTTTACTTCAGTCATAAGGTATTAGCTAGAAAAACAAAAGCTGAAAATAAAAAAGGAAATTAGACTAAGTAATTGAGACTTCCCTGTGCCTTTCTTTTATTTTACTAAACATAACATGTCCACTCTACAAATTTATCTATTTTTGCTTTCCCAAGCAGCAGTAGATATTTGAGGATGATTTCCTTTAAATTAGCTGTGGAAAGTGAATGGTATCTAGTTGCTAAGAGGTAGATATTTGTCTCCCTAATGAAAGACCACTTTGGCTGCTCCATCTAAAAGGCCTCACTTATGGATCTCTGCAGTCACATTTTTACCTACAGATGACATGCTAGCAAAAGCTTTTATACAGCAGTACATGGCAGTAGAATTAAACTAAAAGCAGTTCTACCAGAACAAAAACTCCAATGTTGTCATTCAGACTTGTGTATTGGTTTGGGAAAACAATGACTTGGGAATGTTGAAAGAAACAAAGGAGAAAGATTTCCAGTTAGAAATTTCTGTATGAACAGACTCATGTATCTGAAATTTATGTATGTTGTATGCTATGGTGCAATTTTATTGTCAAAAAGCAGTAAAATGCATGTGGCAGGTTCAGGAAGGGGGAAAAAACACAGCTGAAAGAACATCTTGTTACATTTGTTGAAATGAGATCCTCTGCTGCTCATACTTGAGGACTGCTGTGAAAGTTAATTTTTGTTAAACGTGTTTTTTTTCTAATAGGCTTTATTTTTAATTGAAAGGATGAAGAAAAAAAAAATCCTATTCTGTGGAAGACAGGATACTAACTGCCCCATCACTATTTCAGAGCTAGAAAACTGTTTTCAAGCAGTATAAATTAGTTTGCCACCGTTATGTATATGTTTGACATTCTCCTGATATGGTATATTGTATAACTGTGGTAGCTCACCTGTTTGGCAGTGGTCTGTATCCTGAAACTACAGTTTTAAGTTGATCTAGAAAAAAAAAAAAAAATCTACAAAAGTAAATTTAAAAACTGCCTTTGAAATATATTAGTGTGACCGTTTTTGTACTATCTCAGCAGCTGAGGAAATAATACCTGATGTTATTGACTAGAAGTTCTCTACTAATGATACAATTAATGTTAACTGGAAAACTTCTGTAATCTCTGTATAGATATCTGCATTGTCAAACACCTCTTGAATCTTAATGTGCCCTTTCCTTTCTCAGCAGTAGCACATTGGCCAAGATGCATGCTCACTTTCTATAGCATTCTGATAACATAATGCAAGCAATGTTAACAGATGATTTAACAGTGAAATAAACATTTTATTTTTTACAGATTTCAATTCTATAATATTTTGAGGCTAAGGGTTCATGCAGACCAATAGAATATTCAAAATATCTGAAGTAGAATGGGCTTTGTTTCTTTTTTTTACTTGACATTGAATCTAAATTTTCTGAAAAAAACCCTGAATAATCTAGACCTCTGTATAGTTTCATTATATAGCACCCTGATCTAAATGACCCATCCCATTCTGTCTCTTATTTAGTGGTCTCTTATTGTAAAACACTAATTTTAGCAGCACAATTCTACTATTTAGGAGTTACGCTGCAGATTTAGGAAATATTGTGTATGACTTCTGGTTCCCACTCCTTGGCACGCAAAGAGCCATAAACAATCTTGCTTTTGATGTTTTTGTAGCGTGTCCTGAAGATGTTTCTGCCAGGTAGGGTCTTATGAAATAACTGGGACACTGTACGAGTGAATGTGCTCCCTGAGTACTTGTGAGCCGTAGTTGTAATAGAAATTGTGACAGATAGAACTGCTAGCACAGTGTATAGTGAGACAATCTGTCAAACTCCACCCTGAAACTTCTTGGCACGTTAAAACTATTGGCTTTGGAATTGGCTCTCATTTGTCTTGATGGAGGTGATTCCATTTTTTTTTTTCCCCTATAATTTCAAGCTGGTAATTTTTCTCAATCTTCTAGGGATAAAATGAAAAACCTTATGCTAGCAAGAATAGCACTGTGCTGTTGATGGAATATTTTAGGATGCTTTTTTCATTCCTATGTCTTTTAAATTTTTTTCTCCTAAGGTTTTAAAGGTGGTCAAATCAATCATTGTAACATAGTACCATTTTACGATAGTAACATGGTTTTTGAGTTCTTATAGGGAGCATTTTAAAGGTGAAGAAAAGCACAGAATAGATGATGAAAATTTTTAAAAAGTAAGGCTTATATAGAAAGGGTATGTAGGAGGGGAAAAGGTCATCCTACAGATATTTTCTGAAGAAAAAAAAATGACAGGAAAAAAATAATATACAATCTATCTCAGACACTAAAAGAATAAAACTGTAACCTTTTATCTATGCAGTAGATGAAAAAGAAAGTCAACATGTTCCTTCCCCTACCTGCCAAGGCATCACCAAGGAATCACCACTCCTGGAGCAGGGGGAATGCTAAATTTGTTGTCTGAACTGGTATGAAGTTCACTTGCAATAGTCTGCTTGATGACAGTAGTGTTAGCCAGGCTCCTCTACAAGTTGTCTCTAGTACTGTAAATTTGTGGCAGTCCAAGTGTCATAAATGTGGAGGTGTTGGTTTGTACTGGCAGCACTGAGGACATGCCTGAGAATGGTAGGAGTGCAGTCATGACCTAGACTTGCAGGCAAGACATGGCTGGTTGGTAGAAGGAGCATTGTTGGGCCCCCATTAGTAACTGGGAAAAGTAAATACTACTTATATGCCTTGTTCTTCCAAGAGCTGCAGGTCTCACCTCTAGCTCATCTGTCAATCACAATTACGACTATTAGTATTTCTAACAATTCTTTGGATTACAGAGCTGTAGTAAAACAGTAGGGTTACAGTTATTGGAGATTGCCTTTTAAGGGGAACTGAGGGCCCAATATGCCAACTGTGTAGGTATAGCTTAGAAATTCTTTACTGTGAGAGTGGTGAAGCACTGGAACAGGTTAGCTAAAGAAGTTGTGGATACTGCATCCCTGGAAGTGTTCAAGGCCAGGCAGTATGGTCCTCTGAGCAGCCTGGTGGAGTGACAGGTGTCCCTGTCAACAGCAGGGAACAACCTCATTGTCAGAGTTCAGTCCAACCCAAGCCATTCTGTAATAGTTTCCTACAGTTCTGCACTTGTCAGTGTCATGGACTTCAGAGTATTCCTGAGTTCCCATTGGTCATACCCTTCAACAACACTGAGTTTTGAGGACTTCTCTACATTTTCTTGTCATGGAAAGGATTGATTTATGCTACATGTGCATCTTTATTTTATGTATTTAGTTATTTATCAATACAAAATTAGCTGATTCCTCTTTCTATGATGCTTCTGTTTTTTCCTCAGTGCCGTCACAGTTTGGACCACAGAATCTAGAAGTAAGCTTCTCCTTGTAGGGGTGAAAAATGAAAATAACTTCAGGACAAAACAACTGTTTTCAGAATACTTTCTTATGAGATCAGTGTTGCCCTTTGATGATATAATGGATTGCAGCCATGGCTGTAGTGTAATCCTGGTGCTCTCTAGTTTGCCTGTTTTTATCCACAAAACTTGGGTAAGGTAACATTTCATTAAGAGACAGCATGAGGGAAAAAAAAAGATAAGCTCAAAGCTTTGGTCCAGTCTCAGAGATCTGACATCACTGGCACAGAAGAAACCTGGTGGGTTGAATCCTGTGACTGGAGTGGCTGGTTGGATGGCCTTTAGGTATGATTGGAAGGGCAGAAGAGGCAGAGGAATGGCACTGCATGTAATGGAAGGGTTAGAATGTATGGAAGTCAGTTGTCCATGGCACAACTGAGAGCCTTTGGGTAAGAATCAAGGGGCAAAAAGATACTGAAAATGTCATATGTGAGTGTGCTATAGGCCTCCTAGCCAGGACAATGACACTGACAAATTATCCTTTGAGGAACTAAGGGACACTTCCAAGTCAACTGCCCTTGTCCTAATGGGGGACATCACCTTGCCAGCAATCAGCTGGTATCATCACACAGCTGGGACAGGGACAAGGTAGAAGTGTTTAACATATTCTTTGCCTCCATCTTCAACACAAATGATGGACCAAGGGTGTCTCAGTGTCCTGAACTGCAAGACGATGGCTGCAAAAATGATCAACTTGCAGCTGACCCTGAAAGTGTGTGGGTTTTGCTGTTGCAGCTGGATCCCTAAAAATCTATGGGATCTGATAGGATTCACTGAAGGAGCTAGCTGATGTCATCACAAAGCCTCTCTTGATGATTTCTGAGTGGTCTTGGAAATCTGGAGAAATCCCAGCTGACTGGAAGCTGATGAATGTTTGGTGAATGGTGAATGTCCTGATTTTCCAGAAGTGCAAGAAGGAGGACCCAGAAACTACTGGAGTCACTCACTCACAGCCTGGCAAAGTTATGGAAAAGATTATTCTGGGAGGTATTGAAGAATACCTGATAGACAACACAGTCATTGGTCACAATGCACAGCTTCATGACAGGAAAGTCCTATTTGTCAAACCTGATTTCCTTTTATGACAAGGTAACCCAGGAGTTTATCAAGGGAAACCTGTTGATGTAATCTTGCTGGATTTCAGTAAAGCTCAGCAGTATCATTCTGAAGAAAATGGCCATCCCACAACTGGAGAAGCACGTCATGTGATGTGCCTAACCCATGAGCCAGCTGCTCACACAAGGGGTTATAGTGAATGGGGTGGTAGCAGACTGGGGTCCTGTCACTAGTGGGGCTCTGCAGGGCTCCATCTTAGAACTTGTGCTCTTCAACATCTTCAAAAATGACTGGAAGGGATACTGAGTTTGCAGACAATACAAAACTGGAAGGAGTTGTTGATTCCTTAGAAGGCAGAGAGGCCCTGCAGAGAGACTGAACAGTCACCAACAATATGAAGTTCAACAAAGAAAGGATTCTGCACCTGGGATGGATGATCCTGGATGTACAGACAGTCTGGGAAATGAGATGCTGGAGAGCAGAGCTGTGAAAAGAGTCCTGGTGGTCCCAGTTGATGTCAAGTTGAACCTGAGCCAGCAGTGCCCTGGCAGCCAGGAGGTCCAACCCTGTCCTGGGGGCATCAGGCACAGCATGGCCAGCCAGGCAAAGGAGGGGATTGTCCTGCTCTGCTCTGAGCTGGGGCAGCCTCACCTCCAGTGCTGGGGGCAGTTCTGGGTGACGCAATACCAGAACACAGTCCAAAGGAGGGCCACCAGGATGGCGAAGGGCCTTGAGGGGGAAGCCTTATGTGGCTGAGGTAATCTGATTTGATTTGTTTGGCCTGGAGGGGACTGAGGGGAGACCTCATTCCATCTTCACAAGTAGTGAGAGGGCCAAGTACCTATCTCTTCACCCTGACCAGTGAGAGGGCCATGAAACTGAGTGTGGGGAGGTTTAAGGTAGATAGCAGGAAAAGGTTTCCACACAGAGGGTGGTTGAGCACTGGAACAGGCTCCCCAGGGAAGTTGTCACAGCACCAAGCCTGTCTGTGTTCAAGTGTTTGGACAACAGTCTCAAGGCACATGGTGTGATTCTTTGGGTGTCCTGTGCAGGGCTAGGACATGGCCTCAATGATCCTGATGGGTCCCTTTCAACTCAGCGTATTCTATGAAATTAATTTTTGAAAACCCTTATCAAGGCATTTGCATTCCTGAAATTTTTAACTAATGTATGATAACTGTGTAATGATAATGGATATAACTGTAGTAATTTTTCAATTGCACTGGCTTTATCAACTGTAAAATGTCCTTGAGATATAGCTGATTGTTAACAAGACACTTATAAAGATAAACAAGGCATAGTACTGTAGCACTATTCAAATTTTATCAGTGTTAATTCATGCTCTATATTTAATTTCTTTTACTTGATAACTCAATACTTTAATAATAGATTTGATTGAATTAAATTGAGATTCTGTGGAAGTAATTCTCATTTTCAATACAAAAATTATTTAGAATAAAAATTAATATTTACTTTCATAATTATTTATTAGTATATGCTATTTGAAAAAAATAATCCATGGATATTCTGGGTTCATTGATATCTTAATTCATTGTAACACCTTCCCTTCACTATGTCTCATTTGGAAATTTCAATGGACAAGCATAAGAAGCTGAGGCACCAGGAGATACTACAGTGCTCTTTTTGAGCATACCTAAATGTAACATGCATCTTTGAGCAGCCATTGCAACTATAAATATTGCATGAGCAGTTAGACTGGCCTGCCTACAGCTGCATAATCGCTAGTGGGTAGCAACAGGGATTTTGTGTGTAACTGAGCAGAGGAAATCTTTCAGGATCAGAGTAAAGGTACAGACTGTAAAACAATGTAGGGGGGTTATTTATGTACACCTGCATACTTTTTTGCCATTTCTGTGTTGGATTTCTGTCCTGGTATTGGCTAGGATAGAGTTACCTCTCTTCCTTGGATATGATATAGTGCTGTGTTTTAGATTTAGGATAAGAATGATGCTGATAACACAGCATTGTTTAAGAATCATAAAATCATTAAGGTTGGAAAATACCTCTGAAGTCAATGAATCCAACCTTTGACCTTTTGGCTATTGCTGAGCAGTGCTTACACAAAGTCATGGACTTGGCTGGTGCTCACCCCACCTGTGAGAAGGCTGGGTGTGCACAAGGAATTGGGTGGGGACACAGCCAGGACCCCAGCTGGCCCGCTGAATATTCCACACCATGTGGCATCATGCCCAGCCTATAGCAGGAAAACTGGCTGGGGCTGCTGCTCAGGAACTGACTGGGCATTGGTTGGAGAGTAGTGAGCAATTGTGTTGTGCATCACCTGTTTTCAATATTCTAATTCTTTTGTCTTTATTATTATCTCCTCCTCAGTTTCTGTCTTATTAAACTCTCTTTATCTCAACCCATACATTTGAATTAATTTTTTTCCAATTCCCTCCCCTATCCTGATGGTGGGGAGAAGTGAGCAAGTGGCTGTTTGGTTTTTATCTGCCTAGTGGGTTAAACCACAACATTTTCACAGGCATATGAATTACTCTGAGAGTAACTAGATGGAACTTTTTTAATGGTTTCTGTGTCCCATATAGGATATTATCATATCCTTCATTAGTAATTTGGCATATTTAGATAAATAAAAATATTGGAAAGATAGTATTGTTCAATCGTATATTTTATATAAATTTCTATTAACTATTTCTCAAGTTTGAAGAAAAATGCTAAGGATTTAAAATATGTGATACTTTCAAGATTTTTCATACAATGTCTCTGAATTTGCATTCTGTACTGATCACTGCAGCAAATATTTAGGCACTTTTTTCTGGACTTGTTAGCAGATTTCAGATTAAATGATCATCTTAGGTTAATGCAACTGCTGATTTTGTCAGCAAAGTGATTTCTTAACTGGTATATTTTTATGGAGACATGACCAAGTTTGATATACTGAACAAACTAAAAAGATTCATTATGCTCTTCTCCCCATATAATGAGTTTCTGTAAAATAGATTATTTATGCTGATTGGTGCTCTTGCTGAAAAATTTGTGTCCTGTGGCTTTGCATAAAAGTGTGACAAAGGGGAGCGTAAGTTCTGATAATGTTCTTAAATGTAATAAAAATTTCAGTAGTCATCTGAAATTGAAGGAAAAAAATTCACTAATTCTCAGTCATTATAAAAACAAGAACTTTTGTTTTATGCATAAACTGGTGTTATATTATTAATATCACTATTCTTGCTATGTATTTATTTGATTTTTATCTAATTTATTTCTCAAAACTGTCTTACAGGAATCTCAAAACCTGAGTATTTTGAAGTCTTGAACAATATTAAACTAGCTGAAGTACAGCAAATAATGGAAGGACTGATCGTTTTCATTAGTAGCTGTCACAATACTTCATCTGTGATTCTTTTAGACTGTGAATTGTACACATCAAGTAGAGTGCTCTAATTTAATCAATGGGCACATTGAAATCTATCTCAATGTTCATAAGTCTTGTGCAAATTGAGGAGTAAAAATGTTTTCGGTACTTATAATTGAAAGAGAACTAATGTACACAAAGGAAAGATAGCAGGTGCCACTTTTTAAAATGGAAGAGCTAGAGAATCAATTTACTGCAGACATTTGTATACACACTCTGAACTTGTTGCTTTAATTTCATGAATATTATAAATAACAAATGCAGTTTCTACATCTCCCGGTGGAATGTAAATAGCAACTGTTGTTTACATGCTTGCTGCCTGGAGACTCAACATGAAGCTACAGAAGGAAAAATCACTGCTGAATGATATCCCTCATATGGTGAGAGTTCTCCTTTCTAATGTAAGCTTTATGCACAGACTATTTATGTGTCCCAGGTTCAGAATGAATGAAAAATCTCACTAGTACAGAAAGGTTGAACTGCTTGCTTTCTGGAATAAACATTCAACAAAATAAATCTGGAAGTGTAGATCTGCTTATCAGTAGAAATGGCAACATCTTTGCTGGCTTTTGAACTGTTTTAATCCCATTGCACAAAATTAAATGACTGATTTCCACCACTGCTGATACAGATTCTCTCTCTGCCCCTGCTCTGATTTTATATGGTGGTGTACAATGACTATTGTGTGCACAAAGATAAATTTGGTTTATTTAAAAAACATATTATCCCCAAGGGTGCTATATCATCTGTGTTGTCCAAGTTTGCACAGCTGTATAGGGCTGGTAGATGTCTGTAGAAGAAGAGAGACTGGAAGTAGAGAACCTGTAAATTAGTACCCTGCCTATAGCTGTTTTATTTGAATAAATAACAAAAAATGTTGGGATGGAGTCAGCAAATATTCTGTGACAAGCTTTAAGTATCACCCTCCTGTTTTTTACCAAAAAGACTTTAAAATTTGGTTTTAATGGAAGAAATTCCATCTATAACATAAAAATCCTGATGCCCAAAACTATAACAAAAAACCTCACAGCAAAATGAACCAAACAAAAAGCCAAAGCTTTTAAAATCAGTAAATGAAATCCTTTTAGTCTGTTCATGAGATTAAGTATAAGTTATGTATTCAGTGTTCTAAGCTTGAAACATATTGTGTATTAACTGTTAGTGTAAGGCTTTTTTCTTGAGCTGACAAATTTGTGTTTTTCCTAAAAAAAAAGAACAAGCCCCAAGTAATTTTTCCAATTAGTTTTCAAGGATTGTTTGTAAATATCAAGATGATGGATTTATCTGAATTAACTAATGAATATTCCAAGCATTGAAACATTCTATCCTCTACAGCATTTGAACATGTTTGACTTGTGGATATCAATGTAGTCTACTGGGAAACCACTCCTCTGTGACATGTTTTCATAACTAGCTTTCACTGGAGCTGCTTTTCATACTTTTTCTTGTCTGTTTATATACATTTGTACAGAGACAGCCAATAAATCTCTTAAACTATAATGCATTAATCTTTTTTTTTTTGCATTCATTAACGTTTTAGAGAATGCAAAGTACTTAAAGAAGTCAGATCTTTATCTAAGTTCTCCTTACAATCAGTAGTAAAGACTCCACAGTATTTCCAGTAGGCCTATTTATCTTGGGTAGATGGACTTCTTCAATGTTTGCTCCTCCTAAGTGCATTGTATCTGATGCTTTAGCATGGGATGGCTTTTCTTTAGGCTTTTGGTTCTAGGCAGGAGTCTCTGTGCATACTTGTGTGATGCTCCAGTAGCATCCTTTCAATAATGCACCCTAAAAATTGAATCTCCTCTGGATAGGAGATGAGATATATAATTTTTCCTGCTTGTAATGAAAAAGGAGTGTCTTGGTTCAGTGGGTGTGGCTGGTATAACTGATGCAGACTTTCCCTTTGTACGCTCTTTACTCACTAGTGGAAAAAAATAACTATGGGTAGATATGCTTAGTACACTTGCCACATGCAAGTAAACTTCTTTAAGAATGGATGCTTTAAGACTGATTGGAAACAGCCCATCTTCACCAATAAACACCTCCTGCTGTGAAAGGAGATGAGTAGAAAAGAGATCAGCAGTAGTGGGAAGCCAGCAAGCCAAACCTTAGCATAAAGAAACTGTCAAGGTGAAGGAGTTGCTCCTTGCAACGCTGTATGAATAAGAGGCATGAACCAAAAACTGAAGAAAAGCAGATCATAGCATCTAAATTAGGTTTTGGAAAAACTTAGAATATGAAGATCAATCATGTTCATTTAAGATGTGATCTTTAGGAGCTAGTGGGCTGAGGGAACAACTGTTACTTGAAAGCTATTGATGTACAGATTGATGTATAAAATAAGTATTTCTTTCATGTTGTCATCTAGTGGTTATTGGAATGGAAAGAGACAAATGATGTGATCAAGCAATTGAAATAGTACAGATTTTTCATTGAAGTTTGATTTTGACTCCTACTAGGATTGAGCTGACTGTTTTCTATTGCAATACTAGACACATAGTTCCTATTGTATTAAAGTGAAAAATAATGCTTGGTGGAGATGGGAAAGGAAACTGAAAAAATGGTGAATTTATGTATTATCATTTGTGTGTTACTCATAATTATTTAAAATAAACAAATAGCAAAGCAGAGGAGTAGGAAAAGTGAAGAGTATGAGGAATGTAAATATAAGGCATAATAGGAACAGATATCTATACAATTATATTGCAGGTGTCAGTGAGAACACTAGTTAGATAAAAGATCTTCCTCAGTTTTGTTGTACTAAACATGAAATAGAATTTTTCATTGCTGATACTGTGTACTCATCAATTCTACATTCCATCTGCAGTGTACTTCTACTAAAAAGATGCTCCTTTATTGCTTGTGTATTTACTTTCATATCTATTTGGTGGTAAGTGGAAATAAAAGCTTTGACATGCTTCACATATAACGCTGAATTGAAAGCTTCAAAATGTTAATCCAGTCATAGCTCATTAAAAAAAAAAAGAAAATCACTCACACAAAAAATCATCCAACGAAACAAAAATAACAACTAAAACTAAAGAAACTGAAGGATGTTTGAGAGACTCGGGTGAAATGCGACTAGTGAAAGCTTGTCAAAAGACCAAAAAAGTGTATTCTGGGCACTCAAACTATAGAAATTGAAAACAGGAGCTAGGTGCAAAGGTTTTTTTCTAAACATCACTGGCCTGGCTTGCATTGGACTCCCCTGGTAAAAACAATAACTTCTGCTCAGAGTAAAAGATGCGCAGAGGGAGCTTTACATCCTATAGTAGATCTAGGCAAGTAGTACTTTCCCCATCCCTTAGTTTTTTTCAGCTTTATAAAACTTCAGTTTGATTCTGATGTGAAGCCCTTTGAATTTTTTGCATATAAGACATCTTAAATTACATTTTGTTAAGTGTCTTGGTGACAGTCAACACACATTCAAGACTGAGGAGAAAAAAAAAACAACGAACTTGCTAGTTTATTGAGATCAAGGACTTGGACTCAGTCTCCCCTGTACTGTGACATTTTTAATATGAACAGTCTTTACCGAATGTCTGCTCATGATTTTGTGAAATTTGGTCATTATGGTAGAGAAAAGCCTGTTCTGTTCCACATTACTTGACACTAACAAGGGATGGAGGTGGTGTGGGAGAGTTTAGGAACAAATATGATTTTTCTATGATTCCCACAGTCCAGACAAATTAGTTGCAGAGGGATATGAATATGATCAGAAATCTACTATGCAATGAAGCAAACTTGTCCAGTAGGATCTTCACTGGACATGGTGCCTTTTCTTGGAAAAGCTTTAGAATGATCAATGGCCATTCTTTACATATTTCTACAAATTTGCTAATAAACATCACAGAATGTGACACTCATGTCCATGACTGTAAATCCCCTGGAGGACAGGCATAATGAACCCAAGACATTATCTTTCCTTGTCTCTGATCGTTATTTTTTATTTCATTAAATATCTGTTACGGGAGAGGTCAGCTAGATACTAAGGGTATATGAATAGATTCTAAAGAACAGCCAATTAATCAAATGAATATTTGGTAAAAGAGGTTAAAATATGTCAAATTATCAAACTGCTGAAAGATAAATAGCTCTATTAGGAGTACACCTGAAATTTTCTACATTCTGAATGAAGCTGAGGAAAAGCTACTTTAGGAGAAACTATCAAGGTGACTCAATAGGGATGTTCAACAAGTTTTTTTTCTTTGTTAAAGATTTATTTGAGCCTTGTTATCACATATGTTAATATTTGTAAGTCTGGTTTTCCTTTTAGGTCCCAAAAACAGTATGAATTAGATATAATTTTGAAAATTGTATATTTCAAAATATTATTTATGGGCTTTCTGAACCTGTTGGCATCTTTTCCAAAATCATTTGGAAAGTGACTTAGAAACTGGAGCTCACTGTGCTGGATTGCTACCTTCATGTCATCCCCAAGCAACCTTCCTTTCAGGAAGGACCTGAAAATGCTGTTCATGTACTGCAAACAGCTATGTAATGATGCAAACTCAGGAGCATGATGTCAGTGTGTGGAACACCATGTTAACTAAATAATTTGTGTAATTATCATTTCAAAAGCACTTTGGCAGAGTAAAAAGTTTAACTAATAGGTTTTCTGTGGGACATGAGTGTTCTTCTTACAGTCCTTGTTAATTACTCTTTCTGCAACATTGATGAAGCATTTTGAAACAAAAATCAGGAACAAGATTTCTGGTAATCAAGACTTTTCATCATATCCCTCAGCTGGGAAATGTTGAAATCATCAAATTGATGATAAATGAATATAAGAACCTGTTGATTTTTAGATAAAATACCACCAGGATAACTTTATCATAAAAACAAACCAATCCTACTCTACATTTATATATCACAATATGACAAAAGGTATGTCAGTGTGTCACACTGGGAAGACTCATCTCCTCACTGTCCCTTTGGTCACCATGTAATGTTTCAGTCCAAATACAGGTAGTGGCTGCAACTGCCTTGTGGCTCATGGTCAAGTTAGTCTTGAATTTTGTCTTCCATAACAGCAGAAACAATTCTGTTCACCTCTGTCTCACCAGTAATTTATAAACATGACTATGAAAGGAAGGACTTGTCTAATTTGTACTTGATGAACTCAATACCTAACAGCATTTTTAATGTGACCAGAGCACACAGTGAGTTGTTTGGTACTCACTGGTCATTGTGATGGTACTCAATGAAATTTTTTAGTTAGAATGTACTAGTTCACGAGGGACAATTGTTTCTTGTCTTGTCTGTGTCTCTTGCAAGGATTTAATATATTGAAGATAAATAAGGCCAAGAATAAGATAATGTGTTGTCTAGTACTAAAGACAATTGTAAAATAATATCATTCATTATAAAACAGGCTTTCTTCCCCTGTGTTCAGTATTTCTCAAGTGGTTAAATAGTTGCTAAATGAGATGAATATGAAAGAAATATGCTTAGATTCTGCAAAGAGATAAGCAGCTGACAGAACTTCTGAAACTTACTTTTTTTTTCCCTCTCCTTGAAGCAGGATGTTTTCCTCTGGTCAAAGTGTAAGACAAATCATTCCATTTTACTGGTAATTCCACACTTTGAACGACCTTTGAGTTGATTACTAAGAGCCTCATTTCTTCTAGCCTATAAACAAAATAGCATTCCTGCTAATTCCTCCAAAAATGTTTTAGTAACACACTTCAGATTCTTTCCATACTTATGAGACTGAGGTTTGGTAGCTCAGAATGACACATTGGAGTGTTTCAGTGTATTAATTCAAGCTTCTATGAAATGTTGGTGCTAATATGGACTTAAATGAGCCAGTAGCTTTTTTCCCCATTATGCCTAGAATGCTACAGATGTATTTCTGTCTAGCCAGAAGGATATTAAGGTATTGGAGACTGTCCCAAGGAGGGCCACAAAGCTAGTGAAGGGTTTGGAGTGGAAGCAATATGAGGAATGGCTGGGTCACTTGGTCTTTTCAGCCTGGGGGAGACTGAGGGGAGACCTCACTACAGTTCCAACTTCCCTGTGAAGGGAAGAGGAAGGGCAGGTCCTGATCTCGTCACTCTTGTGACCAGTGGCAGGACTCATGGAAATGCATGAAGCTGAGTGAGGGAAGGTTTAGGATAGATACCAGGAAAAGGTTCTTCACCCAGAGGGTGGCTGGGCACTGGAACAGGCTCACCAGGGAAGTGATCACAGCACTAAATCTGGCAGTTCCGGAAGAATTTGGACAACGCTTTCAGGCACAAGGTATGATTTCAAGGGGTGTCCTGCTCAGGGCTAGTATTGGGCTCAGTGATCCATATGGGTCCCTTCCAACTCAACATATTCTATGATTTTATGATGGCTGAATTCATAGATGTGTGTAGCTTATCCAAACCAGAGCACTGCAATCCAGGTTATTCAGGGCATGAGTAATCAGCATGTAACTCTTAGCTGCTCAGATTTAGTATTTGACTTCTCCTAGTGTACGTGTATTATCATCCAGAAATCTTGCAGGTGGATATCTTTGCATCTGAATCAGCATATCTGAGCAAATTTATTTTAGCCTTGATTATTGCTTAGCTAATCTTGTTTTTTTAATACTTCTCCAATAGAAAAAATAAAATATTTTTTTTTCAGCCTTGTTCCACCCAAAATTACCAGATGATGAGTATAATTATGTTATGATATTCATAAAAGCAAAATAAAAGTCATTCTGGAAGTAAGAACAATAAACAACTTGAGGAAATATTGATGGAACTTGCTGTAAGGGAAGCAACACATGAGTGTAATTGAATCCTTTAGTGTGAGCACAGACACTAGCTTTATAGTAGAAAAAGTATACAGAACATCATATTTCTGTGTCAGCTTCCTGAAAATACTGATAAATCATCCTCTTGAGATTCATGGCTTCATAGAATAGTACACTTTCACACATGAGATGCACTTAATATTAGTCAGCTCCTTGGACGACAGAGAACTCTGACCTGCCAGCATTTTTCACTGTTCTTGTCTGATCTAGTCATGGATCTGTATGTGAGCCATGTTAGCCAAATATTCACTGGTCTTTCTGTTAAAGTTAAAAGTCTGTAGTCTGTTACCAATATCAGTGTTTGATGTGGGTAACAGGGTAAATCTTAACATCAAAAAGATTTTGCTTTTGCTCCCCTCCAAATAAGACATGGAAAATAACAGCAGTGTTGCTACCACGTTATGGCAGGGACTTTGGAGAAATCTCGGAAGTATTCACAGGTGCTGAGCACCACTGTCCTTGACACTAAGTGAAAGTAGAGGTTTGTTTCCTGCCAGGGTAAACTGATGTAGGTGTGTTGTCACAGCTGCCAAAGAAAGCTTGGTGCAGCAAAATATCTGGTGCTGTGAAAGCCCTTAAGCTTTTTTTTTCAAGCATTGAAGCAGGACATGTGATATGTTGTTCTCAGAGTGGCAAAATGAAAAAGCACCCTTGGCTGCACTCATACTCATCCTGTCTGGGTAGACTTCCTCTTGTGGCTGCTTAAGATTTGTTCCTGTAGTACTGCATATAAACAGGCAGTATAGACATGAGAAGGGAAAAAAAGGGAATCATCCACTAAAGGGTAATCATTATTTTTCAAGGCAGAATATGGACAGGAGTTCTGATAAAAAAGAAATTATTTAATTAAAACTATTATATTATTATTTATATAACAATATAAATATTGTTAAATATAAAGCTTACCTGCGTATTATAAGAAAAATATCAAACCTGGTATCAAACTCAGTTGTTTGCTGTATGTGTTATATGTGTTGTTGAGTTTATAAGTCTTATATTTGATCTGAGGCTGAACTTTTATAAAGTGAGGCACTGAAGCTGCAGTGTGTCTGTGATGATGAACCACATTTTGTAAATGATGTGGAAATACACAAACACTGACAACTAGCATTTAAACCAAAAAAACTCATTGAACTTCTCCCTTTCTGTGTCCAGACTTGAAAGAATGTGACTTCTTGTAACATGTCTTTTTTGAGAAAGGCCAATTTTGAAACTTCTTGTCAGGACAGTTTTCTGGTGCAGCTCTTCATCTTCAGCTTGGAGACAAGTTTAGTCTTCAGTAATTAGTGCTTAAAAAAGCACCTGGGAGAAGTCAGACATTCTCAGATCTAGTGAACTAGATCTCTAAGAAACTTGTAAATGCTGCCTTGGAGCAAGTTATGTAGATGTTGATGTTAATCAATGTGTGCAGCTGCTGAAGGAAGCTGATCCCAGGTGGACACCTTTGCTCCAAGGAGTAGTAGAATGATCAGGATTTGCTACTGTGCTGGCCAGTCTTGGGAAGGAGCAGGGAAAAGTGGGCTGTAAATAGAGGACTTTTCTTCAGCACATCTGAAGCCAGACTATCAACAAGCCATACTAATAGATATAATTTATATTCTGCTTGATCTAATTGTATGCTCATCTCTTGGGTCTTTAGCAGCTACTCAATAGATATTTGCAGGGACTTTGAATAGTATTTTTAGAGTTTTTTTTCAATTGCTTTATGCTGTAATCCACCACTAATTTGTAATCTCTGGGTAAGACAGTTTCACAATTCAAGGTATGCATTAATTTTGTAAATAGACAAGAAGTAATCAAACATATTTTTTTGAAAAGTATTCTAGAGTCTGTTGTACAAGAAGAAAACTTTTCGGAAGCCTAAAGGCTTGTTAACAGCTACTACATAATGGGATTTAAGAGTTTGCAAAACTGTAATTTTTGATCTTTGTAACAAATAAAGGTATTACATTTGACAAGAAATAAAATGAAATTAATCAAATTAGTGACATGAGTTCTATGCTTGCCAGCCTGGGTTGCCTCATGGCTACAATTTTGTGAATCAGCCAGTTGGTTATAGGCAATGTTTCCTTGAAGGAATATGGGGCAATCAATTGCTGTCCTGCTAGGAGCTCCATTTTTCCCTGCCTCAAACCATTCTATTATGGAATTGTGTGCCATTCCATTATAGAATAGCAGTGCTATGACAGAGGAAAACTTCAAAGTCCTGCTGCTAGTGGAAGGGGGTAGAAGGGAACAAAGGAGAATTGTGCTTTATGACTGTGAAATGACAGCCTGTGTCTGAGGTGAGAATGACAAGGAGCAGTGGGTGTGTATGGAGTCTTCTGGTATGACTCAGAGTGCCCTCACGGGCATGTGGTTGTGAACCCTGTGATATTTCAGAAATTTCTGCGTGTCTATATTTGAAAAGTGATATCTTATAACAGATCCAGAAATTCTTTTAAAGAAGTGAGGTGTCCTCTAAAACTTTGCAGTGTACATCTAACTTTGATGCTACTGCATTTGACTACCTACTTTATCTTCATCTGGACTTTGCGCATAAGTATTCAAAATAATCAAATGTGGGTGTTTAACAAAATTCATATTTCATCATACTTTCTTACATTTGTTTTAAATTTATATAAATAACCTCACAAAATGGCAGAAATGACAAACTAGGCTTTGAATTCTTGTGTTTGCTAAAAGGAAGTAGTGCAACTTTGGTTGACCTCTATCAGTGTAAATACTCTATAGCCATTTTCTCCTATGGGAAAATAAGCAATGTTTTCATTCTTATTGGAAAGTGTTTGATGAAATTTTAATGGTGATCATTGCAGCTGTAATACAATCCCCCCCCATATACCACTACCCCACTAAAAAAAAAATAAAAAAAGCAGATGACATTACTATTAGCATAAGGAAATAAAAAAGTACACTGACCCGAAAAAGAGACTTATAAGAGACTTCATTGTTTTTCTTTTTAAAAAGATTTATTTTTAAAATTATTTTTAAAATTATGAACAATAAAATTATTACATTATTAAATTGTTAAGTTAAAATTATTTTTAAAATATTTTAAAAATATTTATTTAATTGTTTAAAATATTCTTATTTCATGGAGGAGGGAGTGAAGAACAAATAAAGATCCCCATAGTTTGTCAAGTCCTTAACTTAGACTTAAAACCAGCATAATACAAATGAATAAGAAATGTCTTTTGCTGTAGAGCCAGGTGGGGGAGAAAAAACCTCCCATGAAATTTTAAGCCTTGCAGCTGTACTCAGTTTAGATGTGGATAGTGTCTCTAATGAGCATTCTAATTATTAGAGATCCTTCTTCTTTTCATGAATATGCTTTTACTTCAGGAGAAAACATTTGCATGACTGAATTTGGGTTTCTACAGACTGTTTTTAGTACAGATGAGATGAAAGTATTTATCATGGGAATTATTGGCCATTGTTGTGTCTTTCTTATCAAATCATTCTCGCGAGTTCTTGTTTCTATAAGCACTCTGGTACTATGATGTCTTTAGCTGGCATCTCTGTCTTCTTGAGAAAGTCCCTGACAGCTAGGACAGGTCAGCCCTCTGGCAGTTCTAGGTTGCAGTTCTGAGTTCAGATATGACATATCACGTGCCTCTACCCTTCTGATGTGGGAAGTGGGGACCAGGTGATATTTAAAATGTCAGGTACCTGCTTTTCATCATCTAGGATCTTGGAACAGGGTACCCAAGCCCTCCTAGGGAACATGAGCCCCAGTTCAAGCTGCTTCCCCTCCCTGGGGAATTTCTCCCTGCTGGAGAAATCCAGGTCCCAGTTGAAAGGGTTACTGTTCATTTCACTTGCATTTTCTTGCCCTTTATAAGGAAGTGGTGTATGTTGGAACGGATAACAGTTAACTGTGTATATTTTTTAACTCAAGTACCTTTCTAAGTTTAGCCCACATATGAAAATGAATTAACTAACATTGTCATACTTAATTTTTCTCTGGGCATTTGAAAAATTACCATCTACACTATTTGATACAGTCAAAACTGGGCACTTTTGGTAGCATGTAATATTCTATGGAATCCCTACTCTATCAAGTACTGCAAAAAGAAAAAAAAAGGAAGTAAAATTTCTTATCAAACTATGCAGAGTATAAAAATGATGCCTACCAATACTGAGAGAAGGAAAAGATGTTTCTAAGGTAGCTGCTGTTCTAAGCAGAAAAAAGGGACATACACAAATTGTTAATCCATCTTGTAGCTTGACAGACTTACAAGACAGTTTTCTTTTCAACAGAAAATATAGCAAAAAAGCAAATAAGGTTTAAATTATTCAAAATCAAGTATGAAACTGGACATTAATCTCTTAAATGTAGAAGTTTCAAATACATTTTCCATTCTAAGGAAGCATGATGTGTTTTTATATCTATTAAAATTTATTTGTCAAAATAGGCAATGGCTATTTCTTCAACAGTATGTAATGTTTTTCATATAAAGTTTGAGCAGACTCTTTAACTAGATTGATTCTTACTGTGGATGGATGCTTCAAGTTTAAGATTTTTTACAGTCTTCCTTTCCTAACAGGAGTAAGATAAAATGGCATTCATGTATTTTACCTGAAATTACTTGAAGATCAAAGAGGTATGTGAAAGATTTTCCCATTAAGGATAAGAAATTCATTAAGGAGCCATAAGTAGATCTGGAATGGAATATAGTAAGGCAATAGAGTATCATCATGTGAGAGGGCTAATAAATTCTTCTCAAGGCTACTCAACAGAATACTACTTTTTCTTGACATTTATCAGCTTAGTAAAGGCTTCTTCATCAGAAGTTTTCTAGATAGAGATGAAGAGTGCTGACCTTATTTTTCTAGGATTTTTAGCATCGCCACATGGGGATCTGACAGTAAATATATTTGAAGAGTAGAATCTTATACCTTGTTCTGCATCTTATTATTGCTCACAAGAGCAGCAGTGCTTGAGCATATTAGAGGAGATAATTAGTTACTCAGGCAGTATTTACTTTCCAAAATTTAGAAGTCATCTCCCTTTTTTTTATGAGAGATGATTTTTAAAATAATTTTCTCTGAGTATAATCGGTAAGAACTCCTTCACTTTTAGCAGGAAACATACCTGAGTAACCCCAGAAAATCTTACAGCCCTATTGACTGTGACAGATGCATTCTAAGTGTGAATTCAGGAATTGCTTTTTGGGTCCTAATGTAAACTGAGGATATGTCCCCAGTATGAAAATTCTTACTGCAGTTTTGAGGGATGATTACCTGCCCTAGCAAGCTCCGTGTGTTTCTGTGCTGGAGTGAAAAGAAATTTAGCAATCAAAACACCACACATCTCCACACCCCATCTCCACTTCTGACTCAGGTTCAAGTTCTGGTTTTTTTGTTCTGGTTTGATTTTGGTTGGTTGGTTTGGGAGTTTTAGTCTTTCTTGTTTTTTTTTTTTTGTTTTTTTTTTTCAAGAGAGACTAGTGAACTAGCTAATTCTGTAGTATGGTACAGGCTAATCTATTGCAGGTGAAGGACTTTCTGTCTTTGAACTCAATAAAGTTCATGTTTTTTTCACTCTCTTCCTTGTTGCCAGTCCTCGATTGCATGAGTCAGTAAGTTAGATAAGGCAAAGAGATGGAGGAGCATTAGTGACAGCCCTGATGTTTCCCCCTCTCACTATCAAGTGCAGGAGAACCAGTAATGAAAGCTGACAGAAACTTAAACCCTCTCTCTTTATCCTTTCAAAACCTGTTCATTTATTCTCTAAAATATATCCTACTATCCAAATTCCTTTCTCTTTTCCCTTCAATGAAATGCTGCCTCCTAATCTTTACCACAAAACACCCTGTATCTCTTATGAGGTGAAGTCAATTATTGGTAGATACAAAACTCATTTGAGAATGTCAGTGTTGTTTAACATCACAGATAATTTTCTGTACTTGCAAAGTCAAATTAATCTAGACCTTGGATTTTTTAATAAAAACTTATATTTGAAGGAAATTTAATTCAGATTCATAAAAAAATAGAGGTAAAACCCCTGAATTTGCACCCAAGCTTAGTATCTTATTCCAGGTTAAAAATATCAAATGATTCCTTATTTCTCTTAAAATATGTGTTGTCTTTCATACTTATCTCTTTATCAATAAATATTTTTCCTTTCAATTGCCATTTCACAATCATATTTTCTCTTTACCATCATTCCTTATCTTATACTATTATACTGATGAACAAGCTTCTCTCTTTTGTTTTGGTTGAAGATTCTAAGATTTTATTTTGCCTCATATCTGAGAGAACTATATATTTTGGCAACAAAGAAATCAACACAGAGAGCACATGCCATAGGAAGCATAAATTCAGATTCTCTGCAAACTCGTTAGCTTCAGTCTTTGTCAGATCAATGTTATTTATGTTCTTACCTTTAGAATTTTCCTTTATGAAAACCAGTCTCTTGATTTCTCTGATTGGAAACATAATCAAGAAGAAGATCTGGCCACTGTACACATTATACTTAGTTTGATTTCCTATTCAATGACAACCACTTGTTCTGCCACCAGCCAATATCTCTACTCTTGTTATAAGCAAATGGAATCAATCAGTTATTATTTTTCTGTTAAAGATAAACCAAAAGCTGCTGTTTGCTTTACACCTTTGTCCAAATCTTTGGATGATGCCTCACTGCTTCAGTTTATTGTCCTGTGTTACTTCCAGAGGTCTTTTCTTGTTTCTAGCAATCATGCAGTGTTTTATTCCCCTGCACACTTAAAAATTTGTTCTCCTCATGTGATTCTTCCATGAAAGACGGCGCAAACATTCAATAATTTTTCAAATCACTACAAGAATCTGATAGGAGGCTTCTCAGTGTGTTTGCTTCTTTATGTATGCATTATTATGAAGTATTATCTTTGTCTTTTCTGTAACTATCTGAGATAGTTTCATACACAGTAATATTCACAAATCTATTTTCTTTGAGAATGTGGCATTCTATTATTGATTTATTTTCTTGCTACAATGTAAAATGTAAACTATTGGTTTGATTTATTTTGGAGTGCATATTAGAGAATTTTGAAGAAAATGCAACAGGTTTTATTACCTATCATCTTTTATTTCCACTGAAGTCTCTTTCTTGTGTCACTTTCAACTATTATCTTAGATGAAGTTCTGTGAAGAAGAGATCAAATTTTATATTCACTGAGTCTTTTCAATGATTGTTTTTTCCCTAGTTAATATCCCTTTGTTCAATATTGTCCTTTTTGCATTTGCAAAGAAGTAAGTTTTAATTACATTTTTGAAACTCATTTCCTTTGTCAGATTTCTCAAGCCTTAGACAATATAGAAATGTAGGTGTTTGATGTCTTTAATTGGTTTCCAAATGATTGCTATTGTTGTAATCAGCTGAATGACTAATCTTCATTCCACTTGAAGACAAATCTAAACAATCCACCTAATTGCTCCAATCCTAACTGATTTCTAAGCAAGGTAAGATGGATACATATTTTGTAGACAAACACTTATCAAATAAATCAATCCAGATCATAACAACTAAACAACTTATGAAGTTTCCTACAATACCAGAGCTGTTATTATATTATCTTCTTGCATTTTCATGTTTTGTGCTAATTGGAATGATGAAAAACGAGAATTAAAAAAACTTTCATGGAACTTTTAACTGTTTGTGTTTTGTAGATTAACAGAAATATTTATGATCATGCCTGCTTAAAAAATGCAAGTAGCTATCATGCTATTCTTAAAAATGTAAAGGAATTCATAGTGGGAAGATTTTCCAGTGAATAGAAAATTATCCAGCTCATTACCTAGTATTAGTGCCTAACTCCCTGGTTTTTATTTTTTTCATTTGAAACTGAGCTCACTGAGCAAAATACCCACAGCTCCACATATACCCTGTAACTGAAAATGTGTAAATGTATTGATTTTGCTGCAGATGGAATTCATAAAAAATATATCGCAACAACTTGATAGTTATCTTGCAACTAATGTTGAATGAGCCTGCAAATTATACAAATAAAAAAAAAAAGTGAACATGAATACCTTTATCAAGAAGGATGAATTGAGTCCATAGGGAAACTGTAATTTCACAATCTCTTCTCCCTTAATTTATATATATATATTCCATATGATATGAAATAAGCAACTGCACAGACAAGATGGCAGTAATTGCTGGTTATTACTGCAGTATTACCTAATTATGAGGTGAGTCATTTTGTGCTTTAGTAAAAACCTAACTTACCTGGAAGAGGGATCTGTGCAAAGAATAATGCTATTCTGAGAACTTGTAAAATGATCACTTTGCATGCTTATGTTTGAAAGTCCTCCAAGAATACAGTGGGGGACATGACACCTCATATACTTCGTTCTGTTGTAGAAGAAACAAAATACAAACTTTCTGATTCTGCCAGGAAATTTAAAATATGTCATCCTGAGTCAAAGCTGTCAGGAGATTTGCTGGTATTGTAGATTTTTCATTTTATTTCCCTTTTTCGGCAACTGATAAGAATATTCTTTTATTATTTTTTTTTAATAAGTTAAGCAACCTTTCAATAATAATTTCAATTAAGTTTTCAAAAGGATTTTAAGGTGTAGAAATGGTACACAGTGGTAGTTCTTGTAACAAATGGTGCATATTGACAGGCACTATACGTTATTGTCATAGACAGGACTGTGTAAATAATTCCATTTTTGATACTAATGGAAGGTGGGGGAAGGAGACTTATTAGTTTTTCTTGTTGGACGTGATAAACAAAACAAAACAAAAGTCTATTCAGCATCTCCAAACAATACAGAACAGCGTTAATTAGATAGAAAATGTCCTCAGATATAAAGCTTTATTCAGTCTTTGATATTTCACTCTTAAAAAACTGCCCACACAACAAATACCTATCAGTAAAAAATATTGTTATTATTGTCATGTATTGTTATTATTACTGCTACTTGAAAATGCCCATGTCCAAAGTCTTAATTTTAACCTTATTTTCCCTTAGTCTTTATTGAAAAGTCTTGCCAAAATAGTGATCCTGAAACTCCTGTCCTTTCACATTAATTTCTCTGTCCAACAGAAATAATTATTACTACCAGGTTGTCCAAGGAAGGAGTTCCATGTGTTCACCCATTCTTTTTTTTTCCCCTAATTTATTCTTGGAGGGCTAATGGAAAGAATTCATTTTAAGTGGACACCAGGTACAGGTTCTTAAAAATTCCAAAAGAGATGGAGCTGGGTGGCAAATGGAAGGAGTAAGGTAGCTCAGTGTGGCTGTGGCATCAGCTGGGGAGAAAGCAGGGAATGTCTTTCATATGGAAGGGTTTGTTCAAGGAAGAATGTGGCCACCCCTTTTTTCAGGTACTGATTGGAATCATTACCTGGTTTCTATGACTGGTCCTCAACGTTCTTCTCCCCATCTCACCCGTGTGCAGTGCAGGTGTCTCTCCTCTAATCTGTTTTGAGACCAGAAAAACAATTCCTCTATATCTGAGATGAGCTAAGCTTTATCCTGACTCTCTTGTGGTATAGAAATTATGGGTGGTAATAAGCCTCATGGTATTTTAGTTTTCTTGGAGGGCCTTATTTTATAAATTTATAATGGTGCTGTTAATGAATGCATGCCATTCTGGTGGAACTACTTATCACTCAGGAACAACAATCACAAATTTGAAGGAGTCTCTTTGTTTAATGTTGTGTGCCTGCTCCTTCTTCTGGGAGGGTGACTGTCCTGTCTGGGGGGTAGCTGGAAGTGGAGGTACTAAGCACTCCTGGGGACCTTTAGCAATCAAAATGGGATCCCAGGTGACAGATGTGCTGCAAACTCCACTTTTGGGATTGTTTTCTAAATAGGAAATTTTCCATTTAGGGAAAGGGCTCAGGAAGGCAAGTTTTGCCCCCTACTTTACATTAAAGAATGAAAGTTTTAAAGCCTGATTCTCTGCACCTAGACTACTTTTAAAAACTTCAAGTGAGGTATTAGAATATTGCTCAATTTAAAAACTGGTCTTAAAAACCATTTCAGTTATAATTAACATATGTATTTATGAATTAATTTGAATATATTAATTGATAGTTTAGACTAATGTTTGTTCATATGAGAAATGCAACTGAATTTAAATTTATCTTCAGGTTAATATCAAAATGTCTCAGCACCATTCCCAGATTAGTCATTAGTAGTCAATTAACTTTTTGTTTCCTGTGGAAAAACTAAATAAAAGCAAAAAAACTCATCTATTTTTAGACATAATCACTGTAAATTATTTAGAGGATGGAAGAATATAAACACTAATTTAAAACCTCAGAGGGATGTCCTGATTTTCTCTGCCATTAAAATTTTTTTTATGAATGCTTGTGAGGATCTATGACGTATTTTCATACCATGCAGAGTTATAACTAAAACATTATAATTTCTAATTCTACCCTGAAACTCCCTTCTACTTGAGGAGTAGGTGAATGCAGGAGTAGATTCTGATTCATTCTTAGCTTTTGGTGGTTGCATTCTATTTTATTCATTATCTAAACTTTGTGTTGATAAGAAAAGAGCTGACCTGTGAAGCAAGAGCTCAGTGATATGCTGATTGCAATATGCAGTGGCTGACAATAGAAGATGTACAAAAAGAAGGTACAAGTACCTCACAGAGATTATTATAGAGTGCCTTGATGGCAGAGAAGGTTTGTTAATACACATTTTTTTAGGATATACTCATTCCCCCTAGGTTTTTCGAGCCTCTGTCACTAATATTCTCAGTTATTTAGTTTTTGTGTGCTTGCTTTTTTTTTAAATCTCTGAAAGTATTGCAGACTGATAGATTTCTTCCTTGTAAGACATTGCATTTAACAGCTTAAATATTACTATTAAGCCAGTGACAGTTTACTACATATTCTGAACTCCACCCTAAACTTTCCCATTGAAACCTACCCAAAAGTTGTTTTCTCACTTTTAATGTCCTGGTGTATGACATATGAGTATTTTGTTTGTGGCAGCTGATATTTGTGATCCCCAGTCTTAAAGCTCATCTACTACTGAGAACTGGGAGGGGTTTATCTCGTTGTAATTTTTTTTGCAATCTGGAATTGGCAAAAAAGCCAAACCCAAGGCTTGTAGTAATGCTAGAGTTGGAATGGAGGGTAGAAGGCAAGTTCTCCCTTCTGGGGAGAATATAGGCAAGGATTGAGGGACTGCATTTTCATTTGCAGCTTTTACTGCATATAGTTTAATTGTATACTGGAGTGCAAAAATTGTAGTTGGTCTAAGAGGACACTGATTTATTCCTAGAAACTTCCTTAAAATATGTACCAATTTGCATTTGTTATTTCTGGAAATATCATAGAAGATATACAGAGATATATTAGAGGTTGCTTTTGATTCAATCAGTTTCTTTGTTCAGGAGAGCATGATTAAGATAATTCTATAAGTAATTTCTTGCTATTTTTTGAAAAGTTCTGTTCTTCATTACCTGTGCCTCAGGCTTAGTAACTCTGACCTCAGCAAGAGACACATCCTAAGATGTGTGAACAACAATAGCTAATCAAGCACAGCAATGATGCATAGCTTATTTTCTTGTTTATGTAATCTGTCTGTGCCAAACCAGAGTCTGATTCAATACCTCTCTAAATTAGTGGCTGGCAGTTTAATGCAGTATCCAACTCAAAATTTTCTTACACAAACTGAGGAATTACTTAGCTTTTACTAATAACTTAGAGACAAAATTATTAAATTCACAACTTTTTGCTCTGTTCCATTGTCATGTCTGAATATTTGATCCTTTTAATGAAACAGTCTCCCCCCAAATAATTAGTCCTTACCAGATCTACCAGATTAGTGTCTGCATGCATCTGATAGGCATTCATGAGAAAATGGTATCTTTTTCTCCTAGATAGCTTTATATGCTTGCACTAAATCCATGTAAAATATGCATTGATATGATGTAAAAATGGTTTATTTCAATAGCTGTGAGATATAAAAGTATCATTAGGAAAATAACAAAATTCATGACAAAAGTTACAAATATTAAAATTTTATCTAAGACCCTAATTGTTTTCTCTTGTAAAATATTGCTTTAAAAAGTGGAAGTTTAGAGAGGAGAAAGCTTTTCCCTCCTCCCACTTTGCTTTGTTGAAATCGAGTCCCTGCAGGGGCACTCAGGTTTGGAGTTTTGATGGATTTTTAGGTACTGTATTGTGCACCCCTCCCTTTCCTCATCTCTTTGACACCCCACCTTTATTTCAAGAGCTTTCATTGCTCTTGCCTTATGCTAGTCTGCACCTTTCCTGACAAAGTCTCTGGCAATGTCTGTGGAACTTATTAATCTGCTTTTACATTCTGTGTCTGTTTCCTATATCCATAATCAGAATTATCTACTTTAACTGTAAACTTGTGGAGATAAGTGCTGTTTTTCCTCGGGGCACTATCACAGTCTTGGTTTGGTCCACAGCACTGCTGCAGGGCTGTGCGATAATGATGATTAATGACTCCACAAAAATCCCATTACTACAGCCAGCTTGAAATGTTCCAGTGAACATTTCATCTGTAGATGCTGACTCACAGAGCTCAAAATGTGTCACCAGAACCATCTTCAAAATGGAACCCCTGAGCTCCTGTCTGGACTCTGACAGTCTGCTCCATCTCTTTCCCTGCCAGCTTCCCAGGCCTGTTTCCTTTCCCCACCAGTGTGATGCTGCCGTACACTCAGCTATTCAGCTCTTACAATGGCACATGCCCCCTCAGATACTTCACAACCACTGAACCCTTGCAGTTTTTCTCAAGAGGTAATGCAAATTTTGCTCTCTGTGGTATTGAGTAGAGAGTATGTCTTTCAGTGTAAAGTATCTTTGATGCTTTCTGCTTTGTAACAGCCTATACAATAAACATATCTGGTCCAAATTTCTGCCTGAGATAAACATGTAATGTTTGTTTCCAAAGGGATGGGTGAGTTTGTGCTGATTCCAGTGTACTATAAAATCTGGTGTTAAATCATTCATCAGCATTCATAGAAACAGGTCATGATGGCTTAGGACATTTGCAGAGCATTCCCAGGAGCCTGGGCTGGAGGTTGAATTAATCCAGACACAAGCTCCCAGCAACTTAGTTGGCCCAGATGGAGTGGTGAAGATAAAGAATTTCAGAGTGTGACATGGTGGTCATAAAATGTTTGTTGCAGTATTGAATTCTACCTACAGGTAGTGTGTAACACTTTGATCCTTAGCAAAAAACAGAGGTACAGATGAAAGACATGGAAGTCACAGGGCTCTTCTGTGAAAATTTGCTTTTGGACATTCTCTTCACCATCAGAGATAGTTAACATAGCCTGAGGAACTCTGGCAGACCTAAAGTGACATGCTTTGAAACCCATGTCAGAAGATCTGAACTTATAGGTAATATGTATATAAAAAACATGGGGAGAATTTCTGTGACTTCCCCCATGACTTTATTGAGAATTAAAGTTTTGAATTCTTCTGGGACCAACCTTTCTTTTGCTTGGAAAGACAGTATTTCCAGATCACAGGACCACAGGATAATGGAGGTAATGCAATTAAGAGTCCAGCTCTTAAGTGAAGGGTCTATCCAGAGGTTGAACCAACGACCCTGGTGTTTTCATCACCAAGTTCTCACCACTGAGCCAAACTCAGCATCCACAAGAATTATTTTCTGATGATACTTTGTGTTGTACACAAACAACATCTAACATCTGACATCTAAGTGCTGAAATATGCTCCACAGTCACTTGTCTTCGAAGTTAAATTTGTTCATGAAATATCTGCTGTGAGTAGCGAGTTGAGCAATGAGGAGTTTCTGTTGGTAAAAGTGTTTTGAGGGGTGAAACACAACTATTTATTCCTAATACTTAAAATTCTCTCTGAGTTAAGGTTAGGAATCAGATTTCAAAGCTATCTTCTGCTGTGAGTAGTTGTGCAATTAAATTTTAAATACATGTTTGCTCATGTGGATTTGTCCATTCATTCAGTTACAAAGGAGAAATATTATCAAAGCTTTCAGCTGAATAAAATATTCCTCTAAAATCTCCTGTAGGGAATCACTAGAAGAGAAATACTGCCTGCTGTATCAACAAATCATTTCTGAAATATAAAAACTAATAATAACATATTGAATCATTTCAGATTTAGATGTTAAACAAAGTATCTTTGATATTTAAAGAGTAGGAGAAACTCTGACTATGCCAAGTTTTATTATAATTTTTCCTTTGTAAATATGTTTTAACATAGATTAATTAAGAAATCAGTGCCTCTTTGTTCCAAAGGATTAAATCTATGTGGACAGAATTATGTCAGAATTTAAAAACAAACTTAGGACGACACACAAACTATGTTAAGAATGGCAGTAGCAGTACCCAGTTTAGATTCTGATTGACCTCTGGTCAGGAAGGCATCGATATATTAAGATATTTTTTATATATATAATTCATACCATGATGTTAACTGGTTAGTTAAAGGTGTCTGCAATTTATATGCTGAAGGAAACCTACAAGAGACAACTTCTTAGAGAGTGATCAGCTTGATGACTCATTGGCTTCCACTTAATATGAAAGTGTCCTCTGTGATAAGTAAAACTCCTCCAGAGTAATGGAATAGAAGGTTTTCAAGGAGAGTTTAGATCTACAGGAAACTTTTATCAATAGGCCTGCAAAACTTTTATCAATGAGGCCCTGCAAAACTTCTTAAAAAAATTTGTCCAAGGTCTTCCATAAGGAATAGTAAATCAGGTAAAAGATGTTAAGTGCACCTGAGAGGGGAGGAGATATTTTTTCGGGTAAGGTACTGTTGTGTTTTAACCTGTCAGGCAACTGAATACCACTCACTCACTCACTCACTCACTCACTCACTCACTCACTCACTCCCCAGTGGGATGGATGAAACACTTGGAAAAAAAGGTAAAAATTTGTGGGCTAAGATAAAGACAGTTTAAAAGGACAGAAAAGAAGGATAAAAATCCCAAAAAGATAAAAGAGTAATCAAAGCAAGTGATGCACAATGCAGTTGCTCACTATCCACTGACAAATCCTCAGCCTGTCCTCAAGCACCATGCTAACATCCCTTGGCCAACTACTCCCAATTTTATTGTTCAGCACAATGACAGGTATGGAATTTTCCTGGGGTCAGTGAAGGTCAGCTGTTCCAGCTGTGTGCCCTTCCAAATTCTTGTGCACACCCAGCCTCCTCACCAGTGGTGTGGGGCTGGCTGAGGAGCTGAAATGTCTTAGACTTAGCAGTAACTAAAACATCAGTGTGTTTTCGATAATGTTCTCATCCTAAATCCAAAACACAGTACCTGCTAGTATGAAGGATATTAACTCTACCCCAGAAAAAAACAAGAAAGACATCTAAGAAGGTGTTTTTGTTCTCAGCACTTCTGAATTTAATATTTAAAGAATAAAAATCAAAGCAATATTTTGCAGTTTAGCAGTAATACAAACTTTTTCTTCATTGGCAATGCTAGTGAATATATGATCTCTTACTAGTACTGCTCCTCTCAGACATGTATGATATATTCAGAAGCAGTATCAAAAGATATCAGAACACCCTGGATAAAAGACAAGAAGCTTTTTATTATTATGGCTTAGGTATTGTGTTTTTAAACTAATGCACAGTTTTTGTCTAACTCCTCACATATTTTCTGCACCAACCATTTCTTTAATTTTTATGCTTTATAGAAATGCTGATTTGAGATTGGTTTTGTTTTGTTTGATATAAAGGAATCCTATAGGAAAGTGTTTCTGCTGTTGATGTGCAAAATTGCAACACAACCATGGCCCAGTTTAAAAAAATCTCAATCCTAAATGGTTTGAAAAATCTGGTTATACTAGGAAAAAAAATATTTTAAAAGCATTTTAGATTAAAAAAGCATTTCAAGTAAAAAAATCTGTTTACTTAAGCAAGGACTGTAGCATTTTTTAGACCATATCATTAATTAATGTGAAATGGGTCCAGTTTTCTGAAAACTGTCACATTTCTTGTAAAAGATGCTACACAAAAATCATGCACATACACAAGCGTGGATTAGAAATAGTCTTAGTGGAGTAAGTACATCTTATTTTTATTTTCCATATGAGTAAATTTGTTCCTTATATACATATGAATGTGTTAACCTTTGTCACGTGTAATTTTGATGTATTAACAAAACCTAGATGTATTTGGCATATAATTGCATTTCAGTTTTTGCATGAATCCCTAACACTCTGTTACCTCTTTTAGTGTCAATGCAAATGTCTTTGAGAAGCTACCTTATTATTCAGGAAGTATCCTTAACTGTACCAAAAGGCAAAACAGATGACCACAGTATATAAAAACAAGGTAGCCTTTATTTGCAGCAATTAGCTAGAAGCACTTTATGAATTAAGAATTGTGCAGCAATATTGAATAAAGAATTCAAAATTAAGAATAATTGCAGGCCTCAGCAATTGCTACTCTGTCCACAGCAATTGTGTAAGGTAGCTTAAATTGAAAAATTTGGAAAACCTACTTTTTTAATAAAAGTAAAACAAAAAAATATTTTCATGTTACTATATATTGCAGTGCTACTACAACTTTTTTTTTGTGTAAAATGTTTAATTAAAGACCAGTGTAAGCATCTAAGAAACATTATACCAGGCCATAAGAAATAGAGCAGTTTTCTTCTGTTACACCAAATCTGTTTTGTCTGTGATTTATGCATGCACAGGCACACCTACAAGAAATAGAAGACAGGAAAAGAAAGATATGAGAAGACAGATAAAGAAGAGGAGGCTTGGGGGATTGGAAGTGAGACTTAGGGATTAGCTGCAGTATGAATTAGATGAACTACTGTACACTATGATATTTGGAAAAGTAGGAAATAAATCAGGACTGATTAAATGAAAATTTCTGTAAGGAGAAAAAAAAAAAAAATCCCTTCTCTTCCTCCAGGTTCCACTATGACATTGAGGAATGTCATATGACATAAGGAGCTTGTCCTTGTCCAGATTTTTACCATGTTTAATTTAGTATTCTTTCTTGTGCTCTACTTCTGGCTTCAAGAAAAATAATATCTTTTAAATATACTTCTTAGGAATATGGGAGAAATATCTACAGTGAAGGCTTTATTAACCTGCTAATTAATGGACTTGACAGCTGAAAGTTGCAAAGGTTATTAGATATTTGCATAGAAAACATAGATGCAGTGCTGGTGGAAGGAAAAGTGAGAGCCATGCTTTCACTATCCACAATACTATTATGAAAAGAGTCACTCCCCTGTTTCTCTAGAATTATTAATTCTGATTGGACTAAAATGTAGCTATGCACATTTTATTACTAGCTATTACCAGCAAAAGAACACTCCTGGGAAAAGGTTTGCATCGATTTGCCAATGTTAAATGCTTCAAATTATGAATGAGAAGTACATTAGCTTTCTCTTGTACAAATTATCACTATATTTTCTTCTGCCTTAAGGGATAGAATATAGTAGTTCCTCTTGGTTGTTGAAGCTATCCTGCTGCTATGTGCTGCTCCTTCTAAGACACTCTTCCTGATGTTTTATATTGTTTTTTGGGGGTCTGTGTAGTACTGCTGTTATAAGAGTTGGCCTGAAGTAGGAAATTTCTTCTCTATGACTGAGCTGTACAACACCAGCTTTACTCTGCAGTATTTGATACAAACTGAACTTTTCTTCTTTTTGCAAAACATGCAGAAGGCTGTAGTTAATGATGGTCTTGTCATTTTGCTGCCCAACTGTGACAACCATGGTTTAGCTATAGGCTAAATCAGGGCCCAGAGAAACACAAGTTCTTTGGCTTCACAAATTCTCTAATCTTGCTGTGCCAGTTATTGATACTTAGTTGTTTCAGCAATTTCTGGTTTCTGTCAAATCCCCAACAAGTTATTGAACTTTTGAATGTGTTGTATCCTTGATAAAAGGTACAAGGTCTTCTGCAGCATCTGTTTCCTTCTGGGATGTCATGGAATGGTTTTGGTCAAACTAATTTTCCAAGCCTGTGAGGCTTTGGCTGTAGAATCAAAGTAAAAAAAAAAAGAATAGGAGTAAAATAAAGAAGGAAAAAACCAGCTTGTGCTCAAAACTTTTCCCTTCATTCACTTTTTAGAAGTGTGGATTTAACAGAACTTTTAAAATAGCCCAGATTACTTTCCACTATGATCCCTTCCACATAGTTTTCGCGAATTAATAAATTGTCCACATTACAACAGTAAAGTCTGCTGGGAAGAAAAGGCATCTGAATCACAGCATAAAATTCAAACTTTTTTGGAGTTGCATATGTACTAATTAATGGATTGTCTGGTGATCTAGCCACGATGATCTTTCTCAAAAAGGTTAAAAGATATTAGAAAAATTGCAGGCCTGTGTAAGTGTTTAACATCAGTATGACTGAGAGTTAGAGAAAATAGGGATGAAAAGCCTCAGGAAATATCCTGATTCATATTTCTATCTGTGATTAAGCCATACTAAAGGAAATACAAATCTGGTCCTAATGCTGGACATATCCATAGCTCAAAGAAGATGATAAGATACATCTGAAGAGTTGATCAGACTCCAGTTTCTCCAGGCATTGTCCTTCATTTGAAAGGCATATGTTGGTTTCAAAAAAGGAATTGCATATCTATTGCAAACCTCTTGGGAATATTCCTAACCAAATAAATCATAAACTGACTCTATTAGGTCTAAATCTACAGGCTGAATGCTAACTAGTTATTTATTACTGTAAGTACATACACACCTTTTGGGGACTTAATCATATACATCATAGTTTTAGTAATGGATTTAAATATTAAGAATAGGGAGGTATTAAAGAATGCCAAACATATTATACTACCTTTTTTTTTATTTTCAGTAAAAACTTGTAACTTCAGTGAAACTGTAACCAGTCATTATTGGTTTTACATTTTAGTACTGGACAATAAAAGATCTGTTTTTGAGAAATGATATAGCAGTCTATATTTCTTTAGAATACGTATGGAGAGTCTTCATTCCAACAGATTTATCTAGCCAAAGATATGTGTTATAATGTTATATAATTAAAATTTACAAATGCTCTACAGATCTTATCTATTTTGCATTTTTCATGGTGAATTTCAAGCACAGAATATCTTTGGATTTTGTAAACATGTAATAATTGCACTTGAATAACATAACTAAGCAAATTCATGGTAGGAAGAGAGTGGGTAGAGTTCCGTGCAAGTTGTATAAGTTAGCATGGACCTGTTGGACTAGTTTCTCTTGCTGAATTTACAAAACGCTGGATTGCTCACACTGTTCTGTCTGCTAATGTTCATCCACCCCAATTTCATATAGGAATCACTCCTGAAATACCCTGCAAATGGAATTTTAGATTTGTTTGTTCCCACTAAGCCATCAGTTTTGACTGACTTTTTTTTCAGTTGAAAATATCGATTAGGATCTAAAGCACAATATTTGCTTTATAATTTTAAAATATGAAAACAACTGTTTTACTGGTAACAGTGCATGGGATCAGTGGATATTCTATAAACTACAAATAAAAAACAAATAGTCTTGGTTTATTCTGCTAAAGGGGAATATGTTGAAGGAATATCAGCCTTTTAATTTCAGTGGTATTCCCTTGGTCAGGATCTGCTTATCTATAGCATAGTCAGTTCCCAAAAGATTGAAAGCAGAGTTCTATTTGAATGAAAGCTGGAAAAATATTAAGAAGACTGGAAGTATTTTTGTTTTTAGCTTGGTTTCATGTTGTAATGACAAGCTCACTGGTAAAAGGAGCCAGAGAAAAACAGGCCTATATATACAAACAACTGTTTAGTAACTACAAACATAAATATTAGAAAGCTACATCAAACTGGCAGCATTAAGCAAGATGTGTGTTTCTGGGATGTTACTGGGTAGATTTATATGCTGTACCATGCAAAGATTGTATGGATATTTATGTATTTTTTATAAAGATTGTTGTAAAAATTCTGTACTTGGGAAAAAATTATTTAATAAGACCTTGCAGAACATAGAGAAAATGGAAGAACATGTAGATGTAGTGAAGGGAAAGTCAACTCTACTCAAGGATATTGAATTCTTTTGCTTTTACCTCTGATTCATCTTT